>NC_084551.2:53547500-53687500 GCF_033978685.3 Nerophis lumbriciformis | reverse complement strand
TGAGCTCAGCAAAAAGCCGCAAAGGCATTCACATTTAAAATTGTACGTTTCGGCTGCAGGGATGGCGAACTGAAGCGTGTGCAAATCAAACTCTTGACATCACTTTCAAAGTAAAAGCATGGAGAGTGTGATATCTTTTGAATGTTGAAGATCGGAAAGTGAACTGAAACATAGATTCAAACCCACAAAGTATGCGTGTTATCCTCTTAGCCAAGAGTGATGATGCCTTTAAAACACTTATTTTATTGTGAAGCTTCGCAGGAAGTATGTTGAAAAATTCAAGTTGTAATGCACAAATGAAGTAACATGAACCACATGCAAATGAGCCACAAAATGAACTATTTTTGACATTACAAAAAATGGCTCACATTGTGTACTCTTATTGCAATAAGTTAAAACTTGCGTCCTTACCCAGAATGCATTTCGGCGAAGAATTGCTATATAACTAATTTCAAACTAAATAAACGTTATGTGTTATATTTGCTGATAGTGTGGAACTTCTACTTACAGTCAAAGTTGTCTTTAAGTGGGAAAAAGGGGGAACCGTAAGTGAAATTGGTTGGAGGAGTAGTAATTATATTGTCCTGATACATAACGTTTAAAGACTATTGGATAAAAAAAAAAAAATACTACCTTTTAACAATTTATACTCTAATATACGAAAATAAATAAGGTGACACCATAAGTTACATCGATAGGGGAAATAAAGAAGTATCAGCCTAATAGATGCTTACCAATACACCATGTCAGTGTATTTTATTGTGAAGATCCACAGGAAGTATGTTGATAAATACAATTTACAATCATAAATGATGAAACTTGAACTTAATACAAATGAGACACTAAACGGACTAGTTAGTGAACCCATTACGTACTCAAAATGACATTACCCAGAATGCATTTCTGTAAATAATTACTTTATTACTGATTTCAAGCTAAATAAACGTTATGGGTTATATTTGCTGATAATGTGGAACATCTACTTACAGTCAAAGTTGTTTTCATGGGGGGGAAAAAGGAGAACCGTAAGTGAGAATGGTGGGAGGAGTAACAATTATATTCTCCTAATACGGTACAACACAACAGTTTTAAGGTAAATACTACCTTTTATCGGTCTAAACTCATAAAAAAGTTGAATTCATAACTTACATTAATAGGGTAAATAAAGAAGTCCCAGCCCAAATGATGCATGTCAATGTAACAAGCCATGATTCACGCCTGTAAAAGTGTATTTTATTGTGAAGATCCACAGGAAGTATGTTAATAAATACAACTCATAATACATAGATGATGTAACTTGAATTTAAAGCAAATGAGCCACAAAATTCACCAGTTTTTGACCCCATTATGTACTCAAAATGACATTACCCAGAATGCATTTCTGCAAATAATTGCTTTATTACTCATTTCAAGCTAAATAAACGTTATGTGTTATATTTGCTGATAGTGTGGAACATCTACTTACAGTCAAAGTTGTTTTTATGGGGGAAAAACGAGAACCGTAAGTGAGAATGGTGGGAGGAGTAGCAATTATATTGTACCGATACAGTAACTCACAAAGGGACTATTTGGGTTTTAAAAATACCGCGTTTTATCATCCTAATCTAACATTAAGGCAATAAACAATTCGAAACCATAATTTACATTGATGGGGTAAATAAAGAAGTCCCACTCTAAATGATGCAGTTTAGCGTACTAAAACAGAATTCACACCTTTAAAAGTGTATTTTATTGTGAAGATTCACAGGAAGTGTGTTAATAAATACAACTCACAATACATAAATGATGTAACTTGAACTTAAAGCAAATGAGCCACAAAATTTACCAGTTTTTGACCCCATTATGTACTCAAAAATGACATTACCCAGAATGCATTTCTGCAAATAATTACTTTATTACTAATTTCAAACTAAATAATCGTTATATGTTATATTTGCTGATAGTGTGGAACATCTACTTACACTGTAAGTAGATTTCCCACCCATTAAAAACAATTTTGACTGTAAGACTTACAGTCAAAATTGGGGGGGTACCGTAAGTGAGAATGGTGTCCAAATACGGAATTTCTGGGTTTGAAAAATCAAAATATGTTTTTATCGACCTAATCAAGATAACTGTTGTAAGGGTTGAAAATGGTTTGAAGACGTATAAGGAGTGGAGATGTCCGATAATATTGGAAATTATCGGTATCGGTTTTTTATTATCGGTATCGTTTTTTTTTTTTTTTTTAATTTTTTTATTAAATCAACATAAAAAACACAAGATACACTTACAATTAGTGCACCAACCCAAACAACCTTCCTCCCCCATTTACACTCATTCACAAAAAAGGGTTGTTTCTTTCTGTTATTAATATTGTGGTTCCTACATTATATATCAATATATATCAATACAGTCTGCAAGGGATACAGTCCGTAAGCACACATGATTGTGCGTGCTGCTGCTACACTAATAGCACTAACCTTTAACTGTTAATTTTACTCATTTTCATTAATTACTAGTTTCAATGTAACTGTTTTTATATTGTTTTACTTTCTTTTGTATTCAAGAAAATGTTTTTAATTTATTTATCTTATTTTATTGTACTAATTTTTTTTTTAAAGTACCTTATCTTCACCATACCTGGTTGTCCAAATCAGACATAATAATGTGTCAATTCCACGACTGTAAATATCGATATCGGTTGATAGCGGTATCGGTTGATATCAGTATCGGTAATTAAGGGTTTGGTCAATATCGGAATATCGGATATCGGCAAAAAGTAGAGAAGTCCGATAATATCGGCAGGCCGAGATAATCGGCCGATATATGCGTTAAAATGTAATATCACAAATTATCGGTATCAGTTTTTTTATTATCTGTATCGGTTTTGTTTTTTTTAATTTATTTTTTTATTTTTTTATTTTTTATTAAATCAACATAAAAAACACAAGATACACCTACAATTAGTGCACCAACCCAAAAAACCTCCCTCCCCCATTCATATATCAATATATATCAATACAGTCTGCAAGGGATACAGTCCGTAAGCACACATGATTGTGCGTGCTGCTGGTCCACTAATAGTACTAACCTTTAACACTTCATTTTACTCATTTTCATTCATTACTAGTTTCTATGTAACTGTTTTTATATTGTTTTACTTTCTTTTTTATTCAAGAAAATGTTTTTAATTTATTTATCTTATTTTATATATATATATATTTTTTTTAAGTACCTCATCTTCACCATACCTGGTTGTCCAAATTAGGCATAATAATGTGTTAATTCCACGACTGTATATATCGGTATCGGTTGATGTCGGTATCGGTAATTAAGGGTTTGGTCAAGCCATTATCGGACATCCCTAATAAGGAGTAGTCGAAAGAAAAAAAGGCTGAAATGACAGGAAAATGATGAACGACCAAGTAGTAGCCTGCATGGCCGCTAGGTGGCGACACACTCCACCAGCCTCCTGTTTACTAAGTCTTCTCCTTTAATGACGTCATCGCCTCATAAAAATGTCACTTCATCAACAACCTTGTTGCAATGGACACGGAGAGCATGAGGAAAAAAAGCCCCAAAGGAAAGAAAGGAAAGCGAGGGAGGATGGAAGTGGGGAGAGATGAAGGATGGAGACACGGAGAGAAAAGGAGGAACTGGGGAGGATTAAAAAAAAAAAAAAGGAAAGAAAGAAGGTTGGAGCATCTGTTTCCTGTCTGCTGGGCAGCTGGAGGAGGAACAAACGACAAAAGAAGAAGAAGAAGAGAAGGAGGAGGAGGAAGTACCGCTCGGCCTGAGAACTTGCTGCCTCACACACACACACACACACACACACACACACACACACACACACACACACACACACACACACACACACGGAGGATGAGGAAGTAGGGCCCCCCCCCCCGAGGAAGTGTGTCAGTGAGTGTTCACAACAATGATTATTCAACATGTGAAAAAATGGCGGGTATATTTCCGTGACGCATGGCATATCAAAACAATAACTTAGCGTCCAGCGCTAACGCTAAGCCTCACTTCACCATAGGGTTGTACCGATACCAATAATTGGGAACAGGTGGGTGCCGTGATTGGGTATAAAAGCAGCTTCCATTCACGAACAAGGATGGGGGCGAGGGTCACCACTTTGTCGACAAATGCGTGCAAGGACGACATTTCTCAACCAGCTATTGCAAGGAATTTAGGGATTTCACCATCTACGCTCCGTAATATCATCAAAATGTTCAGAAGTGCACGACAAATCGTAAGCGGCAAGGTCAAAAACCCACATTCAATGCCCGTGACCTTGGAGTACCGCATCAAAAAGCGTCATCAGTGTGTAAAGGATATCGCCACATGGGCTCAGGAACACTTCAGAAAACCACTGTCAGTAACTACGGTTGGTCGCTACATCTGTAAGTGCAAGTTAAACTCTACTATGCAAGGCAAAAGCCATTTATCAACAACACCCAGAAACGCTGTCGGCTTCCCTGGGCCTGAGCTCATCAAAGATGGACTGATACAAAGTGGAAAAGTGTTCTGTGGTCTGACGAGTCCACATTTCAAATTGTTTTTGGAAACTGTGGACGTTGTGTCCTCCGGACCAAAGAGGAAAAGAACCATCCGGATTGTGTGATGGTATGGGGGTGTATTAGTGCCCAAGACATGGGTAACTTACACATCTGTGAAGGCACCATTAATGCTGAAAGGTACATACAGGGTTTGGAGCAACATATGTTGCCATCCAAGCAACGTTACCATGGACGCCCCTGCTTATTTCAGCAAGACAATGCCAAGCCATGTGTTACATCAACGTGGCTTCATAGTAAAAGAGTGCGGGTACTAGACTGGCCTGCCTGTAGTCCAGACCTGTCTCCCATTGAAAATGTGTGAAGCCTAAAATAGCACAACGGAGACCCCCGGACTGTTGAACAACTTAAGCTGTACATCAAGCAAGAATGGGAAAGAATTCCACCTGAGAAGCTTCAAAAATGTGTCTCCTCAGTTCCCAAACGTTTACTGAGTGTTGTTAAAAGGAAAGGCCATGTAACACAGTGGTAAAAATGCCCCTGTGACAACTTTTTTTGCAATGTGTCGCTGCCATTAAATTCTAAGTTCAGAGAAGATGAACGTGTAGATAAACTCTCTTTGTGTGTGTGTGCGTGTGTGTGTGTGTGTGTGTGTGTGTGTGTGTGTGTGTGTGTGTGTGTGTGTGTGTGTGTGTGTGTGTGTGTGTGTGCTCTTAGAATAACTCTGGAACAGGAAGTCTAAATCCAGCTGAGAGCAGGAAGAAAAGTGTGTGAGAGGAACAAACAAATCAGGAAATCCTCCTCGTCACACACACACACACACACACACACACACACACACACACACACACACACACACACACACACACACACACACACACACACACACACACTCACACACACACACACGCACACACACACACACACACACACACACACACACACACACACACACACTCACACACACACACGCACGCACACACACACTCTCAGCTTTAAGGTCAGTTTTCTTCAGTCAAAGACATAAAAGTGTGTTTCCTGTTGACGGCCATAAACGACGAGGTCATCGAACGCATCGCCTCCACTCTGCCTGACTCCGGTTGCCGTGGCAACAAGTGCTCCGTCATTTTTTTAATTTATTTTTTGTTGATACGTCGCGGTCCGAAAAATGACACGACTTGGTCTCATCCCGCAGGTCAAGGTGTCGAGGGTCAAAGGTGAAGACGCTGCACAGTGGTTAAAAAATCATTTAAAAAATAATTCCATTTACGGTAATTTGGTTAAAAAAAAGACGTACATTTTACGGTAAAACTCTGGCGGCCAGAAAATCAACAGATTATTTTTTGACCATGCACTTAAAAAAAAAAGAAGGCGACATATTTTACAAAAAAAAACCTGACAGCTCAGTCGCCACAATTTTACTGTAAAAATAGACTAGTGCTTTTATTGCCCCATTTACTGTAATGCACCGTAAAAACAGCAACAAAAGTAAGAGTAACAATTTACAGTAATGCACTGTAAAAACAACAACAAAAGTAATAGTAAAAATGTACAGTAATGCACTGTAAAAACAACAATAAAAGTAATAGTAACAACTTACAGTAATGCACCGTAAAAACAACAATAAAAGTAATAGTAACAACTTACAGTAATGCACCGTAAAAACAACAATAAAAGTAGAAGTGACAATTTACAGTAAGGCACCGTAAAAACAACAACAAAAGTAATAGTAACAATTTACAGTAACGCACTGTAAAAACAACACCAAAAGTAATAGTAAAAATTTACAGTAATGCACCGTACAAACAACAATAAAAGTAATAGTAGCAATTTACAGTAATGCACTGTAAAAACAACAACAAAAGTAATAGTAACAATTTACAGTAATGCACCGTAAAAACAACAACTAAAGTAATAGTAACAATTTACAGTAATGCACCGTAAAAACAACAACAAAAGTAGTAGTAACAATTTACAGTAATGCACCGTAAAAACAACAACAAAAGTAATAGTAACAATTTACAGCAATACACTGTAAAAACAACAACAAAATGAATAGTAAATATTTACAGTAATGCACTGTAAAAACAACAACAAAATTAATAGTAAAAATTTACAGTAATGCACTGTAAAAACAACAACACAAGTAATAGTAAAAATTTACAGTAAGGCACCGTAAAAACAACAACAAAAGTAATAGTAATAATTTACAGTAATGCACTGTAAAAACAACAACAAAGGTAATAGTAACGATTTACAGTAATGTACTGTAAAAACAACAACAAAAGTAATAGTAACAATTTACAGTAATGCACTGTAAAAACAACAACAGTAATCGTAACAATTTACAGTAATGCACTGTAAAAACAACAACAAAGGTAATAGTAACAATTTACAGTAATGCACTGTAAAAACAACAACAAAAGTGATAGTAACAATTTACAGTAATGTACTGTAAAAACAACAACAAAAGTGATAGCAACAATTTACAGTAATGCACTGTAAAAACAACAACAGTAATAGTAACAATTTACAGTAATGCACTGTAAAAACAACAACAGTAATAGTAACAATTTACAGTAATGCACTGTAAAAACAACAACAAAAGTAATAGTAACAATTTACAGTAATGCGCTGTAAAAACAACAACAAAAGTAATAGTAAATATTTACAGTAATGCACTGTAAAAACAACAACAAAATTAATAGTAAAAATTTACAGTAATGCACTGTAAAAACAACAACAAAAGTAATAGTAATAATTTACAGTAATGCATCGTAAAAACAACAACAAAAGTAATAGCAACAATTTACAGTAATGCACCGTAAAAACAACAACAAAAAAACAGAAATGTGGCGTACAAAAACAGATACAATTGGCGGTAAAAGTCCAGGCTTTTATTTTGAAATGTATAGAATTTATTTACAGTGAAGACCAGATGGGCATTGAGATCAGACTGGAAAAAAAATGCTGATGGGGTTCAGTGATCCAGGTGAAGGTCCAGGTGAAGATCCAGGTGATGGTCCAGGTGAAGGTCCAGGTGAAGATCCAGGTGATGGCCCAGGTGACGGTCCAGGTGAAGATCCAGGTGATGGCCCAGATGAAGATCCAGGTGAAGGTCCAGGTGAACATTCAGGTGAAAGTCCAGGTTAAGGTCCAGGTGATGGTCCAGGTGATGATCCAGGTGAAGGTCCAGGTGATGGTCCAGATAATGGTCCAAGCAAAGATCCAAGTGAAGATCCAGGTAAAGATCCAAGTGAAGGTCTAGGTGAAAATCCAGGTGAAGGTCTAAGTGAAAATTCAGGTGAAGGTCCAGGTGAAGGTCCAGGTGAAGGTCTAGGTGAAAATCCAGGTGAAGGTCCAGGTGAAGATCCAGGTGAAGGTCCAGGTGAAGATCCAGTTGATGGTCCAGGTGAAGATCCAGGTGATGGTCCAGGTGAAGATCCAGGTAAAGATACAGGTGATGGTCCAGGTGAAGGTCCAGGTGAAGGTCCAGGTGAAGGTCCAGGTGAAGATCCAGGTGAAGATCCAGGTGAAGGTCCAGGTGAATATCCAGTTGATGGTCCAGGTGAAGATCCAGGTGATGGTCCAGGTGAAGATCCAGGTAAAGATCCAGGTGATGGTCCAGGTGAAGGTCCAGGTGAAGATCCAGGTGAAGATCCAGGTGAAGATCCAGGTGAAGGTCCAAGTGAAGGTCCAGGTGAAGGTCCAGGTGAAGATCCAGGTGAAGCTCCACAGTGGAAGTTAAAGGAGGCGGGACTTGTCAGTCATCAGAGGATGTAATTAGTGTGATGATGTTTGTGCGTCTGCAGGATCTTCTAGCGACAAAACATCCGACATCCAGTGTCTCCTCTTATTTTTAGCACAAACACACACACACACACACACACACACACACACACACACACACACACACACACACACACACACACACACACACACACACACACACACACACACACACACACACACACACACACACACGGCCCCTGAGCCCTTGGGCTCTTGAAACTGCGGCCCTCTTCATTATATCTATGTCTAACATCCCTGGTTGTCATGATCCGTGGTTCGGATCATGTTTTTGTTATGTTCTCTTAATTTTGGACTCCTTTAGTTCCTGTTTGTGCACCTCCTGTGTTTGTTACCATGGTTACTTATTGTTTTCACCTGCCTCTGGTGTTCGGGACGCTCACCTGTCTCTAATCAGAGCCATTATTTAAGCCTGCCTTTGCCAGTCAGTCGGCGTCATTGTTTACTTCACGCAACCTACTAGTAAGTCTGGTTTGTTCCATGCCATAGTTTATGCTAAGTGTTCGCTTCATGCCTCATCTAAGTAAGTCTTGTTTATTTCATGCCATAGTTTATGCTAAGTGTTCGCTTCATACCTCATCTAAGTAAGTCTTGTTTATTTCATGCCATAATTTATGCCAAGTGTTCGCTTCATGCCTCATCTAAGTAAGTCTTGTTTATTTCATGCCACAGTCAACGTAAGTTTCCCTTGTTCATAGTTCATGCTAAGTGTCAGTTTAGCTCCTGGTGCGATCAGCGCCTTGAGCCATCGCCTTGTGTTCTGCTTTTTGTAGTACTTTGATTTTGAGGAATAAATCATGTTTTTACCTGCACGCCTTGTCCGGAATAGTCCATCTGCCTTCCTGGGAGAACGACCCCGCAGTAAGCTGCAACCCCGCCGTGACACTGGTGTACACAATTAAAAGGATAATTAGTTTTGAATAATTACTTAATATAGTTATATATATATATATATATATGGTGCGGACAAACACTCCAGAAAGTTGTACAAAGTTGGGGGTTTTTTTAGCAAATTTTGCAATTGTTTACACCGAAATCATACAACTTCCTACTTGACATATGCTAACTTTTATTTTATTTAATTTTTTAGCTAATTTTGCAATCGTTACCCCAGAGTTATATAGCTTACTGCTTGACATATGCTAACTGTTAACATGCTAACTTTTTTTTTTTTGCTAATTTGGCTTGTTTACCCCAGTCATACAACTTCCTGCTTGACATATGCTAACTTTATTTGTATTTGTTTTAGCTAATTTTGCAACCATTACCCCATAGTTATACATCTTACTGCTTGACATATGCTAACTGTTAACATGCTAACTTTTTTTTTTTAGCTAATTTGGCTTGTTTACCCCAGAGTCACACAACTGTCTCCTTGAAATATGCTAATTTAATTTTACTTAATGTGGAAACCTTTTTACTCCAAAGTCATAACACTTCCTGCTAACCTTTTTTTAATTATTTTTTTTATTTTTTAGCTAATTTTGCAACCCTTACCCCAGAGTTATACATCTTACTGCTTGACATATGCTAACTGTTAAAATGCTAACTTTCTTTTTTTTTTTTAGCTAATTTTGCTTGCTTACCCCAGAGTCATACAACTTTCTCCTTGACATATGCTAACTTTTTATTTTTATTTTTTAGCTAATTTTGCAACCGTTAACCCAGGATTATACATCGTACTGCTTGACATATGCTAACTGTTAACATGCTAACTTTTTCTTTTTTTAGCTAATTTTGCACGTTTACCCCAGAGTCATACAACTTCCTACTTGACGCATGCTAACTTAATTTTACTTAATTTTAAAACATTTTTACTCCAAAGTCATAACACTTCCTGCTTGACATATGCTAACTTTTTTTTTTTTTTTTTAGCTAATTTTGCAACCGTTACCCCGGAGTTATACATATTACTGCTTGACATATGCTAACTGTTAACTGTTTTAAGCTAATTTTACACATTTACCCCAGAGTCATACAGCTTTCTCCTTGACATATGCTAACTTTTTTTTTTTTTACTTAATTTTAAAGCCTTTTACTTCAAAGTCATAACACTTCCTGCTTGACAAATGCTAAGTTTTTTATGTTTTCTTTTAGATAATTTTGCAGTCATTACCCAAGAGTTATACATATTACTGCTTGACATATGCTAACTGTTAACATGCTAACTTTTTTTTTATAGCAAATTTTGCATGTTTACCCCAGAGTCTTACAACTTTCTCCTTGACCTATGCTAACTTTTTATTTTATTTTATCTTTTCCATAATTTTAAAACCTTTTACTCTAAATTCATAACACTTCCTGCTAACTTTTTTTTTTTTATAGCTAATTTTGCAACCGTCACCCCAGGATTATACATTTTACTGCTTGACATATGCTAACTGTTAACATGCTAACTTTTTTTTTTTTTTTTAAGCTAATTTTGCTTGCTTACTCCAGAGTCATACAACTTTCTCCTTGGCATATGCTAACTTAATTTTACTTAGTTTTTAAACTGTTTTACTCCAAAGTCATAACACTTCCTGCTTGACATGTGCTAACTTTTTATTTATTTATTTATTTATTTTTAGCAAATTTTGCAACCGTTACCCCAGGATTATACATCTTACTGCTTGACATATGCTAACTGTTACCATGCTAAAAAAAAAAAATGTTAGCTAATTTTGCACGTTTACCCCAGAGTCATACAACTTCCTACTTGGCATATGCTAACTTAATTTTACTTAATGTTGAAACCTTTTTACTTCAAAGTCATAACACTTCCTGCTTGACATATGCTAACTTTTGTTTTGTTTTTTGTTGGGGTTTTTTTTTAGCTAATTTTGCAACCGTTACCCCAGGATTATACATATTACTGCTTGACATATGCTAACTGTTACCATGCTAACTTTTTTTTTTTAGCTAATTTTGCACGTTTCCCCCAGAGCCATATGACTTTCTTTCCTACTTGACATATGCTAACTTAATTTTACTTAGTTTTAAAACCTTTTTACTCCAAAGTCATAACACTTCCTGCTTGACATATGCTAACTTTTTTATTTTATTTTAAATATATATTTTTTTTAATAGCTAATTTTGCAACCGTTACCCCAGAGTTATACATATTACTGCTTGACATATGCTAACTGTTACCATGCTAACTTTTTTTAGCTAATTTTGCACGTTTACCCCAGAGTCATACGACTTTCTTTCCTACTTGACATATGCTAACTTAATTTTACTTAGTTTTAAAACCTTTTTACTCCAAAATCATAACACTTCCTGCTTGACATATGCTAACTTTTTTTTTAAATTTTAAATATATATTTTTTTAATAGCTAATTTTGCAACCGTTACCCCAGAGTTATACATATTACTGCTTGACATATGCTAACTGTTACCATGCTAACTTTTTTTTAGCTAATTTTGCACGTTTACCCAAGAGTCATACGACTTTCTTTCCTACTTGACATATGCTAACTTAATTTTACTTAGTTTTAAAACCTTTTTACTCCAAAGTCATAACACTTCCTGCTTGACAAATGCTAAGTTTTTTATGTTTTCTTTTAGCTAATTTTGCAGTCATTACCCCAGAGTTATACATATTACTGCTTGACATATGCTAACTGTTAACATGCTAACTTTTTTTTTTATTTTAAATTTTTTTTTTTTTAATAGCTAATTTCGCAACCGTTACCCCAGAGTTATACATATTATTGATTGACATATGCTAACTGCTACCATACTAACTTTTTTTTTAGCTAATTTTGCACGTTTACCCCAGAGTCATACGACTTTCTTTCCTGCTTGACATATGCTAACTTAGTTTTACTTAGTTTTAAAACCTTTTTAATCCAAAGTCATAACACTTCCTGCTTGACATATGCTAACTTTTTATTATTTTTTTTAATTATTTTTTTTAGTAGCTAATTTTGCAACCGTTACCCCAGAGTTATACATATTACTGTTTCACATATGCTAACTGTTAACATGCTAACTTTTTTTTTTTTTTTTTTCCCGCTAATTTTGCAATTGTTACCCCAGAGTTATACATCTTACTGCTTGATATATGCTAACTGTTAACATGCTAACTCTTTTTTTCTTTCTTTTTTTTTTCTTTTTTTAGCTAATTTTGCTCGTTCACCCCAAAATTATACAACTTTCTATTTGACACATGCTAACTGTTAGCATGGGGACTAGGGATGTCCGATAATAGCTTTCTGCCGATATCCGATATTTCGATATTGTCCAACTCTTTAATTACCGATACCGATATCAACCGATAAAAATAAAAAAAAATAAAAAATCCAAGATGGCGGCGCGCACAGACGCAGCGGCTTACGGCTCTCCATTTCAGTGCTCTTTCTTCCTTCTTTTCTTAATGTTTTTTTTCCTTTTGTGCACCACCTGTACTGCAAACACCCGGTACACCCGCCAGTCACTCTTGGATATCGGTAAATCGCACCAGATATCTGTTTCGAGCGACTTTCACCACGAGCACAACATCCCAGATGACATAGCGAGAGCACAGGGCTCTCCGTGGTTTGTTGTCGGGTCTGGGAGACGGCGCAGACGGAGGAGGGAGAGGAAGCAGAAGCGTGGCCGTAGGTCCGGCGTCTTGCTCAGGCTTAGGAAACAACCCCACAAGCCACCTCTACCGAGCCTGTTCCTCTCTAATGCCAGATCCCTTGTACAGAAGATGGACGACCTGGAGTTACAACTTGCTGGAAACCGCTATGTTCGGGACTGTTGTGCTATGATTATCACCGAAACCTGGCTTCACCCGGAAATACCCGATGCTAGCATGCAGCTAGCCGGACGCACTCTGCTCCGCCGGGAAAGAACTAAGGACTCCGGTAAGAGCAGAGGAGGGGGGCTCTGTATCTACGTGCATGAGAACTGGTGCAACAACGGGACAATCACTGAACAGCACTGTTGCCCAGACGTGGAGTACATGTCTGTTAGATGTCGGCCTTTTTTTCTCCCGAGAGAGCTGTCTGTTGTTATCATCACGGCTGTGTATATTCCACCGGACGCCAAAGTAAACACAGCGCTCTCTCTTCTGCTGAACACCGTCAACGAACAGCAGCGGGCCCACCCCGACGGTGTTCATATCATAGCAGGGGATTTTAATAAGGCCAATCTGAAGACTGTACTCCCTAAGTTCTACCAGCACGTGAAGTGTTCTACAAGGGGCAAGAACACCCTGGACCACGTGTATACCAACATAAAGCACGCGTACAGAGCTACACCCCTCCCCCAGCTTGGACAGTCAGACCATCTTTCCCTCCTGCTCTCTCCTACCTACACCCCCATCAGACGCCAGGCCAGGCCTATCACAAAGACTGTTATGACCTGGCCTGACGATGCACTCCCCAAACTTCAGGACTGCTTCCAACACACAGACTGGGACCTCTTCCAACAACAGGAGCTGGAGACAGCCACAGGAACGGTGCTGGACTACATAAAGTTCTGCATCGGGAATGTGACTGTGGAAAACACCATCCGGGTTTACCCCAACAAGAAACCCTGGATGACCAGCCAGGTCCGCACACTCCTCAGGGCCCGCGACGCAGCCTTCAGGTCAGGGGACAGGGCACTGTACAGTGTTGCTAGAGCCGACCTGAAGAGAGGGATTAAAAAAGCAAAGGCGGACCACAGGAGGTGCATAGAGTCCCATCTGTCCAGCAAAAACTCACGGGAGGTGTGGCGGGGCATTCATGACATCACAAACTTCAGAGGCTGCAATATGACAACTGCGGATCAGAGTGCGACACTGGCAGAGGAGCTTAACTGTTTCTTTGCCCGTTTCGAAACCCCCCAGCGACACTCATCTGCTCCAGCCCTGCCCCCGCCCCCATCGGGCTCCGGCGCCACTCCACTCACTGTACAGGAGCACAGTGTCAGACGAGTGCTCCTGGCTGTGAACCCCAGGAAGGCTACCGGACCAGACGGAGTACCTGGAAAGGTGCTCAGGACGTGCGCCCACCAGCTCGCTCCCCCCCTCACCAGGATCTTCAACCTCTCCCTGGCTCAGGCAGTCATCCCATCCTGCATGAAGTCATCTACAATAATCCCGGTGCCGAAGAAGTCTCCCATCACCAGCCTGAATGATTACCGACCAGTGGCCCTCACTCCGGTAATCATGAAGTGCTTCGAGCGACTTGTTCTCCAGCACATCAAGGACCATATCCCTCCAGACTTCGACCCCCACCAGTTCGCATACCGGGCGAACAGGTCCACAGAGGACGCCATCGCTGTTGCTCTCCACTCTGCTCTGAACCACCTGGAGCAGCAGCAGAGCTACGTCCGGATGCTCTCTGTGGACTATAGCTCTGCCTTCAATACAATAATCCCGGACAGACTCTGCAATAAACTGGACACTCTTGGCCTCCCCCCTCTCACAAACGCCTGGATAAGGGACTTCCTAACGGACCGACCCCAGAATGTGAGACTTGGCCCGCACCTCTCATCCTCCCGCACGCTGAGCATCGGCTCCCCACAGGGCTGTGTGCTGAGCCCCCTCCTCTACTGCCTTTACACCCATGACTGCAGTCCGGCCCACAGTGACAACCTTACCGTCAAGTTCGCCGACGATACCACAGTGGTCGGGCTCATCTCCAGGGGTGACGAGGCTGCCTACAGAGAGGAGGTCCTGAAGCTGACGGCCTGGTCTTCGGAGAACAACCTCGCTCTCAACACCAGCAAGACCAGAGAGATCATCGTCGACTTCAGGAGGAGCAGCACCGACCCTGCCCCCCTCTACATCAACGGCGAGCGTGTAGAGAGGGTCCACACCTTCAGGTACCTTGGAGTCCACATCTCTAATGACTTCTCCTGGACAGTCAACACCACATCAATCATCAAGAAGGCTCAGCAGCGGCTACACTTCCTTAGAGTCCTCGGGAAGTACAACCTGAAGCCTGACCTGCTGCTGACCTTCTACCGCTCGTCCATCGAGAGCCTGCTGACCTACTGTATTACGGTATGGTACGGCAGCTGCACTGCAGCAGACAGGGAGAGGCTGCAAAGAGTGGTCAAGACGGCTCAGAAGATCATCGGCCGCCCTCTCCCCTCTCTGACGGACATCTACACCTCCCGCTGCCTCAACAGAGCCAGTGCCATCATCAAGGACAGCACCCACCCTGGCTCTGACCTGTTCCACCTGCTGCCCTCTGGGAAGCGCTACAGGTGCATTAAAACCAAAACAAACAGGCTAAAGAACAGCTTCTTCCCCAGGGCCATAACCATCCTGAACGGACTGCCCCATTGTCCCTCATAACTGCCTTCTCTTCGGTGCAATAACCCATTCCACCAACCACCCTGTTTTTGTTTTGTTTTTTTTCATGTATATATTCATTTTTTCTAGCATGCACACATCGCACTGTATGGAATGGCCTCAATCTCGTTACCTTGCGTAATGACAATAAAGCTGATTCTGATTCTGATATATACAGTCGTGGAATGAACACATTATTATGCCTAAATTGGACAACCAGGTATGGTGAAGATAAGGTACTTTTAAAAAAAATTCATAAAATAATATAAGATAAATAAATTAAAAAGATTTTCTTGAATTTAAAAAAAAGTAAAACAATATAAAAACAGTTACATAGAAACTAGTATCTAATGAAAATGAGTAAAATTAACTGTAGAAGGTTAGTACTATTAGTGGACCAGCAGCACGCACAATCATTATTAGTATTGATATATATTGATATATAATGTAGGAACCAGAATATTAATAACAGAAAGAAACAACCCTTTTGTGTGAATGAGTGGGGAAGGGAGTTTTTTTGGGTTGGTGCACTAATTGTAAGTGTATCTTGTGTTTTTTATGTTGATTTAATAAAATAAATAAATAAATAAATAAATTAATTAATTAATTAAAAAAAAAACGATACCAATAATAAAAAAATGATACCGATAATTTCCGATATTATATTTTAACGCATTTATCGGCCGATAATATCGACAGGTTGATATTATCGGACATCTCTAATGGTGACCTTAGCATTCACATTTTTGGTAGGTAGTTTTGCAGCTGTTCACCCCGGGGTCTCACAACTTGTAGAAAGTCCTCCCATCTGCCCTTTTCCATGGAAACGAGGCGACCGATGGTTTCCCAACATTGTGGACTTTCTGCGGGGCCGAGGTGCGCTTTAGCAAGCAGAGTGTGACACATGCGCCGCACAATGCTTCCATTCTTTTGTGGCGTGCAAGTGCGACATCCTTCCTTGTGTTTTCCCCACGCCGCTTGTTTTCATCCAACCAAGCACCTGCACACACACACACACACACACACACACACACACACACACACACACACACACACACACACACACATGCACACACACACACACACACACACAGGAAGTTGACCAACAACTGTTACTGCTATTGTTCAACGAGCCAGATGTGTTTTTGTCCCAATCAGTAGTGTTCTTGCATCTCTGACTGGGTCTCCTTTAAAATCAATAGTGTTCTTTTTGAGGCCGGTGATGCAAAAAGTTGTAATGTTGACAGTTGTTAACACACACACACACACACACACACACACACTGACACGCTACATCGTCAGCAGATACACGTCTTCAAGGTCACTTGTTTTTGTGCGACAGTCTAGTCAGGTGACAACATGCACAGTGTGTCATGTGTAGCGACAACACAATCACACACCACAGACGCACAACGTGTTCTGCCACATTGTGATGTTTATGTAGTGTGTGTGTGTGTGTGTGTGTGTGTGTGTGTGTGTGTGTGTGTGTGCGTGTGTGTGAGTCATTAATATGGAGACATGATGCCGTCAGCTGATATCGGGCGCCTTTGACCGACCGGCCGTCCGACTGGCTGGCTGTCTGGCTGGCACACAAACACACAAGCAAGCCTTGAGAAAGTGAAAGTGATGCTGAGCTCATCAAAAAAAGAAGCAGAAAACAAGATCAATACCATGATAGACCACAGGAGGCAGCAGTGAGTCACAGTAGTGGGACTTAGAAGAAGATGAAACTTAAAGGGAAACTTTGTTTTTTTAAATGATTATTTATACATATATGCATACATACATACATGCATACATACATACATACATACATATATACATATAAAATATACATACATACATACATACATACATACATACATACATACATACAAAACATATATACATACATACATACATACATACATACATACATACATACATACAAAACATACATACATACACACATACATACATATATACGTACTGTCCATACATACATACATACATACATACATACAGTACATACATATATACATACAAAATATACATACATACATACATACATACAAAACATACATACATACACACATACATACATATATACATACAGTACGTACTTTACATACATACATACATACATACATACATATATACATACAAAATATACATACATACATACAAAACATACATACATGCATACATACAAAACATACAAAACATACATACATGCATACATGCATACATACAAAACATACATAAATACACACATACATACATACATACATACTGTACATACATATATACATACAAAATATACATACATGCATACAGACATTCATACATACATATATACATACATATATACATACATGCATACAGACATACATACATACATACATACATACATACATACATACATACATACATACATACATACAAAACATAAATACATACATACATACATACATACATACAAAACATACATACATACATACACACATACATACATACATACATACATACATACATACTGTACATACATACAGTACATACACACATACATACATACATACATACATACATACATACATACATACAGGACATAAATATATACATACAAAACATACATACATACATACAAAACATACATACATACATACAAAATATACATGCATACAGGCATACATACATACATACATACATACATACATACATACATACATACATAAATATATACATACAAAACATACATACATACAAAACATACATACATACATACATACACACATACATACATACATGCATACATACATACATACATACATACATACATACATACATACATACATACATAAATACATACAAAATATACATGCATACAGGCATACATACTACATACATACATACATACATACATACATACATACAAAACATATATACATACATACATACATACATACAAAATATACATACATACACACATACATACATATATACGTACTGTACATACATACATACATACATACATACATACATACATACATACATACAGTACATACATATATACATACAAAATATACATACATACATACATACAAAACATTCATTCATACATACATACATACATACATACATACATACATACATACATACATACATACATACATACAGTACATACATATATACATACAAACTATACATACATACATACATACAAAACATACATACATGCATACATACAAAACATACATACATGCATACATACAAAACATACATAAATACACACATACATACATACATACATACTGTACATACATATATACATACAAAATATACATACATGCATACAGACATACAGACATACATACATACATACATACATACATACATACATACATACATATATACATACATATATACATACATGCATACATACATACATACATACATACATACATACATACATACATACATACATACATGCATACATACAAAACATAAATACATACATACATACAAAACATACATGCATACACACATACATACATACATACATACATACGTACTGTACATACATACAGTACATACACACATACATACATACATACATACATACGTACGTACGTACGTACATACATACATACAGGACATAAATATATACATACAAAACATACATACATACATACAAAACATACATACATACATACATACAAAATATACATGCATACAGGCATACATACATACATACATACATACATACAGTACATAAATATATACATACAAAACATACATACATACAAAACATACATACATACATACACACATACATACATACATGCATACATACATACATACATACATACATACATACATACATACATACATACATACATACATTGTATATTATTCACAATCATTATGGTAGACAAGAAAACGTATGTTTAAAAAAAATGCATTCTAAATCGTAAATTAACGTTAGCAGAAGTCAGCTAACAATGGAGTCAATGGTAGTCGCTTTAGTGTGTGTGTGTGTGTTTGTGTGTGTGTGTGTGTGTGTGTGTGTGTGTGTGTGTGTGTGTGTGTGTGTGTGGGTGTGTTTCCGGTGGCGTGAGCGCAGAGGAAGCTGATCAGTCAGTGGAGTTGAAGGTAAACTGTATTTAGTCTCCTTCGGCCCTGCAGTCACGATGCTTTGAAGTTTTTGTGTGTGTTAGTGTGTGTGTGTGTGTGTGTGTGTGTGTGTGTGTGTGTGTGTGTGTGTGTGTGTGTGTGTGTGTGTGTGTGTGTGTGTGTGTGTGTGTGTGTGCATTTGTGTTCCTCACTTGGACCCAGCAGGTGTCTCCCCTGGCTTTAGGACAGAAGTCAACATCAAGCAAGTTTTAGACTAAGGCTATGTCTCACGGATAACCCCTTAAAGCAGACCAATGCATTCTGCGGCCCGCGGGCCACATCCGGCCCTTTGTGTGTCCCTGTCCGGCCCGCGTGAGGCCAATCATAAATTACAAAATAAATTTAAAAAAGTATCTATGTCGAGTGTGCAATACAACGGTGCTGCTTTTGTTTTGAAAAGCGTTATTTGTATTACTTCCGTGTGGACGTATGCGCGTGAGTGGATGTGAACAGCGGCAAATCACAAATTACAAAATAAAGTTTAAAAAACAGCTATGTCGTGCGTGCAATACAACTGTGCTGCTTTTATTTTGAAAAGTGTTAGTTATGGGCGTATACGTCCGTGTGTAACCTGTGAGTGAAGGTGCACAGCGACAAGTGATGAGACGCTAAAAAGAGAAAAGTTGATGACGAATGGCGTGTTTTCAACAAGACATGGACTGCCAAGTATTTCTTTACAGAAATTAAAGGTAAAGCCGTGTGCTTAATTTGTGCTGTGTTTAAAGAATATAATTTGAATCGCCACTACACGACGAAGCACGAGGAAAAATACCGGAATCTGTCTGATGAAGCGCGCGCAAGGGAGGCTGATGCGTTGATGGTAAAACTGCGAACCCAATAAGGATTTTTTGCCAAATTTCACACCCCCAGAGATGCAGCTGTCAGGACAAGTTTCGTCATTTCTCACAAAATCGCCATAAAAACTAAGGCGATTTCTGACAGAGAGTTTAGTAAGGAGTGCTTATTGGACTCTGTTGCGTTGATATAACAGGTGTTGTGCCGGATAATGCACCCCCGGCGTAGAATGCACCCCCTGACGGGAGTGTTATATCAACTAAAGCCCGCACTTAAAGTTTCCACGTGCAAGATTGAATCTATTTGAAAAAGTTATTTAATAAGAAGCCAAAAGTGAAAAACAATAATGTTCGTGTTGGAGGAGTTGTGAATGAATGATATATGAAATCCGTGCTGCAGTCGATGCTGGGCCACAACATTAGGTACACCTGCAGACTGCAGCACAGAACACTTTTCCACTTTGCATGAGTCCATCTTAGATGATCTCGGGCCCAGAGAAGCCGGCGGGGTTTCTGGGTGTTGTTGATAAATGGCTTTCGCTTTGCATAGTAGAGCTTTAACTTGCACTTACAGATGTAGCGACGAACTGTATTTAGTGACAGTGGTTTTCTGAAGTGTTCCTGAGCCCATGTGGTGATATCCTTTAGAGATTGATGTCGGTTTTTGATACAGTGCCGTCTGAGGAATCGAAGGTCACAGTCATTCAATGTTGGTTTCTGGCCATGCCGCTTACGTGGAGTGATTTCTCCAGATTTTCTGAACCTTTTAAAGTTAAAGTTAAAGTACCAATGATTGTCACACACACACTAGGTGTGGCGAGATTATTCTCTGCATTTGACCCATCACCCTTGATCACCCCCTGGGAGGTGAGGGGAGCAGTGGGCAGCAGCGGTGGCTGCGCCCGGGAATCATTTTGGTGATTTAACCCCCAATTCCAACCCTTGATGCTGAGTGCCAAGCAGGGAGGTAATGGGTCCCATTTTTATAGTCTTTGGTATGACTCGGCCGGGATTTGAACTCCCAACCTACCGATCTCTTGATGATATTATGGACCGTAGATGTTGAAATCCCTAAATTTCTTGCAATTGCACTTTGAGAAACGTTGTTCTTAAACTGTTTGACTATTTGCTCACGCACTTGTGGACAAAGGGGTGACCCTCGCCCCATCCTTTCTTGTGAAAGACTGAGAATTTTTAGGGAAGCTGTTTTTATACCCAATCATGGCACCCACCTGTTCCCAATTAGCCTGTTCACCTGTGGGATGTTCCAAATAAGTGTTTGATGAGCATTCCTCAACTTTCTCGGTCTTTTTTGCCACTTGTGCCATCTTTTTTGAAACATGTTGCTGGCATCAAATTCTAAAGTTAATGATTATTTGCAAAAAAAAAAAAAAATGTTTATCAGTTTGAACATCAAATATGTTGTCTTTGTAGCATATTCAACTGAATATGGGTTGAAAATGATTTGCAAATCATTGTATTCCGTTTATATTTACATCTAACACAATTTCCCAACTCATTTGGAAACGGGGTTTGTACATTGAACATAACATTCATGTTTTTATTACACAAATAACATAACAATTATGTTTTTATTAAATATTGAACATAGCATTCCTGTTTTTATTATATACAGTATTGAACAATTACATTTTTATCATACATTGAACATAACATTCATGGTTTTTATTACACAAATAACATAACAATTAAGTTGTTATTACACATTGAACATAACATTCATGTTTTTATTACACAAATAATGTAACAATTATATTTTTATTACACAATGAACATAACATTCATGTTATTATTACACAATGAACATAAAATTCATGTTTTTATCACACAATGAACATAATGTGCATATTTTTATTATACAATGAACGTAACATTCATGTTTTTTTACACAATGACCATAACAATTAAGGTGTTGTTATACATTGAACTCAACATTCATGTTTTTATTACACAAATAACGTAACAATTATATTTTTATTAAATATTGAACACAACATTCATGCTTTTTATTATATATTGAACATAACAATTAAGTTTTTATTATACATTGGACATAACATTTATGTTTTTTATTACAAAAATAACATAAAAATTAAGTTGTTATTACACCTTGAACATAACATTCATGTTTTATAACACAATGAACATAACATGCATCTTTTTATTACACGTTGAACACAACATTCATGTTTTTTTACACAATGAACATAACAATTAAGTTGTTATTGTACATTGAACACAACATTCATGTTTTTATTACACAAATAACATAACATGTATGTTTGTATTCAATATTGAACATAACATTCATGTTTTATTACACAATGACCATAACAGTTAAGCTGTTATTATACATTGGACATAACATTTTTTTTTTTTTTTTTTTACACAAATAACGTAACAATTATGTTTTTGTTAAATATTGAACATAGCATTCATGTTTTTTTTTTATCATATATTGAACATAACAATTAAGTTTTTATTACACATTGAACATAACATTCATGTTTTTATTACACCAATAACATAACAATTAAGTTGTTATTATACGTTGAACATTACATTCATGTTTTTTATTACATAAATAACATAACAATTATGTTTTATTACACAATAAACATAAAATGCATGTTTTTATCACACAATGAACATGATGTGCATGTTTTATTATACAATGAACATAACATGCGTGATTTTATTACACGTTGAACACAACATGCATGTTTTTTTACACAATGACCATAACAATTAAGTTGTTATTATACATTGAACATAACATTTGTGTTTTTATTACACAAATAACGTAACAATTATGTTTTTATTAAATATTGAACATAACATTCATGTTTTATTACACCAAGAACATAAAAATGTAGTTTTTATTATACATTGAACATAACATTCATGTTTTTTATTACACAAATATCATAACAATTATGTTTTATTACACATTGCACATAACATTCATGTTTTATTACACAATGATCATAACAATTAAGTTGTTATTATACATTGAACAAAACATTCATGTTTTTATTACACAAATAATTTAACAATTATGTTTTTTTTAAATATTGAACATAATATTCATGTTTTATTACACCAAGAACATACAAATTAAGTTGTTATTATACATTGAACATAACATTCATGTTTTTATTACACAAATAATGTAACAATTATGTTTTTATTAAATATTGAACATAACATTCATGTTTTTATTATATATTGAACATAACAATTAAGTTTTTATTATACATTGGATATAACATTCATGTTTTTATTACACCAAGAACATACAAATTAAGTTGTTATTATACATTGAACATAACATTCATGTTTTTATTACACAAATAATGTAACAATTATGTTTTTATTAAATATTGAACATAACATTCATGTTTTTATTATATATTGAACATAACAATTAAGTTTTTATTATACATTGGATATAACATTCATGTTTTTATTACACCAAGAACATAAAAATGAAGTTGTTATTATACATTGAACATAACATTTGTGTTTTTATTACACAAATAACGTAACAATTATGTTTTTATTAAATATTGAACATAACATTCATGTTTTATTACACCAAGAACATACAAATTAAGTTGTTATTATACATTGAACATAACATTCATGTTTTTTATTACACAAATATCATAACAATTATGTTTTATTACACATTGCACATAACATTCATGTTTTATTACACAATGACCATAACAATTAAGTTGTTATTATACATTGAACATAACATTCATGTTTTTATTACACAAATAATTTAACAATTATGTTTTTATTAAATATTGAACATAATATTCATGTTTTATTACACCAAGAACATACAAATGAAGTTGTTATTATACATTGAACATAACATTCATGTTTTTATTACACAAATAATGTAACAATTATGTTTTTATTAAATATTGAACATAACATTCATGTTTTTATTATATATTGAACATAACAATTAAGTTTTTATTATACATTGGACATAACATTCATGTTTTTATTACACCAAGAACATAAAAATGAAATTGTTATTATACATTGAACATAACATTTGTGTTTTTATTACACAAATAACGTAACAATTATGTTTTTATTAAATATTGAACATAACATTCATGTTTTATTACACCAAGAACATAAAAATGTAGTTTTTATTATACATTGAACATAACATTCATGTTTTTTATTACACAAATATCATAACAATTATGTTTTATTACACATTGCACATAACATTCATGTTTTATTACACAATGACCATAACAATTAAGTTGTTATTATACATTGAACATAACATTCATGTTTTTATTACACAAATAATTTAACAATTATGTTTTTATTAAATATTGAACATAATATTCATGTTTTATTACACCAAGAACATACAAATGAAGTTGTTATTATACATTGAACATAACATTCATGTTTTTATTACACAAATAATGTAACAATTATGTTTTTATTAAATATTGAACATAACATTCATGTTTTTATTATATATTGAACATAACAATTAAGTTTTTATTATACATTGGACATAACATTCATGTTTTTATTACACCAAGAACATAAAAATGAAATTGTTATTATACATTGAACATAACATTTGTGTTTTTATTACACAAATAACGTAACAATTATGTTTTTATTAAATATTGAACATAACATTCATGTTTTATTACACCAAGAACATAAAAATGTAGTTTTTATTATACATTGAACATAACATTCATGTTTTTTATTACACAAATAATGTAACAATTATGTTTTTATTAAATATTGAACATAACATTCATGTTTTTATTATATATTGAACATAACAATTAAGTTTTTATTATACATTGGATATAACATTCATGTTTTTATTACACCAAGAACATAAAAATGAAGTTGTTCTTATACATTGAACATAACATTCGTGTTTTTATTACACAAATAACGTAACAATTATGTTTTATTACACATTGCACATAACATTCATGTTTTATTACACAATGACCATAACAATGAAGTTGTTATTATACATTGAACATAACATTCATGTTTTTATTACGCAAATAACGTAACAATTATGTTTTTATTAAATATTGAAAACATAACATTCATGTTTTTATTATATATTGAACATAAGAATTAGGTTTTTATTATACATTGCACACAACATTCATGTTTTTATTACACAAATACTATAAGAATTCTGTTTTATTACACAATGAACATAAAATGCATGTTTTTATTACACAATGAACATAATGTGCATGTTTTATTACACGTTGAACACAACATGCATGTTTTTTCACACAATGACCATAACAGTTAAGTTGTTATTATACATTGGACATAACATTTATGTTTCTATTACACAAATAACGTAACAATTATGTTTTTATTAAATATTGAACACAACATTCATGTTTTTATCATATATTGAACATAACAATTAAGTTTTTATTACACATTAAACATAACATTCATGTTTTTATTACACCAATAACATAAAAATTAAGTTGGTATTATACATTGAACATAATATTCATGTTTTTTATTACACAAATAACATAACAATTCTGTTTTATTACACAATTAACATTAAATGCATGTTTTTATCACACAATGAACATAACATGCATGTTTTTTATTAAATATTGAACATAACATTCATGTTTTTATTACACAAATAACGAAACAATTATGTTTTTATTAAATATTGAACATAACATTCATGTTTTTATTATATATTGAACATAACAATTAAGTTTTTATTATACATTGGATATAACATTCATGTTTTTATTACACCAAGAACATAAAAATGAAGTTGTTATTATACATTGAACATAACATTTGTGTTTTTATTACACAAATAACGTAACAATTATGTTTTTATTAAATATTGAACATAACATTCATGTTTTTATTATATATTGAACATAACAATTAAGTTTTTATTATACATTGGATATAACATTCATGTTTTTATTACACCAAGAACATAAAAATGAAGTTGTTATTATACATTGAACATAACATTTGTGTTTTTATTACACAAATAACGTAACAATTATGTTTTTATTAAATATTGAACATAACATTCATGTTTTATTACACCAAGAACATAAAAATGTAGTTTTTATTATACATTGAACATAACATTCATGTTTTTTATTACACAAATATCATAACAATTATGTTTTATTACACATTGCACATAACATTCATGTTTTATTACACAATGACCATAACAATTAAGTTGTTATTATACATTGAACATAACATTCATGTTTTTATTACACAAATAATTTAACAATTATGTTTTTATTGAATATTGAACATAATATTCATGTTTTATTACACCAAGAACATACAAATTAAGTTGTTATTATACATTGAACATAACATTCATGTTTTTATTACACAAATAACGAAACAATTATGTTTTTATTGAATATTGAACATAACATTCATGTTTTTATTATATATTGAACATAACAATTAAGTTTTTATTATACATTGGATATAACATTCATGTTTTTATTACACCAAGAACATAAAAATGAAGTTGTTCTTATACATTGAACATAACATTCGTGTTTTTATTACACAAATAACGTAACAATTATGTTTTATTACACATTGCACATAACATTCATGTTTTATTACACAATGACCATAACAATTAAGTTGTTATTATACATTGAACATAACATTCATGTTTTTATTACGCAAATAACGTAACAATTATGTTTTTATTCAATATTGAACATAATATTCATGTTTTATTACACCAAGAACATACAAATTAAGTTGTTATTATACATTGAAGATAACATTCATGTTTTTATTACACAAATATCATAACAATTATGTTTTATTACACATTGCACATAACATTCATTTATTACACAATGACCATAACAATTAAGTTGTTATTATACATTGAACATAACATTCATGTTTTTATTACACAAATAACGTAACAATTATGTTTTTTATTAAATATTGAACATAATATTCATGTTTTATTACACCAAGAACATACAAATTAAGTTGTTATTATACATTGAACATAACATTCATGTTTTTATTACACAAATATCATAACAATTATGTTTTATTACACATTGCACATAACATTCATGTTTTATTACACATGGAACATAACAATTAAGTTGTTAGGAGACTTAAGTTTAATGATAGACACACATAGGGACCATGCTAACTCCTTACTGAGATGCTACGTCAGAGGTTCGAACCCTCGATCTCCTGACTGCGAGGCGGTCACCAGTAGGCGCCGCTCCAATGACTTGCATGCAGTGTTTGCTAAAACGAGTCCACTTAGACGAGGATGAACGTTAGCGACAATGGGCGCTAATCGCTGTTCATTGAGGTCGAGTCACACTCGGGCAAACCATCTTGGACTCGCCCTTTTAGGGCGTGAAGCTCAGAAGGCCTCCAGAAGACAATAAAAGCTGACTCAGCATGTGGCGGCTGCAAAATGACTCATAATGATCATCATTGGCATCGAGGTCGGGTTTCTCCGGTTCCGGGCGAGAGTTGGACAAGGTTCACCAGGTTTCCTACCCGACATGTTTGAACTGGAGGACTTTCTAATTTAGTAATTTAGTAATTGAGCGTTTAAAAAAAAAAAAAAAAAAAAAGATGAATTCTGGCAACTATGTTGAAATTGTTTTACCCTAAAATCTAAAAGAAAATATATATATATATATATATATATATATATATATATATATATATATATATATATATATATATATTGTTTAAAAACAATTGTGTCATAGTTTTTACAGTAATGCACTGTAAGAACACAAGTTTCGAGTCAAAAAAAAAAAAACGTAGCTTAGAATTCTGGAGACTAAGCTTTGGGTTTTGTTTTTTTACCCTAAAATCATTTTTTAAAATTGTTTTACATTTTTTCCGTGACATAGTTTTTACAGTAATGCACTGCAAGAACACACATTTAGAGTAAAAAAAAAAAAAAAAAAAAAAAACATAGCTCAAAATTCTGGAGACTAAGCTTTGTTTTTTTTTTTACCCTAAAATCTAAAAGAATATATATATATATATATATATATTGTTTTACTTTTTTTTTTTCACTGTCATAGTTTTTACAGTAATGCACTGTAAGAACACAAGTTTTGAGTCAAAACAAAAAAAAACGTAGCTTAAAATTCTGGAGACTAAGCTTTGGGGTTTTTTTTAACCCTAAAATCATTTTTTTTAAATTGTTTTACATTTTTTCCGTGACATAGTTTTTACAGTAATGCACTGTAAGAACACACATTTAGAGTAAAAAAACAAACAAAAAAAACATAGCTCAAAATTCTGGAGACTAAGCTTTGTTTTTTTTTACCCTAAAATCTAAAAAAAAAAAAATATATATATATATTATTTTACATTTTTTTCGTGTCATAGTTTTTACAGTAATGCACTGTAAGAACACAAGTTTCGAGTCAAAACAAAAAAATCTATCTTAAAATTCTGGAGACTAAGCTTTGAGTTTTTTTACCCTAAAATCTAAAAAATAGTTTTTAAATTGTTTTACATTTTTTTCGTGTCATAGTTTTTACAGTAATGCACTGTAAGAACACACGTTTAGAGTAAAAAAATAAAAAAATAAAAAAACAGCTCAAAATTCTGGAGACTAAGCTTTGTTTTTTTTTACCCTAAAATCTAAAAAAAAAAAATTTATATATTGTTTGAAATTTTTTTCGTATCAAAGTTTTTACAGTAATGTACTGTAAGAACACAAGTTTCGAGTCAAAACAAAAAAACCTAGCTGAAAATTCTGGAGACTAAGTTTTTTTTTTTTTTTACCATAAAATCTAAAAAAATATGTTTTTTAATTGTTTTGCATTTTTTTCGTGTCATAGTTTTTACAGTAATGCACTGTAAGAACATAAGTTTAGAGTCAAAACAAAAATTGTAGCTAAAAATTCAGGAAACTAAGCTTTGTTTTTTTTTTTACCCTAAAATCTAAAAAAAAAAAAAAAATATTGTTTTAAATTTTTTCGTGTCATAGTTTTTACAGTAATGTACTGTAAGAACACAAGTTTAGAGTAACAACAAAAAACATAGCTTAAAATTCTGGATACTAAGCTTTGTTTTTTTTTTTTACCCTAAAATCTAAAAAACATTTTTTTAATTGTTTGAAAAATTTTTCGTGTCATAGTTTTTACAGTAATGCACTGTAAGAACACAAGTTTTGAGTCAAAACAAAAAACGTAGCTTAAAATTCAGGGGACTAAGCTTTGTTTGTTTTTTTTACCCTAAAATCTAAAAAATGTTTTTAATATAATTAAAAAAAAAATTTGTGTCATAGTTTTTACAGTAATGCACTGTAAGAACACAAGTTTAGAGTAATAACAAAAAACGTAGCTTAAAATTCTGGAGACTAAGCTTTGTTTTTTTTTTTTACTGTGTGGAACAATTTCCCTTGTGGATCAATAAAGTTTGTCTAAGTCCAAGTCTAAGTCTTGTTTTTATGCATTATTTTTTTGTGTGGATTTTTTATATCTGCACTGCAACCACATACATTTACCCATTATGGCATACAAATAAAAGGACTATGCGATCCGATCAGTGAAGCATAAGAAACACAAAACATGCAGTGTCTATTTATTTTAGTATTTAAAAAGAAATCTAAGTATTTAAGTTTTTTTTTTTAAACACATTTAACAATATTTTAATTATAACACCGCTAATGTCGGTCAACATAACATTTTTGTTCAGAATTCTCCATGTTTATATACGTTTTCCAGAGACTTTTATTTTGAAGCATTTTTTGACAGTGTCGCTTACGCGTCTTTCATGTGTGTGTCACTTCCGCTTTTTTTTTGACTTGCGTTAATGTGTGCTAACTTGTTTTGTGTCTGCCACGTTCTGCTCTATTCTTTGACGATATAAGTATTCTGATGATTGTATAAGACTCATTTAGACTATTAATAGACTTTACTGTGTTTGTGTAATGTTTAGTGGTGTTTTAAGAACATTATTGGCGCTGTGTTGTTTAGAAGCTATCGGGCCAACATCTATCTCACTGTTAAGGAGTGCATTGCTACTGCTAACGTGGCTAGCTCACACATGCTAATGTTAAACTGCAACAGCTTGTTTTCTGATCTTTATATTATTCCTCCAGTACATACAGTTGCGATTAAAAGTTTCCATACACTTGTAAAGAACATAATGTCATAGCTGTCTTGAGTTTACAATCATTTCTACAACTCTTATTTTTGTGTGATAGAGTGATTGGAGCACATACTTGTTGGTCACAAAAAACATTCATGAAGTTTGCTTCTTTTATGAATTTATTATGGGTCTACTAAAAATGTGCTGGGTCAAAAGTATACATACAGCAATGTTAATATTTGCTTACATGTCCCTTGGCAAGTTTCCCTGTTCAGCTAAATTTGTTGGTTTTCTGACATGGACTTGTTTCTTCAGCATTATCCACACGTTAAAGTCAGGACTTTGGGAAGGCCATTCTAAAACTTTCATTCGAGCCATTACTTGACCACGTTTGACGTGTGTTTGGGGTCATTGTCCTGTTGGAACACCCAACTGTGCCCAAGACCCAACCTCCAGGCTGATGATTTTCGCTTGTCCTGAAGAATTTGGAGGTAATCCTCCTTTTTCATTGTCCCATTTACTCCCTGTAAAGCAGCAGTTCCTTTGGCAGCAAAACATGCCCCGAGCATAATACTACCACTAGGGATGATGTTTGATAAGAAATTATCGAGTTCGAGCCTATTATTGAATCCTCTTATCGAACCGATTCCTTATCGATTCTCTTATCGAGTCCAGATAGGTTGTTGTATACGGGAAAAAAAACACATTTGGTTTAAAGGGGAACATTATCACAATTTCAGAAGGGTTAAAACCATTAAAAATCAGTTCCCAGTGGCTTATTTTATTTTTCGAAGTTTTTTTCAAAATTTTACCCATCATGCAATATCCCTAAAAAAGCTTCAAAGTGCCTGATTTTAACCATCGTTATATACACCCGTCCATTTTCCTGTGACGTCACATAGTGATGTCAATACAAACAAACATGGCGCATAGAACAGCAAGGTATAGCGACATTAGCTCGGATTCAGACTCGGATTTCAGCGGCTTACGCGATTCAACAGATTACGCATGTATTGAAACGGATGGTTGTAGTGTGGAGGCAGGTAGCGAAAACAAAATTGAAGAAGAAACTGAAGCTATTGAGCCATATCGGTTTGAACCGTATGCAAGCGAAACCGACGAAAACGACACGACAGCCAGCGACACGGGAGAAAGCGAGGACGAATTCGGCGATCGCCTTCTAACCAACGATTGGTATGTGTTTGTTTGGCATTAAAGGAAACTAACAACTATGAACTAGGTTTACAGCATATGAAATACATTTGGCAACAACATGCACTTTGAGAGTGCAGACAGCCCAATTTTCATCAATTAATGTATTCTGTAGACATACCCTCATCCACTCTCTTTTCCTGAAAGCTGATCTGTCCAGTTTTGGAGTTGATGTCAGCAGGCCAGGGAAGCTAGGGTCGATATTCTTCTCTTGATCATCTTCGGTGGCATAAGGGATGGTGTGAGCCAAGACATCCAGGGGGTTTAGCTTGCTCGTCTGCGGGAACAAACTGCCGCCATTGCTTGCCGTGCTACCGAGGTCCTTTGTCCCTGAATTGCTCACACACTCCGGCAGATTCAATGGGGGTCTGGCGGCAGATTTCCTTGACTTTATCGTTGGAAATGCATCTGCTTTGAGTGTCGCAGGATATCCACACATTCTTGCCATCTCTGTCGTAGCATAGCTTTCGTCGGTAAAGTGTGCGGAACAAACGTCCAATTTCTTGCCACTTTCTCATCTTTGGGCCACTGGTGCAACTTGAATCCGTCCCTGTTCGTGTTGTTACACCCTCCGACAACACACCGACGAGGCATGATGTCTCCAAGGTACGGAAAACAGTCGAAAAAACGGAAAATAACAGAGCTGATTTGACTCGGTGTTTGTAATGTGTTTGAGAAAATGGCGGATTGCTTCCTGATGTGACATCACGTTCCGAGAGCGAATAATAGAAAGGCGTTTAATTCGCCAAAATTCACCCATTTAGAGTTCGGAAATCGGTTAAAAAAATATATTGTCTTTTTCTGCAACATCAAGGTATATATTGACGCTTACATAGGTCTGGTGATAATGTTCCCCTTTAACAAATCACTTCACATTCTCTACTGCTCGCTACTATTGTATTACCATATCTGAGTTATTGTGCAGAAATGTGGGGAAATAACTACAAATGTGCGCTACCTTCGTTAACCGTGTTACAAAAAAGATCAATTAGACTGATACATAATGTTGGATGTATAGAACATACAAACACTTTATTTATTGAGTCAAAAATATTAAAGTTTGATGATTTGGTAAAATTGCAAACAGCTAAAATGATGTGGAATTAAATGATGGAATGGATTAAGTAAAGAAGTTAAACGTTGTACTGATAATAGGGATGTCCCGATCCAGGTTTTTGCACTTCCAATCCGATACCGATATTGTTTTTGCATTTCCGATCCGATACCGATACTGACCGATACCGATACTGACCGATACTGGCCTATCCGAGCATGTATTAAAGTTTAAAGTTATTTAGCCTACTTAGTTGTCAGAATCATGTTGAAAAGGGTTTTAGTCCTCTTGATAACAACTAGCCATCGGAATTAGGGGAGTTTGAATAATACACAATGGTTGGTAACAAGAAACTGACCTGTTTATTCAAAGATAAACACAAAATAGACAAAATTATACATGACAAACAGAAATGGCATCATTGAACTAGGGCTGGGCGATATGGCCTTTTTTTAATATTGCGATATTTTAAGGCCATATTGCGATACACGATATACAGTATATCTCGATATTTTGTCTTAGCCTTGAATGAACACTTGATGCATATAATCACAGCAGTATGATGATTCTATGTGTTTTGATTGATTGATTGAGACTTTTATTAGTAGGTTGCACAGTGAAGTACATATTCCGTACAATTGACCACTAAATGGTAACACCCCAATAAGTTTTTCAACTTGTTTAAGTCGGGGTCCACTTAAATTGATTCATTATACAGATATATACTATCAGATATATACTATCATCATAATACAGTCATCACACAAGATAATCACATTGAATTATTTACATTATTTATAATCCAGGGTGTGGAGGGGGGCACCGGATGTAAGTGTCAAAAAGACAGCCAAAAGAGTTTGATATGAGAATAAATCTAAAGTTAAAATATAGGGTAGAAATGCACCCATTTGCAGGAAATGTAGTCTTGATTTTCAAAATGTTCTTTCAAGGCTTGCATGTCTACATTAAAACATTCTTCTTCATACTGCATTAATATATGCTACTTTTAAACTTTCATGCAGAGAAGGAAATCACAACTAAAAAAATCACTAATTTTTTCATTCGGTGTTGATGTGGAAATTTTTGCCTCGGCATTTTGATGGTGTGGACGTGTGGCACGGAATGGAGATAAGCGTCTCGACAGACGTCACAATATTTGAACAATGATGACGAAAACTGTTTTCTCTGTCGTGTCTGTGTGTCGAAAATTGTTATGCGCTTATTTCTTTATTTGATTTTGTGTGTGGCATAGATTTGCTTTGCGCAGAGGACGCTTAAACAGTGCGCAATTGCACAGGCGAGCACCTTAGAGGGAGCGTTGCTCGCACGGCTGCGCTAGCATCACAGCTAACGTTAGCCATGCTGCTACGTCTCTGCTCGGGGAGGACGTATACGTATGTGACGTATGACGTGACGGTATGTGACGTATGTCGTGACAGTATGTGACGTATGACGTGACAGTATGTGACGTATGACGTGACAGTATGTGACGTATGACATGACAGCATGTGACGTGTGTAAGAAGGTGCGCTCGCTGTCTGTGAGAGGGAGACACAGGAAAGAGTGAGAAGAGCCTGTAGTGTAATGCCAGCAGCTAAAAGCAACTGCGTGAGAATTCACAGACCTGTGGATGTGTTGAAGGTGGGCTGGAAAATGCGGAACGGAAATTAGGGATCTGCAGAAAAGTGGAATGTATTATTTAAATTGGTGCGTTGGAAAACACGGACCGGAGTTTTTTTTAAACTGGATCTGGATCGTCATTTTCCCATGCCGTGCCGATACGCAATTTTTGGCAAATATCGGCAGCCGATCCGATCCAAATATCGGATCGGGACATCCCTAACTACCACTAGGGATGATGTTTGACAAGAAATTATCGAGTTCGGGCCTATTATCGAATCCTCTTATCGAACTGATTCCTTATCGATTCTCTTATCGAGTCCAGATAGGTTGTTGTATACGGAAAAAACACACACATTTGGTTTAACAAATCACTTCACATTCTCTACTGCTCACTCCTATTGTATTACCGTGTCTGAGTTATTGTGCAGAAATGTGGGGAAATAACTACAAATGTGTGCTACCTTCGTTAACCGTGTTACAAAAAAGATCAATTAGACTGATACATAATGTTGGATATAGAGAACATACAAAGACTTTATTTATTGAGTCAAAAATATTAAAGTTCGATGATTTGGTAAAATTGCAAACCGCTAAAATGATGTGGAATTAAATGATGGAATGGATGAAGTAAAGAAGTGAAACGTACTGATATGATCCAGTTTAAAGGCCTACTGAAATGCGATTTTCTTATTTAAACGGGGATAGCAGGTCCATTCTATGTGTCATACTTGATCATTTCGCGATATTGCCATATTTTTGCTGAAAGGATTTAGTAGAGAACATCGACGATAAAGTTCGCAACTTTTGGTCGCTGATAAAAAAGCCTTGCCTGTACCGGAAGTAGCAGACGAGTAGCGTGACGTCACAGGTTGTGGAGCTCCTCACATCTGCACATTGTTTACAATCATGGCCACCAGCAGCGAGAGCGATTCGAACCGACAAAGCGACGATTTCCCCTTTAATTTGAGCGAGGATGAAAGATTTGTGGATGAGGAAAGTGAGAGTGAAGGACTAGAGGGCAGTGGGAGCGATTCAGATAGGGAAGATGCTGTGAGAGGCGGGTGGGACCTGATATTCAGCTGGGAATGACTAAAACAGTAAATAAACACAAGACATATATATACTCTATTAGCCACAACACAACCAGGCTTATATTTAATATGCCACAAATAAATCCCGCACAACAAACACCTCCCCCCTCCCGTCCATATAACCCGCCAATACAACTCAAACACCTGCACACCACACTCAATCCCACAGCCCAAAATACCGTTCACCTCCCCAAAGTTCATACAGCACATATATTTCCCCAAAGTCCCCAAAGTTACGTACGTGACATGCACATAGCGGCACGCACGTACGGGCAAGCGATCAAATGTTTGGAAGCGTACTCACGGTACCGCGTCTGCGTATCTAACTCAAAGTCCTCCTGGTAAGAGTCTAAGTTGTCCCAGTTCTCCACAGGCCAATGGTAAAACTTGACTGTCATCTTTTGGGAATGTAAACAATGAAACACCGGCCGTGTTTGTTTTGCTGAAGTCGGCCGCAATACACCGCTTCCCACCTACAGCTTTCTTCTTTGCTGTCTCCATTGTTCATTGAACAAATTGCAAAAGATTCACCAACACAGATGTCCAGAATACTGTGGAATTTTGCGATGAAAACAGACGACTTAATAGCTGGCCACCATGCTGTCCCAAAATGTCCTCTACAATCCGTGACGTCAAGCGCAGACGTCATCATACCGAGACGTTTTCAGCAGGATATTTCGCGCAAAATTTAAAATTGCACTTTAGTAAGCTAACCCGGCCGTATTGGCATGTGTTGCAATGTTAAGATTTCATCATTGATATATAAACTAAGGCTGAAACGACGCGTCGACGTAGTCGACGTCATCGGTTACGTAAATACGTCGACGTCGTTTTTATGCTTCGACGCGTCGCATATTTACGTCACACTGCCGTCATGGCGGAGCGCAAAGCAGATGATGCGAGCGGTGCGAGCGAGGGAAAAAAAGCACGCCAAAAGTCCTCAAAAGTGTGGGAGTATTTCAATAAACGGCCTAATAATGTTGTAGCGGTGAACAGCTGTCTCGTCAGCTGAAGCGCGAGCTCGCAACCGTGGCTGTTTAGCAACCAGCCAAACCCCACTTAATAAAATTATATTTTATCTTAGAGCACATCCGCATCCCTATTCACCTAGGCAACCCCAGGAAATGTATATAATTCGGCATTATTTCGGCCAGTCGGCTTATAAAATCAGAGCCGATCAGTTTACGTTCGCGCGCAGGTATAACGCGGCGCGCTCCTGTCTCATCTGCTGGTGCGCGAGCCCGGTAATTAGACCGCTGTGTCAAATCAAGGAGTACAAAAGACGCCAGCGCAGAGTGGAAAAAGGTTTAGTTCATTACAGATAACCAAGAGTTGTGCCAAAAGTATGTAAGATTTAATATTTCTCTTCGTGGGTGTGGCGCACCTGTTGCGCTGGTGAGTCTGTAAGCACGCTACAGACTAAGCATGTAGCGTGCTTAGTCTGGAGGCTAAATACACACAGTGTGTTATGTAACTGTTGTTTAGTGTTGATATTCTATGCTTAGTTTGATAAATGTTGGAGCAGTTTGCTTCATCAGGAGGGTGAAGTCGCTCAATTTAAAGTGTTGGATTTAACTGTGTTGGTGAGGGCGTAGAAAAAGGGGCATTTTTCTACCAGTAGACAGCGTTTAAGATTGAGTGTTTCACTGCTAAATTAATAATATATTTATATTTAATATGGATTTTAAATATGTATCTAAATAGGTGGTTAATTGGTTAGGTATTTATGTATTTGCATATTGGGTTTTCTGTTGCATTTATCTATTGTGTTTCTGGTGTTAAATGTATTTTATATGTATCTTGGTGCATTTATGTTGAGACAATTTATTTAAAATCTGTTTTAACTTAAAGGGAAAAGATGTGTCCATTTTCTTGCACTTGTTTAATGGTTAAGAGTTTGATAGCCTAATTAATAATTGTAAATTATGGGATTGATAATTGATTGATTTTTTACAGCATGTTAATCTTGTGGTGTTTTGTCCTTAAAGGTTTTTCACCTACTAAAGAAGCTAAAGGCTACTAAAGGCTACTAAAGGCTACTAAAGACAGCTAATGACAGCTAAAGAAACTAAAGTCTATTAACACTGCTAAAGACTTCTAAAAAGACTAAAGAAGCTGTTTCTTGGTTGGAAAAACTGTTGCAAACTAAAGGAAAATAAAAGGAAAAAGTAACTACGGTCTGGTCTTTTGAGTGAAATCCAGAAGCCACATTCAGCATTGGTACATCCCTTCAAGTGTGGGATAAGTACAGCGAAAAAAGCAAAACACTTGACAGTTGTTGTATGCACACTGTGTCGAGCGGAAATGGCCTATCATAGCAGCACAACGGCTATGAAGGAACATTTGAAAAGAAAACACCCGACAGCGTTCTTGTCATCACCATCAACTAGTCAATCGTCCGCGTGAGTATACGTTGTCATCATTACACAAAATCATGAATGTGTCATTTGTATCTGCGTTGTAAATTCATAAACTAAAACACTGTTTCGCTCTGAGAGGCGCGTTTGGCGTGCCTGTTCAGTGTTTACAAAGACGCGCTCCTCTTTAACGCTAACGTTAATTAGTTGTGCAAATACCTTTTACAACATTAACAGTTACATATACTATGTACAAACCAACAATTAACTTTCACTTTAATCATACTATCATTGTTGTGTTATTAAGCAAAATAAGCAATACTTTTACTTTTGTTGAAATGTTTACACTGTTACAGAATATTTCGTTTTGCACTTTTTTGTATTGGATGTTTATCTTTATTTTTGCACATTTTAAAGCAAAATAAGCAATACTTTTACTTTAGAAATGCTTATACTATTGCAGAATATTAAGATTTGCACTGGATGTTTACTTTTATATTTGCACATTAAAAAGCAAATAAGCTACTTTTAATTTTGTTAAATGTTAAAAGTTTTAAATGTTTACATTGTTACAGAATATTTTGTCATGTTGTTGTCAATGTTGACTGAGTGGCCATACTTTTTTTTTTGTATATAAAAGTCATGCCTTTTGAAAAAACTGGCCAACATTTATTTTTTCATCTTCATTTTAAATAAAAAAAATAATCGGTAAAAGGAAAAATAATCTATAGATTAATCGAAAAAAATAATCTATAGATTAACCGATTAATCGAAAAAATAATCTATAGATTAATCGATAGAAAAATAATCATTAGCTGCAGCCTTAATATAAACTATCAGACTGCGTGGTCGGTAGTAGTGGGTTTCAGTAGGCCTTTAAGAGATTGTTCAAATTAATAGTGTTTACAAAGTACAAAGAAGAAGAATTATGAGAAATACTTTCAACCTTATTGAAAATAAGATATTCTTCATCTCAGTATATTAATAATGACTGAATTAATTAATTACATATTACAAAACTGTTGTATATACTAATTCACAGTTATTTTATTATAAAAAGGTCAGTAAATGATGTATATATTTGTAAATGCTATGAAGTGGGAAAGGGGTAGGATTAAATAAGCTTTACTTCTTCCTACTCCTGTAAAGTGAAGTGATATGAAACTGTGACGTATTATACTGTAAGTGTGTTCATCCATCCATCCATCCATTTTCTACCGCTTATTCATGTTCCAAATAAACTAAAGAAATAAAGAAAGCGCTAGTTTATTAGACAGACTTGCAAACTCTGTCGTGGTGTAAATTACAAGATAACGTTAACGTTATCAGACACATACAAAATGGCTCACATTAACGTTACCGTTAGCCGATGACTATGCTTAGGTAACGTTAGTCTAGCTAACATTACTGCAGTCCTGGTTGACATAAGAAGTAACGTTACTACAAATGAGCAGATATGGAAATTAACTTGCAACAGTTAACGTTAGTTGCTCACCGGCGTCACCGCCACTGTAACTGGGACTTGGGCAGCTGGCAGAAGAAGAGGGGCGTTCTTCGTCGTCTCTGCCGCTGCTTCTCCACGTGTCGAAGACACGACACGGTTCTCGAACTTTCAGGTTATGCGCAGCCTGCACATGTTTCAACACGCTTGTTGTGCTCCCCCCCCTTACACGAGAGCGAAGCTTGGCAATAATTGCATATTGCTGCCTCCTCGTTTTTTTGGGGGTGAAATGAAGCCATGCCTTGGAGCGCTTTTTCTGGTCCATTTTGTTCCTGCTTTTCCTATCTGCGCCTAATGACTGAGCTACGTGACGTCATTTCTTGTGATGTCACACGGGGCATTTCTTGTCGGGGTGGGATTCGTTCCCAGGGATTCGAATAAAGAACCAACTCTTTTTCTTTACGGTTCTTTTCTTATCGAACAACCGGGAAAACTGGGTTCGAGTATCATCCCTAACTACCACCACTAGGCTTGACGATAGGTCTGGTGTTCCTGGGATTAAAGGCCTCACCTTTTCTCCTCCAAACATATTGCTGGGTATTGTGGCCAAACAGCTCAGTTTTTGTTTCATCTGACCACAGAACTTTCCTCTAGAAAGTCTTATCTTTATCCATGTGATGTCAGATGAAACAAAAATGGAGCTGTTTGGCCACAATACCCAGCAATATGTTTGGAGGAGAAAAGGTAAGGCCTTTAAAGGGGAACATTATCACCACAGTGTTTCCCACAGGACAGGCATCTATTTGTGGTGGTGTGGATGGGGGGCAGCGGGGGCAGCGGCGGCAGCGGCGATGACCAAGAAGAACGCGGAGTTGGAATATAATTACAACACTTTATGTACATATTTATATACAGATTTGAACAATTAGTTATTCACTGAAATATATTTATTAATTATGGTTCTTACAAAAAATATATCTTATAAAATATAAAAGCTAAAATGTCTCTTAAAGCTCTGCCCCTTTAATTAGTGCATACATCATCTGTGTGAAGGAGTGAACATCCAACATTAGAATGTATTACTAACGAGTAGAAGCGTTCTATGTACAGTGCCGTCTAACCTTAAGTGGCAGCAGCTCAACACATGCAGGGTTCAACGTTAAGGTTTTTTCTACTTGCCCGACTTCTCAAATCTACTTGCCCCAATATTTTTACTTGTCTTGCCTAGGATTTTTTCTGGCTGCGTAGTGCTCATGGCTTATATCTTACTAAAATCCTTCCCGTTGACTATTTACAACACTACAAAGTATTTATTATTATTATTATTATCTATAATTACATTTAAATGGCATTGCATACATGTAAAATTAAATGCTATTTCACATTATTTGACCAGTAGCAGCTACACTCATCTGAACAGGTCAGCCACCTGTTTAAAGCCCGATCACAGTTGAAATCTTGAAATGAAGGGCCTTTAATGGCCAAAACATTAACCTGGACAACATTTTAACAGCTGGTTGGCTCAGATTGTATTCTTTTCATTGCATTCACATGTTGCAGTGGACAGTGGACAATTTAGCTTCAGTATTAATGTAGTATCTGAAGCACCGTCTCCACGTGTGTTTATTGACAACAGGGTTATAACCTGGACACGTTAGCTCGTCGGTATGGTAACAGGTAGTGATGGGTTGATGAGGCTTCATGAAGCGTTTTTGACACATTGCAAAACTGTATTGATACTGTGTCGAATACTGTGTCACTAAATACTGACATCTGCTGGACATTAAAAATCCCTACATGCAACCTATGGACCGACTCAACTGACACTGATTTTATGACCTAGTATATACAATAATATAAACCAAGTCATTGTATTTCATTTAGGATTATTTCATAACTTCATTTGAATACAAATATATTTTTTTAATCTTTTTTAGATACAGTCAATAAATAATGTGAACATGTATCATAACATGGAAATCTAAGAGAACGTGTTGTGAATGAGGATGCTTGTGGACCTGGAATTTTTTATTTTTTTTTATATACACATTTTTATTTTTAAAAAAAACCCGTTTTTCCAACTTATTCAATTTTAGACGCTTTCTCTTCTTAGTTATTTCTCCGGCTGTAGAAAAGACCCGCTCACAGGGCACAGAGGAGGCGTCAGTGCGACACGGTTCGCGTATCGGTCACGTGACCAAAACAGCTCATGATCGGTCACGTGACTTTCTAAAAGCGGTACGTGCACCGACACAGGGTTTTGCTTTATGAGCTCGACGCATGCGCCAATGCATCGGTGTTGCCGGACCCATCACCATTAACACGTGACTGTTACTACGTGCGTCTGCCCCGGCCACCACACTGTCAGTGAAACGCTCGGTGAAATCGCAGATTAACGTTAAATATATGACGAGCCGCGAGTGATGCAGCTATAACCTATCTACCTAAAACCTATATTATCCTCGTATTTTGATCCCGTCCGTCCGTCCCTCTTCTTCTTCTTCTTCTTCTTCTTCTTCTTCTGGCCCACCAGAAGATTTGGGCGGAGTTACAATGCATAGTAGGCTACCGCCACCTACTGCACCGGAGTTGTAACTACAAGCTCCATTCACAGACAGAGTCCCATTGCTTTTATGATCGGTCGAGCGAGTCAAAAGCCGAAAAATCAATTTGTGGCGGACGTAATTCTTTCGTGGCGGGCCGCCACAAATAAATGAATGTGTGGGAAACACTGCACCAGACATATGTAAGCGTCAATATATACCTTGATGTTGCATAAAAAAGACCATATATTTTTTTAACCGATTTCCGAACTCTAAATGGGTGAATTTTGGCAAATTAAACGCCTTTCTAATATTCGCTCTCGGAGCGATGACGTCACAACGTGGCGTCACATCGGGAAGCAATCCGCCATTTTCTCAAACACAGAGTCAAATCAGCTCTGTTATTTTCCGTTTTTTCGACTGTTTTCCGTACCTTGGAGACATCATGCCTCGTCGGTGTGTTGTCGGAGGGTGTAACAACACGAACAGGGACGGATTCAAGTTGCACCAGTGGCCCAAAGATGCGAAAGTGGCAAGAAATTGGACGTTCGTTCCGCACACTTTACCGACGAAAGCTATGCTACGACAGAGATGGCAAGAATGTGTGGATATCCTGCGACACTCAAAGCAGATGCATTTCCAACGATAAAGTCAAAGAAATCTGCCGCCAGACCCCCATTGAATCTGCCGGAGTGTGTGAGCAATTCAGGGACAAAGGACCTCGCTAGCACGGCAAGAAATGGCGGCAGTTTGTTCCAGCAGACGAGCGAGCTAAACCCCCTATCGACCCTAGCTTCCCTGGCCTGCTGACATCAACTCCAAAACTGGACAGATCAGCTTTCAGGAAAGGAGCGCGGATGAGGGTATGTCTACAGAATATATTAATTGATGAAAATTGGGCTGTCTGCACTCTCAAAGTGCATGTTGTTGCCAAATGTATTTCATATGCTGTAAACCTAGTTCATAGTTGTTAGTTTCCTTTAATGCCAAACAAACACATACCAATCGTTGGTTAGAAGGCGATCGCCGAATTCGTCCTCGCTTTCTCCCGTGTCGCTGGCTGTCGTGTCGTTTTCGTCGGTTTCGCTTGCATACGGTTCAAACCGATATGGCTCAATAGCTTCAGTTTCTTCTTCAATTTCGTTTTCGCTACCTGCCTCCACACTACAACCATCCGTTTCAATACATTCGTAATCTGTTGAATCGCTTAAGCCGCTGAAATCCGAGTCTGAATCCGAGCTAATGTCACTATAGCTTGCTGTTCTTTCCGCCATGTTTGTTTGTGTTGGCTTCACTATGTGACGTCACAGGAAAATGGACGGGTGTTTATAACGATGGTTAAAATCAGGCACTTTGAAGCTTTTTTAAGGGATATTGCGTGATGGGTAAAATTTTGAAAAAAACTTCGAAAAATATAATAAGCCACTGGGAACTGATTTTTAATGGTTTTAACCATTCTGAAATTGTGATAATGTTCCCCTTTAATCCCAGGAACACCAATTCCCACCGTCAAGCATGGTGGTGTTAGTATTATGCTCTGGGCCTGTTTTGCTGCCAATGGAACTGGTGCTTTGCAGAGAGTAAATGGGACAATAAAAAAGGAGGATTACCTCCAAATTCTTCAGGACAAGCTAAAATCATCAGCCCGGAGGTTGGGTCTTGGGCGCAGTTGGGTGTTCCAACAGGACAATGACCCCAAACACACGTCAAAAGTGATAAAGGAATGGCTAAATCAGGCTATAATTAAGGTTTTAGAATGGCTTCCAAAAGTCCTGACTTAAACGTGTGGACAATGCTGAAGAAACAAGTCCATGTCAGGAAACCAACAAATTCAGCTAAATTGCACCAATTTTGTCAAGCGGAGTGGTCAAAAATTCAAGCAGAAGCTTGTGGATGGCTACCAAAAGCGCCTTACAGCAGGTAAACTTGCCAAGGGACATGTAAGCAAATATTAACATTGCTGTATGTATACTTTTGACCCAGCACATTTGCTCACATTTTCAGTAGACCCATAATAAATTCATAAAAGAAGCAAACTTCATGAATGTTTTTTGTGACCAACAAGTATGTGCTCCAATCACTCTATCACAACAAAATAAGAGTTGTAGAAATGATTGGAAACTCAAGACAGCCATGACATTATGTTCTTTACAAGTGTATGTAAACTTTTGACCACAACTGTATATACTTTAAACCAGGGGTGCTCACACTTTTTCTGCAGGCGAGCTACTTTTCAATTGATCAAGTCGTGGGGATCTACCTCATTCATATATATAATTTATATTTACTTATTTATGAAATATATGTTTTTGTTAACAAGTTAAAGGTGTTTAATGATAATACAAGCATGTTTAACACATATAGTTAATATTGTTAATAAATTAAAGGTGTTTAATGAAAATACAAGTATGTTTAATAAATATAGTTAATATTGTTAACAAGTTAAAGGTGTTTAATGATAATACAAGCATGTTTAACACATATAGTTAATATTGTTAATAAGTTAAAGGTGTTTAAAGATAATGCAAGCATGTTTAACACGTATAGTTAATATTGTTAACAAGTTAAAGATGTTTAATGATAATGCAAGCATGTTTAACACATATAGTTAATATTGTTAATAAATTAAAGGTGTTTAATGATAATACAAGAATGTTTAACACATATAGTTAATATTGTTAACAAGTTAAAGGTGTTTAAAGATAATACAAGCATGTTTAACACATATAGTTAATATTGTTAATAAGTTAAAGGTGTTTAAAGATAATACAAGCATGTTTAACACATAGATTCCTTTCTTTCATGAAGACAAGAATATAAGTTGGTCTATTACCTGATTCGGATGACTTGCATTGATAGTAATCAGACAGTGGTGCTGATAATGTCCGCATTTTCGAATGGAGGAGAAAAAAAGTCCTCCTTACTGTCCAATACCACATGAAAGTGGTTGGTTTTTGGCATCTTATTTATCCAGCTTCCATACTCCTTTGTATACACTTTACAAGAAATACATTGTCGGCAAACTCTGTAGCTTGCTAGCTTGTGCACGCCAGCTTTCTGAGACTCTTATTTTGTTAGCGCAGGCAGGATGAAGCAGAGCTTTTATTGTGCAACTGTGCAGTCGGTCTTTGGAGTTTTGACGACAGGTACAGCGCCAGAGTCTGTTGAAATAAAGTGTTTCTCGCCTTCCTGTCGGTAATTTTAATGAGCTGGCAGCAGCCAGCGTCATCTCACAAGACCCTCGGGTGCCGTGAATGTCAATCAAGTGACGAAAGTGACGTCATAGTGAAGATTTATGATCGCTCATTTTTAGGATTATTTTTTTAATGCCTGGCTGGTGATCGACTGACACACCCTCCACGATCGACCGGTAGCTCGCGATCAACGTAGTGAGTACCCCTGCTTTAAACATATCAATAGGCATACGATACAGATCTTTGTTTGAGTAGATAACATAAATATTAATAAGTATGTACTTGTGTGTTACAGATACTAACCCAAATGAAAGAAATGCTTCAAAATAAAAGTCTCTGGAAAACGTGTGTTGGCAAGTCCAACTGATGACCGTGTGTTCCCGACGTGGTCAATGTCCTCCTGAATCAGTCTCAGAGTTTAACACTTGGCCATCACTCCAGCAGCACTGAGAGCTTTTAGGTAATGTTGCAATTTTCCACGCCAACTAAGAAAAACACTCAGAAATGTAATACAAAAAAAAAACGAAACAAGATATAACAACTGGTCAGAAGTTATCATAATAAGATCATAAAATGTGATTATATTATCAAAAATATGTCTTAACACACACAAAAGTACCGAAAATGACCATAACGTTGATGGTTTTATTATACAATGAACATAACATGCATGTTTTTATTACACAATTACCATAAGATGTATGTTTTAGTATGCAATTACCATATTATGCTTATTTTATTACACAATTACCATAAGATGTATGTTTTAGTATGCAATTACCATATTATGCTTATTTTATTATACAATTAACATAACATGCATGTTTGAATATAAAAATTATCATAACTGACATGTTTTTATTCCACAAAGCAAATAACGATGTTTTTATAATACAATAAACATCATAATATGAATGTTTTTAATATAAAATGAACATAACATGTTTGTTTTATAACATAATTAACATTACATGTTTTTACTAGACATAGGAAAAAATATTCATGTTTTATTACACATTAAACATAACGTGCATGTTTTTAATTTCACAATTACCATAACCATTACCATTTGAACAATATTGTGGTTATGATCACAATCGCTAATTTTGGTCAAAATATACGTGACATAAAACGTTCATATTTGGACATCCCTAACACTTGGCCGTCACTCCAGCAGCACTGAGAGCGGACAATTTTCAATGCCAACAAAGAAATACACTCAGAAATGTAATAAAAAAACAGGATATAACAACTGGTCAGAAGTTATCACAATCAGCTCATAAGATTAGATTTTATTATCAAAAACAACATTTAACACACACAAAAGTAACACAAATCGGTGCCTTTGAGTACCGGTATCAATTCCCGGGTATCGTATCGGTTCAAATGGATGGATGGATGAAGTGCTGGCTGTCCAGAGTCGGGACCCGGGGTGGACCGCTCGCCTGTGCATCGGTTGGGGACATCTCTGCGCTGCTGACCTGTTTCCGCTCGGGATGGTCTCCTGCTGGCCCCACTATGGACTGGACTCTCACTATTATGTTAGATCCACTATGGACTGGACTCTCACACTATTATGTTAGATCCACTATGGACTGGACTCTCACTATTATGTTAGTATACCTGCCAACTACTCCGGTTTTCCCATAATTAGTACGGTTTTCATCAACCTATTCCGGGTTATGGTTGCAGTGATAAAAAATACGGTTTTTCATTAATAAAATTTTTTTTTTTTTTTTTAAGTTTTATTGTTTTATTGCGTAACAACAATGCCATGCGCGAGGCTATTTATAGCACAGCTGTCAAGCACCGCCATTGTTTCCAAACGAGCAAATTAACGACCATGGAATTAACCGGAGAAAAATCGCGAAGGAGTGTTAAGCCGAAAAGATGCGATGACCAAGAAGAACGCGGAGTTGGAATATAATTACAACATTATATAAACATATTTATATACAGATTTGAACAATTAGTGATTCACTGAAATATATTTATTAATTGTGGTTCTTACAAAAAATATATCTTATAAAATATAAAAGCTAAAATGTCTCTTAAAGCTCTGCCCCTTTAATTAGTGAATACTAAATAATTTAACTTTAGCCTACTACTACAACCATATTATTTACCAGCAACATGAAGTGAAACAGAGGCAGAGGTGTCCTGCCACAGTCAGTCAACCCCCTCCTCCTCCTCCTGCTGCTGAACAGGTTGCACCTGTGGTCCGGACTGTAGGCCTACCTCTTCTCCAAGTCGAGCCCTTTTCGGCCGTTGAAAATATTTTTCTATACTCATCTGTGTGAAGGAGTGAACATCCAACATTAGAATTTATTAGTAGCGAGCAGAACTGCTCTTTGTACAGTGCCGTCTAACCTTAAGCGGCAGCAGCTCAACACATGCAGGGTTCAACGTTAAGGTTTTTTCTACTTGCCCGACTTCTCAAATCTACTTGCCCCAATATTTTTACTTGTCCTGCCTAGGTTTTTTTCTGGCTGTGTAGTGCTCATGGCTTATATCTTACTAAAATCCTTCCCGTTGACTATTTACAACACTACACAGTATTTATTATTATTATTATCTATAATTACATTTAAATGGCATTGCATACATGTAAAATTAAATGCTATTTCACATTATTTGACCAGTAGCAGTTACACTCATCTGAACAGGTCAGCCACCTGTTTAAAGCCCGATCACAGTTGAAATCTTGAAATGAAGGGCCTTTAATGGCCAAAACATTAACCTGGACAACATTTTAACAGCTGGTTGGCTCAGATTTTATTCTTTTCATTGCATTCACATGCTGCAGTGGACAGTGGACAATTTAGCTTCAGTCCATGTGTGTTTATTGACAACATGGTTATAACCTGGACACGTTAGCTCGTCGGTATTGTAACACGTGACTGTTACTACGTGCGTCTGCCCCGGGCCACGAGTCAAACAGCGGCGGTGTTAATGAAGCAGCGTCAGGCTGCTCACCGTCAGTGAAACGCTCGGTGAAATCACGGATTAACGTTAAATATATGACGAGCCGCGAGCGATGCAGCTATAACCTATCTACTAGTGATGGGTTGATGAGGTGTCATGAAGCGTTTCGAGACATTGCAAAACTGTATTGATACTGTGTCACTAAATACTGACATCTGCTTGACATTAAAAATCCCTACAGGGAACCTATGGACCGACTCAACTGACACTGATTTTATGACCTAGTACAGTGGTTCTCAAATGGGGGTACGCAAACCCCTGAGGGTACTTGAAGGTATGCCAAGGGGTACGTGAGATTTTTAAAAAATATTCTAAAAATAGCAACAATTCAAAAATCCTTTATAAATATATTTATTGAATAATACTTCAACAAAATATGAATGTAAGTTCATAAACTCAGTGAAGCACAAGCTCAGGTTTGTCACTAAAATGTCTGTCAAAAAGAACTGTGAAAAGAAATGTAACAATGCAATATTCAGTGTTGACAGCTAGATTTTTTGTGGACATGTTCCATAAATATTGATGTTAAAGATTTTTTTTTTTTGTGAAGAAATGTTTAGAATTAAGTTCATGAATCCAGATGGATCTCTAATACAATCCCCAAAGAGGGCACTTTAAGTTGATGATTACTTCTATGTGTAGAAATATTTATTTATAATTGAATCACTTGTTTATTTTTCAACAAGTTTTTAGTTATTTTTATATCTTTTTTTCCAAATAGTTCAAGAAAGACCACTACAAATGAGCAATATTTTGCACTGTTATACAATTTAATAAATCAGAAACTGATGACATAGTGCTGTATTTTACTTCTTTATCTTTTTTTTTTCAACCCAAAATACTTTGCTCTGATTAGGGGTACTTGAATTTTAAAAAAAATCACAGGGGGTACATTGCTGAAAAAAGGTTGAGAACCACTGACCTAGTATATACAATAATATAAACCAAGTCATTGTATTTCATTTAGGATTATTTCATAACTTCATTTAAATAAAAATATATTTTTTGTCTTTTTTAGATACAGTCAATAAATAATGTGAACATGTATCATAACATGGAAATCTAAGAGAACGTGGTGTGAATGAGGATGCTTGTGGACCTGGAAATTATTATTTATTTATTTTTACACATTTTTATTAAAAAAAAAACAGTTTTTCCAACGTATTCAATTTTAGACGCTTTCTCTTCTTAGTTATTATTTCTCCGGCTGTAGAAAAGAGCCGCTCACAGGGCACAGAGGAGGCGTCAGTGCGACACAGTTCGCGTATTGGTCACGTGACCAAAACAGCTCATGATCGGTCACGTGACTTTCTAAAAGCGGTACGCGCACCGACACAGGGTTTCGCTCTATGATGCATCGGTGTTGCCGGACCCATCACTACGATCTACCTATAACACCTGTAAAAATTAAGCAATGCTACCACGCTAGCAAGCGTTAGCTAGCCGGCTATGAGCCACCAAGCTGCTAACTATCGCCAAAAGGCACCATTTAAGTTTTTTTTCCCCATGGCATCCTGGATCAAGGCTTTCAGCAGCTTTTGGACGTTTGAGGTAGAAACGTAGGAAGCGCCATCATTATGAAAAGGAGCCGGCGAGTAGTTTGATTCCGTCCGTCCGTCCGTCCGTCCGTCCGTCCGTCCCTCTTCTTCTTCTTCTTCTTCTTCTCGCCCACCAGGTGAATTAAGCGTTATTGGCGGAGTTACAATGCATAGTAGGCTACCGCCACCTACTGCACCGGAGGTGTAACTACAAGCAACATTCACAGACAGTCCCATTGCTTTTATGAGCGGTCGAGCGAGTCAAAAGCCGAAAAATCCATTTGTGGCGGACGTAATTCTTTCGTGGCGGGCCGCCACAAATAAATGTGTGGGAAACACTGCTATGGACTGGACTCTCACAATATTATGTTAGATCCACTATGGACTGGACTCTCACAATTATGTTAGATCCACTATGGACTGGACTCTCACTATTATGTTAGATCCACTATGGACTGGACTCTCACACTATTATGTTAGATCCACTATGGACTGGACTCTCACTATTATGTTAGTATACCTGCCAACTACTCCGGTTTTCCCGTAATTAGTACGGTTTTCATCAACCTATTCCGGGTTATGGTTGCAGTGATAAAAAATACGGTTTTTCATTAATTAAAAAAATATTTTTTTTTTAAAGTTTTATTGTTTTATTGCGTAACAACAATGCCATGCGCGAGGCTATTTATAGCACAGCTGTCAAGCACCGCCATTGTTTCCAAACGAGCAAATTAACGACCATGGAATTAACCGGAGAAAAATCGCGAAGGAGTGTTAAGCCGAAAAGAAAACTGCGGTCATTCCGTGAAGAGTATTCTAAAGCCTACCCGGGAATAATTATCCGTTCAAAAAAGGGAGAAAACTACGCCAATTGCACCTTGTGCAGACAGGATTTTTCAATCGGACACGGAGGAATTAGCGATGTCAAAGACCACGTTGGGACAAAAAAACACCAATCTAATGCCGTTGCCAGCGAGACAAGTGGGAAACTTTCAACGTTTTTCGTCGCCCAAACGGATTCTTTGGATGTGATAAATGCCGAAGTTTTATTTACGGAGGCAATAATTGAGCATGGACTTCCAATTGCACTGGCTGATCACATGGGACAGTTATTTCGGAAAATGTTTCCCGACTCGAAAATTGCCAAAAAATATGGATGTGGTCGAACCAAAACATCAAACATTATTCAGTGTCTTGGAACAGAATCCTCAAAAAGTATCGCCGATGTCATGAAGACGGAACCATTCAGCATGTCGACTGACGGCAGCACGGATTATGACGATGTAAAACTGTACCCCATTTGTGTTCGATATTTCGATGACGACATTGGAAAAGTATTGTCAGTACTTCTGTCTTTGAGGGAATGCAATACGGCTTCCACAGGCGAAAACATTTACAAAATACTCGCGGAAGAAATGGACTCTAACGAAATTCCTTGGCAGAATTTGGTTTGCTTTGCTGCCGATAATGCTGCAGTGATGATGGGATCTAAAAAGGGTGTTGCAGCTTTCATTACGGAAATGTCTCCTTCGGTTTACATCGCCGGTAAGTACAGTTCGTTTTTAATATCTTCGATGTTAAAATTTATACTCATTTATTGTAACGTCACAGACATTTGTTTCAATGGTATGCTTTTTTGTTTTCTTTAATTTACACATCTGCCTCACAATACGAAGGTCCTGAGTAGTCTTGGGTTCAATCCCGGGCTCGGGATCTTTCTGTGTGGAGTTTGCATGTTCTCCCCGTGACTGCGTGGGTTCCCTCCGGGTACTCCGGCTTCCTCCCACTTCCAAAGACATGCACCTGGGGATAAGTTGATTGGCAACACTAAATTGGCCCTAGTGTGTGAATGTGAGTGTGAATGTTGTCTGTCTATCTGTGTTGGCCCTGCGATGAGGTGGCGACTTGTCCAGGGTGTACCCCGCCTTCCGCCCGATTGTAGCTGAGATAGGCTCCAGCGCCCCCCGCGACCCCAAAGGGAATAAGCGGTAGAAAATGGATGGATGGATGGGTTAATGCACAGATTTTGTATTTTTAGACACTGTTGTGTTTGTTCTTAGATTAAAGACACAGTTCTATCGTGGTATTTTTTGTGGAAAAAAATATTCAAGGAGACGAGTTAAAACATACATGTTATTGTAAATAATACATGTTTATTAAACACGACCCAGTTGAAACATGTTACTAAGGCTAATATTTTCACCCACTTACTGAAGTGGTGGTTTCATATATTTTTGTGTGTATTTATTTGAATACAAATTTATGTTTATAATTTAATTTGTTTTAATCATAAATTCATAAATGTTGTTATTGTAGTTATAATTTCATTCATAGTCATATTTGTTAGGAATTATTTCTAATTTTAAGGTTATTAATTCTTTATTCAGAAGGCTTTTTTGTCAGTTAATGTGTATATTACTGAGAATTATTTTGTGATTTCAGGATGTTCCTGCCACCTGATTCACCTGGCAGTACAGAAGGGGGCCAAGCAACTGCCTGTCAAGCTGGACGACTTGCTTGTAGACATCTTCTACTATCTGGAAAAAAGCAGCAAGCGCAAGCAAGCATTTAAAGCCAAGCAAGACCAGGAAGGTGTGCCTCAACACAAGATCCTCAAGCATGTGTCAACCAGATGGCTTTCTTTGGAATACTGCTTGGACCGACTTCTTCAGCAGTGGCCAGCCCTGATCAAGTTCTTTGAAGCGGAGGTTGAGGGGGAAAAGAAGAAAGTACCAAGTAGAGGTAGCAAGAGGCCAGCAAACTCTGATGAGAAAGTTAAATATGGAAACGATGGGGGAAAAAAGACGACTTGAACTAGTCCCTCAAACACAGAGAACAAAATCAACAGTGAAGTCCACATCAGATGCAAGTTCGAAAGCCGACTCCTCATCAAAAGAGTTTGACCTTGCCAAATTCATGTTCAAACAGAAAGAAGTGTCAGACAAGGCCAAGAAACGCAAAGAGGCAAGCAAGGCGGCAGCAGACAAGCAGGTGACAAGTCCCCAGAGTAGCAGCAAAGCCAATCTCATCCTTACAAAGATGACAGACAAGAACACTTTGCTCTTCACTCACTTTGTAATTGGGATTTTGCCAACTTTCAATGAAACCAACACCTTTCTTCAGAAGGAAGAGCCTGTCATTCACCTGCTGCACCATGTTCTGTCCACACAGTTCAGCAAGATTGTCATGAGATTTGTGAAACCCCAGGTCATCACAGCTGCTGCTGAAATCACAAAAATAGACTTTGCTGACACAACCAACCAGAAGGAGGATGATGATCTTTACATTGGATCAGACTGCAGGGACTACCTGTCACAAAATGGAGAGAACTGTGACCTGCCTACCTTCTTCTCAAGTGTGAGGAAGTTCTTTAGCAATGCATGTAGTTACATGCTTGCTGCATTCCCATTTGGTGACCCAGTGCTGGTGAATGCCAGAATCCTGGACATTCAGCACCGACAGCAGTCAAAATTCAGCCAGGTGAGATTCTTTCAAGAAAGGTATCCTCACTTGCTTAGCAAGGATGAAAAGAAAGAACTTGAGGAAGAATTCATCACCTTCCAGTGTGATCCTCTTACCCCTGCAGTCACTGGAGCTGAGCGGGTTGACACTGCATGGCATGAGGTGTCGAAACTGAAGGACACAGCCACTGGCAAGCTGAAGTATCAAGCTCTATTCAAAGTGTCCAAATCAGTGTTGGTGATGTACCACAGCAACGCAGACTGTGAGAGGATCTTCAGTCATGTGAACAAAAACAAGACTGAATTCAGGTCCAGTCTGTCCACGAAAGTGCTGGGAAGCCTGATGACCAGGAAGATGATGATGACAGCTCCAGGAAGCCAATGTCATAGTATGACCCACTCAAAGGAGCAGCTCAAGAAAGCAAAGAGGTGCACCGTGGACAATAACAAAGCTGTGTCACAATGATTGACTGTGATGTGACCATGGAAGATGTGATGTGCTGCATTTACAACTGTCTTGATTGCTAAAATTCCTTTTTAATGGAATTGTTTAGTACTGTTTTACCATTTGTTTACTTTAAAAAGTGTTTATACTGTTTATACTTTCAATTAACAAATTTAAGTATTGTGAAAGGTTTTAGGCATTAACTGTCAAAATAATTTCTAACTATTGAAGAATAAACATGTCAATCAACCCATATGATTTTTGCTATAATATTTTTGTTTTGAAAAGTCACTGTGACTGATAGAAAAGTGATGGTTTTAGCAACATTTTAACCTGTCTGAATGCTAATAATCATTTTGCGTCGGCCCCCCTGAACCCCCCACCAGGACTTTGTCCTGGACCTACCGGGGCCTGCGGCCCCTGGACCCTGGCCACTAGGTTTTTCGGATTTCAAAAGTTGGCAGGTATGTGTTAGATACACTATGGACTGGACTCTCACAATATTATGTTAGATCCACTATGGACTGGACTTTCACTATTATGTTAGATCCACTATGGACTGGACTCTCACAATTATGTTAGATCCACTATGGACTGGACTTTCACTATTATGTTAGATCCACTATGGACTGGACTCTCACAATTATGTTAGATCCACTATGGACTGGACTCTCACTATTATGTTAGATACACTATGGACTGGACTCTCACAATATTATGTTAGATCCACTATGGACTGGACTCTCACAATTATGTTAGATCCACTATGGACTGGACTTTCACTATTATGTTAGATCCACTATGGACTGGACTGTCACTATTATGTTAGATCCACTATGGATTGGACTCTCACACTATTATGTTAGATCCACTATGGACTGGACTTTCACTATTATGTTAGATCCACTATGGACTGGACTCTCACAATTATGTTAGATCCACTATGGACTGGACTCTCACTATTATGTTAGATCCACTATGGACTGGACTCTCACAATATTATGTTAGATCCACTATGGACTGGACTCTCACAATTATGTTAGATCCACTATAGACTGGACTTTCACTATTATGTTAGATCCACTATGGACTGGACTCTCACAATTATGTTAGATCCACTATGGACTGGACTCTCACTATTATGTTAGATACACTATGGACTGGACTCTCACTATTATGTTAGATCCACTATGGACTGGACTCTCACTATTATGTTAGATACACTATGGACTGGACTCTCACAATATTATGTTAGATCCACTATGGACTGGACTCTCACACTATTATGTTAGATCCACTATGGACTGGACTCTCACACTATTATGTTAGATCCACTATGGACTGGACTTTCACTAATATGTTAGATCCACTATGGACTGGACTCTCACTATTATGTTAGATCCACTATGGACTGGACTCTCACTATTATGTTAGATCCACTATGGACTGGACTCTCACTATTATGTTAGATCCACTATGGACTGGACTCTCACTATTATGTTAGATCCACTAAGGACTGGACTCTCACAATATTATGTTTAGATACACTATGGACTGGACTCTCACACTATTATGTTAGATCCACTATGGACTGGACTTTCACTAATATGTTAGATCCACTATGGACTGGACTCTCACAATATTATGTTAGATCCACTACGGACTGGACTCTCACACTATTATGTGAGATCCACTATGGACTAGACTCTCACTATTATGTTAGATCCACTATGGACTGGAGTCTCACACTATTATGTTAGATCCACTATGGACTGGACTCACACTATTATGTTAGATCCATTATGGACTGGACTCTCACTATTATGTTAGATCCACTACGGACTGGACTCTCACAATATTATGTTAGATCCACTATGGACTGAACTCTCACTATTATGTTAGATCCACTATGGACTGGACTCTCACTATTATGTTAGATCCACTAAGGACTGGACTCTCACAATATTATGTTTGGATACACTATGGACTGGACTCTCACACTATTATGTTAGATCCACTATGGACTGGACTTTCACTAATATGTTAGATCCACTATGGACTGGACTCTCACAGTATTATGTTAGATCCACTACGGACTGGACTCTCACACTATTATGTGAGATCCACTATGGACTAGACTCTCACTATTATGTTAGATCCACTATGGACTGGAGTCTCACACTATTATGTTAGATCCACTATGGACTGCACTCTCACTATTATGTTAGATCCATTATGGACTGGACTCTCACTATTATGTTAGATCCACTACGGACTGGACTCTCACAATATTATGTTAGATCCACTATGGACTGGACTCTCACTATTATGTTAGATCCACTATGGACTGGACTCTCACTATTATGTTAGATCCACTATGGACTAGACTCTCACTATTATGTTAGATCCACTATGGACTGGACTCTCACACTATTATGTTAGATCCACTATGGACTGGACTCTCACAATATTATGTTAGATCCACTATGGACTGGACTCTCACACTATTATGTTAGATCCACTATGTACTGGACTTTCACTAATATGTTAGATCCACTATGGACTGGACTCTCACTATTATGTTAGATCCACTATGGACTGGACTTTCACTAATATGTTAGATCCACTATGGACTGGACTCTCACAATATTATGTTAGATCCACTACGGACTGGACTCTCACACTATTATGTGAGATCCACTATGGACTAGACTCTCACTATTATGTTAGATCCACTATGGACTGGAGTCTCACACTATTATGTTAGATCCACTATGGACTGCACTCTCACTATTATGTTGGATCCATTATGGACTGGACTCTCACTATTATGTTAGATCCACTACGGACTGGACTCTCACAATATTATGTTAGATCCACTATGGACTGGACTCTCACTATTATGTTAGATCCACTATGGACTGGACTCTCACTATTATGTTAGATCCACTATGGACTAGACTCTCACTATTATGTTAGATCCACTATGGACTGGACTCTCACACTATTATGTTAGATCCACTATGGACTGGACTCTCACAATATTATGTTAGATCCACTATGGACTGGACTCTCACACTATTATGTTAGATCCACTATGTACTGGACTTTCACTAATATGTTAGATCCACTATGGACTGGACTCTCACTATTATGTTAGATCCACTATGGACTGGACTCTCACATTATTATGTGAGATCCACTACGGATTGGACTCCCACACTATTATGTGAGATCCACTATGGACTGGACTCTCACATTATTATGTTAGATCCACTATGGCCTGGACTCTCACAATATTATGTTAGATCCACTATGGACTGGACTCTCACACTATTATGTTAAATCCACTATGGACTGGACTTTCACTAATATGTTAGATCCACTATGGACTGGACTCTCACTATTATGTTAGATCCACTATGGACTGGACTCTCACACTATTATGTTAGATCCACTATGGACTGGACTCTCACTATTATGTTAGATCCACTATGGACTGGACTTTCACAATATTATGCTAGACCCACTCGACGTCCATTGCATCCGGTCTCCCCTAGAGGAGGGTCACCCACATCTGCGGTCCTCTCCAAGGTTTCTCATAGTCATTCACATCGACGTCCCACTGGGTTGTGAGTTTTTCCTTGCCCTTATGTGGGCTCTGAACCGAGGATGTCGTTGTGGCTTGTGCAGCCCTTTGAGACACTTGTGATTTAGGGCTATATAAATAAACATTGATTGATTGATGATTGATTGATTCAAATGTGAACGGTGCTCAACCCCAGATTGAAAAGTTGACAAAAAAGCAGCGCAGGAATCGCAAAAAGTGCCACCTCCTTTTTCCGCCGTCCCGATTCAAAAGGCTAAGAACACACGACAAACAAGAGGGAAACATCAAGAACACAAAGGAGGAAACACAAGAGCACTGAGCTCCTGCGACCAGCAGCCAACACCATCTTGGAAAAAAACCAAACAAAACACCAAAAACCCCTTTAGCCTCACTGCCACCGTGCTTGGTACCCGACAGAGGAAACAACAGACAGGGTTCTGAGGACACTTGATGGTCCTGCAGGATTTGGACTCTTCTTCAGGTCTCGGTCACCTGACCCGTGTGATGACATTTTGAGTCAGCGTCTCAGACGCACGTCCATGTGGAAGTAACCCTCCTGGAGGCGCCAGGAGGGACTTTCCACCTCTCGCACCCACGTTCTAAAATAGGACATTTAGGACTTTGGACCGTGAGTCAGCATCTTGTGTGTCTCGCGTGACGTCCTCCCGGGGTCTTGTTTGACGAGCAGGAAGGCCGGTCTTTGGCGGTCCGCGTGTCGCCGCTTGATGAGCCGGTCTAGCGTCACGCTGGGTCGTAAAAAAGCGGCGAAACACAGAGCGTCTTTGTCCTCCGCACGAGGACGCCTGTCGGTCTTCATGCTCGCCATGAGGATGCGCAAAGTCTGGTGACGGGGACAAGGATCACGCTCCGAGAGTGGAAACAGGCCTCGGTCAACACAAACCGCCATTGTTCCTCCAATAAAAGACAACGGCGAGCTTTTGCTTTCCTCCGGCATGGACGCCATCCTACTTAATTCCTTCCGGATGTTTCTTTGTCTCGCCGTTTGCTCTTTGATCATCCCGCTCATTCAAGTCCTGCCGCAACCTGTCCACCATGTGTCCGGCCACACTAGGGGGGGGTTAATGTTCTTCTGGCATGTTCTCCCAAGGGGGTGTGGCCACGTGCATTGTTGGTTATATTCATTCAAGGTTGGGCTGACGGTCAGAGAGTTTTATTAAAATATTGAAAACCTATTTCAGTTTGCGTCCGTCTGGGTGGTCCTGCACCCTCCAGTGGTTTGAGGCGGCTACTGAATGTGTGTGTGTGTGTGTGTGTGTGTGTGTGTGTGTGTGTGTGTGGTGTTGTATTTCTACCCTTCTTGAGATATCAACAAGGAAAAGTAGCTTCCATACGAGGAGGTGTGAACAAGTTAGGACATAATTCATGTTCCCAATACTGAAAACCATTGCATCTATTAGAGAGCCAAATACTAAAGTCCGTGAACATTGCTCCAAAGTCAGGATTTTTTTCTTGATTTATTGTGCATACAAAAGTAAACATTAACAGGAGCAAAGGCAGCAATATATGATAAAACAAGATGGCAGCTAAAGAAGGACTTCCCTATTCATCCCCGAAAAAACCCGCCAGGTGAATGGCTGATTTTACGACTTCCGGTACTGATGTAAGACAACCCATAGGTGACCATAAAATGAACAAATACACTACGGTACGGTCTTGGGACATCAACAAGGAAAAGTAGCTTCCCTATGAGGACCGGTGAACAAGTTAGTACCGAAATCATGTTCCCAATACTGAAAACCATTGCATCTAATAGAGAGCCAAATACTAGAGTCCGTGAACATTGCTCCAAAGTCAGGATTTTTTTGGTTGATTTAACGTGCGTACAAAAGGTGTAAAGGCAGCAATATATGATAAAACAAGACGGCAGCCAAAGAAGGACCTCCCTATTCATCCCCGAAAAAACCCGCCAGGTGAACGGCTCATTCTACGACTTCCGGTGCTGACGTAAGACAACCCATAGGTGACCATAGGATCAACAAATACACTACGCTACTAAGACTATGGTAGCCATTAACAGTTAGATTCTACAGCTGGGTTGCCCAAAGTGCGGCACAGGGGCCATCTGTGGTCCCTGACTCCTTTGTCATCGGCCTTAAGCACATTACAAAAAACAAAAAATAGAGATCTCATTTGCACCCCTGGTGGTGACATTATCAAAATGAGGGTGGTCCCAAAAAGGAGGGATTTTTCAAATTGACTGTCGGTTTTAAAAGTGCTCCCCCTCTGGTCAACATATGAATTAACAAGTGTGTGTGAGGAATTGAAATGCGCCACCTTTGGCCAAAATTAATAAAACAAATACAATAAATATGTATATAGAGACATACTGTAATAACAATAAAGATTAAAAATTTTAAACAAAAAAATAATTAACTAAAAGCAGTCTTTTTCTCACAATGTGTCGACTTTTTTCCTATAAAATTGCGACCAATTTCTTTTATTCTATGTTTCTGTATTATTGCAATATTTTCTATTAAAATTATTACTTTTTTATGTAAAATGATTACTTTTTAATGAAAACGATGACATTTGTCATATACAATTCGGACTTTTATAACGATATTGCCCATTTTTTTGTTGTTCTTGTAAAATAGCAAAATTTTTTGAGTAAAATGATGACTTTTTGTTATCGTTTTGCCAAGTAAAATTCCGATTATTATTATAATATTGACAAAATTTTGAAGTTTTCTTATAAAATTGTGACTTTTGCCGAGTAGAATTACGACACTTTTCATAAAATTGCCAACATTTTAAGCTTTTCTTGTAAAATTGCGACTGTTATTGAGTAAAATTCCAACTTTTATCATAATATTGCACACATGTTCAGTTTTTCTTGTAAAATTTTGACTTGCGTTGAGTAAAATGACGACTTTTATTATAATACTGCCAAAATTCTCAATTTTTCTTGTGAAATTCCAACTCATTTTTCACAACAAGCTTGTTTATATTTGCATAGTATGTATATATTATTAATGTTGTAAATACACATCTTTATGTATCTAGAAAGGCTGGTCCTAAAGAGGGAGGCTTTTTTCTCAGGTCTCAAGAAGGAAAGAAGTACAAGAGTGTGTGTGTGTGTGTGTGTGTGTGTGTGTGTGTGTGTGTGTGTGTGTGTGTGTGTGTGTCGGGGGTTCCCTTCACTCCCAACTTTCTCACTTCCTCTTGGGTTGTTCCGGGCCTGTGAAGAACATAACGAGCCCACACATCAGTGCCCAGAAGACACACATGCAGGCGGAGAGTGGCGAGCTCGCCACCAAGGCGCGTCCCACCACTTCCTGTCCTCCATCGCGTCTCCTTTTGCTGTCTGGCAGCCATTTGACATCAATGTTAGCGTGTTGGGGGGGGTTTGTAGCATACAGCATCGCAATGTTGTCTACTTCCCGGACGTTAAAAAACATTTTCAAAGCATGATAAGTTAGCACCCGTTAGGGCTGGGCGATACTGTATATCGATATACTCGATATATCGCGGGTTTGCCTCTGTGCGATATAGAAAATGACATGCGTTTCTCACTCTTTCTAGTCTCTCCTTCTCACAGGGGCGTAAAACAAGCCCACCTTCTTACATACGTCACATACTGTTGCGCGTGTAGCGTCATACGCCCTCGCCCAGCAGAGAGGTAGCAGCATGGCTAACGTTAGCTGAGGCAGGTGGTGCAAGCAGAGCGGTGCGAGTGACAATACAAGAGAAGGTGCGAAACTGATCACAAATGGAGGAAGAACAATTAAAGGGGATCATTATCACAATTTCAGAAGGGTTAAAACCATTAAAAATCAGTTCCCAGTGGCTTATTTTATTTTTCGAAGTTTTTTTCAAAATTTTACCCATCACGCAATATCCCTAAAAAAGGTTCAAAGTGCCTGATTTTAACCATCGTTATATACACCCGTCCATTTTCCTGTGACGTCACATAGTGATGCCAATACAAACAAACACGGCGCATAGAACAGCGAATTATAGCGACATTAGCTCGGATTCAGACTCGGATTTCAGCGGCTTAAGCGATTCAACAGATTACGAATGTATTGAAACGGATGGTTGTAGTGTGGAGGCAGGTAGCGAAAACGAAATTGAAGAAGAAACTGAAGCTATTGAGCCATATCGGTTTGAACCGTATGCAAGCGAAACCGACAAACGACACGACAGCCAGCGACACGGGAGAAAGCGAGGACAAATTCGGCGATCGCCTTCTAACCAACGATTGGTATGTGTTTGTTTGGCATTAAAGGAAACTAACAACTATGAACTAGGTTTACAGCATATGAAATACATTTGGCAACAACATGCACTTTGAGAGTGCAGACAGCCCATTTCAGGCGCGCTAAGAACATATATTTTTCCACGATTTCAGCACGCAGGTTAACCATACCTAAATAGACACAAAATACTGCATTACACAAGACTACCCGAATGTACTCGAATGATTGAAAAAAATAATTGTTTTTAAGCTAAATGATTGGCAAACACAGTTTATGTATAATAAATTACGTAAAACTGCGAGTAATGAATCAAGTTTTCATCAATTAATATATTCTGTAGACGTACCCTCATCCGCTCTCTTTTCCTGAAAGCTGATCTGTCCAGTTTTGGAGTTGATGTCAGCAGGCCAGGGAAGCTTGGGTCTTTATCGTTGGAAATGCATCTGCTTTGAGTGTCGCAGGATATCCACACATTCTTGCCATCTCTGTCGTAGCATAGCTTTCGTCGGTAAAGTGTGCGGAACAAACGACTGACCATTTCCTCGACTTTCCCCACACCCTCGTATTTTGAACAAATTTCGTCCAATTTCTTGCCACTTTCGCATCTTTGGGCCACTGGTGCAACTTGAATCCGTCCCTGTTCGTGTTGTTACACCCTCCGACAACACACCGACGAAAGTGAGAAAATGGCGGATTGCTTCCCGATGTGACGTCACAACGTGACGTCATCGCTCCGAGAGCGAATAATAGAAAGGCGTTTAATTCGCCAAAATTCACCCATATAGAGTTCGGAAATCGGTTAAAAAAACATATGGTCTTTTTTCTGCAACATCAAGGTATATATTGACGCTTACATAGGTCTGATGATAATGTTCCCCTTTAATGGCCAAAAAAACCAGCACGGGGTCCATCATCTGGCGGTAGTTTGGCTTCAAGCGGGAAGATATTCAGCAGTAATATGCAAAGTATGCAGCAGAAGCGTTGCTACAAAAGGTTGTGAGCAACATTCCCTCTAAGGTGCGCGCCTGCGCAATTGCGCACTGCTCAAGCATCCTCTGCTCACAGCAAATATATGCCGCGCACCAAATCAAATCCCATCTGAATTCTAAACAAAATAAACACATTTATTCTGTGTAATTTTGCAATGCAACTCTGAGTGACAGTAACAACAAGCGGCCCTAATGGTGTTCGTCAACACCGTTCAATTGAACACCGTTCAATTATTGTAACGTCTATCGAGATGCTTCGAGGACATGAATTATATCGATCACTTTATTGAGCAAAACTGTTTATATTCGGCCATAACATGAGTACAAAACTTCTATCTCGAAAAACTAGTCATTTTCTGCCGTACAAACCAGGCCAAAAGCAACTTGTCATCTGTCACCAACACGCATAGCACTAAGCCACACAGAGTTACACTATGACTCTTTAGTCATACGTGTGCTTATTCTACTGTCATTTATTATTAATGTTAATTTATTGATATTAATCATGGAATGCTGTTACTAGAGAAAGTTACAGGAATGCACACTTCATCCTATGCTTACATTTCATTGTGCAACATGAGGATGTTTAAATGTGATCTCTGAAAGGGGTACAAATGATTTCCAAAGCAGGACCCCCACCCAGACATATTGTACAATACTAATCCATAGCTTATGAAAAACAATATTTCTTTTATTTTCATTACAAGTGGGCTAAATCACTAATATTAGAAAATAATCTCATGAAAATGACTCTCCTCATTTGAGTGTGATTATAAAATATTGGTTTGAGACAGGTGTGCTGCTGGTATTGCCACGTGTGATGTTGCTCACATGTGCTCCACGGAATGCTCAGGGAGTTTTTGTGTTTGCTCAGAACATTGGTGGCAGCACTACTCATTTGTTCTTTCATTTAAAAAGTCATCCGCGAGAGAATGAAGAGTGCTTGAAACTCCGCACGTCAACATCTCCGGCCGGTGCCACACCCAAAAAAATGCTGAAACAACCTGCACTGACAAATGAGCCTGACGTCTTCCATTTACAGATCAACACCGTATGAAAAACATAGTCACAAACACAAGGAGATAACGTCCGCAGTAACTTATTACATAGCGAAGGACATGGCCCCATAAACATCATCTATGCAACATTTTGACTAGAGAACCACCATTACATGTTATGTAGACCACAAGAAAAATAATAATAATATGACTCCTTTAATGTGCCCTATCATATGCATCAAGTGTTCATTCAAGGCTAAGGCAAAATATCGAGATATATATCGTATATCGCAATATAGCCTAAAAATATTGAGATATTAATAAAAGCCAATATCGCCCAGCCCTAGCACCCGTACGGTTTAGTGCAAAGGTATTCAACAAAGCTTTTCATTTGGCCCGCCGAACATCGCCCAAATTGGCTTGATGAAACCATTCAAACTACCGTATTTTCCGGTACATAAGGCGCACTGCCGATGAATGGTCTATTTAAAAAAAAATCTTTTTTCATATATAAGGCGCACCGGATTATATAAAAGGAGTCATATTATTATGATTTTTTTCTAAATGTAAAAGACTTCCTTGTGGTCTACATAACATGTAATGGTGGTTCTTTGCTCAAAATGTTGCATGGATGATGTTTTACACATCATCTTCAAGCCGCTTTCTGACAGTCGCTTCCGGATGCGCCGTTTTGTGGGCGCTCTTATTTACGTGGCTCACCTTCGACAGCATCTTCTCCTCGTCATCTTTGTTGTAGCGTGCAAGGACGGGTGTGGAAGAAGTGTCAAAAGATGGCGCTAACTGTTTTAATGACATTCAGACTTTACTTCAATCAATAACGGAGCAGCATCTCCTCATCCGGAAACAACACCACCAGAATTGTGTCCCGTGAAAAACCGTGCGACCGGAACTCTCTAACAACTAAAGTTTCTTGGGTGAATAATGTTAAGTCACTACACCGGTATGTTTTAGCGCTTTCATGGCAAGTTCACTGACAGATATAAGTAAGAACTTTACACTATTTTATATTAGAAATGGCAACAGCGGAGGATGAATGTCACATAACAAGAAGATAGAGAAAAAGAAGAAGCTTATCGAGGCGCAATGTTTCAGGATTTATGCAGATCCCGAATACAGATCAGCAGGTACCAGAAGCTAAGAAAAGTAGCTTTTGCATAATATATGGAAACGAAACGCCAGATAATATGTCTTACCTTATACACACAATAATAATACTCGCATGTTGAAGCACATCAAACGGTGCAGCCTACACTTATCTCTTATGTTTGACTGCCATCTACTAGTCACACTTATCACTACACCATGTACCAAATAAAATTAATTCGAGGTGGGTAAGCTCAACCAAACGTATTCCTTACATTAGGCGCACCGGGTTATAAGGAGCACTGTCGAGTTTTGAGAAAAAGAAAAAACGATTTAAGTGTGCCTTATAGTCCGGAAAATACGGTAGGCTTGATCGTGAATGCGGTACTGCCGCCACCCCGCAGGGGGCAACAGCGAGGCATATGTGTCACAATGAAGCAGCAGTGGGGTGAGTAGAAGACTCATTCAACCCTGAATACAGATCAAAATAAATCGCGGAAATCAAAACTTTTAACAGCGACTGGACAACAAAGCATGAATGTTCTGCCCCAAGCCAGTTCTCGAGTCATTGTTTCCTGGCGGACCTTTTAAGCGGCATACACATTGTCTCCAGACAAGCAGCAACGGTAGAAATCCACATGTGTAATCACCACAAAACTCGGTCAAACATTTGTAACTAGATATTGTGCATGAAGATATTTAGTTTGTTTTGTATTGAAATTGCTGACTTTGTGATGTTTTTTGTATATGTGTTTTTTTTTGTCTGAGAATAACTCTGCCAATCAAAGCTCGTTTAATGCATGTAGCGCTAAATCTGACCAGTAGAGGGCCATAATGCTACACCTTAGGTTTAATTTTGTTGAGACATATTGTGTACAATGTTTGATGTGTATGTTAATTTCTATATGCATAGATATCTGTAGTTTATTGTGTGAATGTGTTAACGCTATACCTTATATTTTATCCATGTAAAATACACAATGGACGCTAATACTTTATTTATTTTGTTTATATTTTCAGTCTTACAAACCTAAATGAAGGAAGAAGTGTTAGGAAATAAACCTGAGGAAGGGAAATAATTCAAAAGAAAGAACATCAATCCTGGAGCTCTCTGTCTTCATGCTGTTAACTGTCTAGCTGCACACGCTGGATATGAGTAGCGTGGGCAGAATTATGAATCCATTGACAGTGCAGTGTGAAAGCCGATGTGTTTACTTTGCAATAAAGTAAATGGAATATAACCTGCAGGGGCACTGTTATGGATGGAGGAGGGAGTTGTGACGGCACAGAACCACAAGGGGGAAATATTGCTCTATGTATTTATTATATATATATATAAACAATATAATATAATAAATAATCCATCCATCCATCCATCTTCTTCCGCTTATCCGAGGTCGGGTCGCGGGGGCAGCAGCCTAAGCAGGGAAGCCCAGACTTCCATCTCCCCAGCCACTTCGTCCAGCTCTTCCTGTGGGACCCCGAGGCGTTCCCAGGCCAGCCGGGAGACATAGTCTTCCCAACGTGTCCTGGGTCTTCCCCGCGGCCTCCTACCGGTCGGACGTGCCCTAAACACCTCCCTAGGGAGGCGTTCGGGTTGCATCCTGACCAGATGCCCGAACCACCTCATCTGGCTCCTCTCGATGTGGAGGAGCAGCGGCTTTACTTTGAGCTCCTCCCGGATGACAGAGCTTCTCACCCTATCTCTAAGGGAGAGCCCCGCCACCCGGCGGAGGAAACTAATTTCGGCCGCTTGTACCCGTGATCTTCTCCTTTCGGTCATAACCCAAAGCTCATGACCATAGGTGAGGATGGGAACGTAGATCGACCGGTAAATTGAGAGCTTTGCCTTCCGGCTCAGCTCCTTCTTCACCACAACGGATCGATACAGCGTCCGCATTACTGAAGACGCCGCACCGATCCGCCTGTCGATCTCACGATCCACTCTTCCCTCACTCGTGAACAAGACTCCGAGGTACTTGAACTCCTCCACTTGGGGCAAGATCTCCTCCCCAACCCGGAGATGGCACTCCACCCTTTTCCGGGCGAGAACCATGGACTCGGACTTGGAGGTGCTGATCTCATCCCAGTCGCTTCACACTCAGCTGCGAACCGATCCAGTGAGAGCTGAAGATCCTGGCCAGATGAAGCCATCAGGACCACATCATCTGCAAAAAGCAGAGACCTAATCCTGAAGCCACCAAACCGGATCCCCTCAACGCCTTGACTGCGCCTAATAAATAATGAACGATATAATTTAATTAAACAACAAAGGAATGGCGTGTGTGAACTAGATCCAAAAGGGGTGTATGGTGGAAGACTATGTGTATGAATAATTAGCTGTTGAGTATTACCATAATTGTTGGATGAGGAAGCAGACAAATCCAAAGGGGCTATAGGCAAAAGGGGGTCCGTGATCCAAGCGAGGTCCGTGGGGCAGAGAAAGGCGTCAAGAGGTCCGTGTCCAGAGCGGGGGTCGAGGATCAAGGGAGGCAGTCGAGATCCGGGGGGTTCCAAGGAAGCGAGACGCACAACTCGAATCCAAGGCAACAGAAGGAAAACACTGCAGGCACAAGGAAGAAGACAGGGCACAAATCAAGCACGGGGAAGAAAACACGGAGAGCAAAGAGCTAACGATCGCTTACGGCACATTAACAGAAGGTTATGTTCCGGCGAGGGATGGCAGGTTGTGCAGGCTTTTCGCTGCCTTCATTCTCGGTGCGGCGCACAGATGAATGCGCACTGACGCACGCCCGGACCGTGACAGGCACTTTCTGAAGAAACATCCAAATGTTGATGTCAGGCCCCTGAGCCCTTGGGCCCTTGAAACTACGGCCCTCTTCATTATGTAGTAGAATAGCCCTGTTCTAGCAAGTTAAGCCTCATTTGTGTCTTACTGGCTTCTGGACAAGCTTCGTGAGAGTCATGCTAACTAGCATGTTAGCCATCGTCTTGTTCCAACCCGACTCTCTTCCAGCCCGGCCGGCTGCACCTCAGGAAAGTTCTTGTGCGCAAACGGCGTCGCCTGTGTCAACACGACTAGATTAACTCAGAACATTTTCCCACACGACGCAAATCTATTTGTCAACACACACAAATGCACACGGTATATGGATACTATTAAAGGACCGCCACACCAGTGAATTAAAAACAATACTATACTGCCTTTGAAAAATACCGGTACTTTTTTTTTTTCAACCCGCATGCTGCCGTGCAGCGGTGACGTATGTTGAGTGAGTCAAAACGTACACACATAGCACACACAAGCAGAAACAGTGTGGGGAGGAAGAATGGCAAAAAAACTGCAATTCTACTGGTTAATAAAAAGGCACCTGGAGGCATTTGAGCTATCGATAAAGATGAGGCTTTAAACACGGTGCTTTAAAACATGCCTCGCCAAAGGTGGCAACACAAAATGACCACTTCTGTTGCACATTTAGCGAAACAATTAAAAAACAAACATTTAGATCTGCGCACATACATTACACAGCTGCTCGGCTTGTTGCCATTTATTAGCGCAGTCCAAACCGCCCACGTAGCGCAAACTAATGCAAGTGAAATGACTGAATTTTGTAACAAATTCCTACAATTTGTGTTTTGTCTTTAACAATGTGTGTTTTACTTGCTACATGTCTAATCCGTGGACTTTCAGACATAGTAGTGTTGTCCCGATACCAATATTTTGGTACCGGTACCAAAGGGTATTTAGATACTTTTCGGTACTTTTCGATACTTTTTTAAATAAAGGGCACCAGAAAAAATTGCATTATTGGCTTTATTTTAACCAAAAATCTTAGGGTACATTAAACATAAGTTTCTTATTGTGAGTTTGTCCTTAAATAAAATAGTGAACATACTAGACAGCTTGTCTTTTAGTAGTAAGTAAACAAACAAGGGCTCCTAATTAGTCTGCTGACATATGCAGTAACATATTGTGTCATTTATCTACCTATTATTAAGGACAAGCGGTAGAAAATGGATTATTAATCTACTTGTTCATTTACTGTTAATATCTGCTTAGTTTTTCTTTTAACATGTTCCATCTACACTTCTGTTAAAATGTAATAATCACTTATTCTTCTGTTGTTTGGATACTTTACATTAGTTTTGGATGATGCCACAAATGTAGGTATCAATCCGATACCAGGTTGTTACAGGATCATACATTGGTCATATTCAAAGTCCTCATGTGTCCAGGGACATATTTCCTGAGTTTATAAACATAATATACATTTTAAAAAAGGAAAAAAAGATTGTGTGATGCTAAAAAATATCAATGTAATATTGACTAGATACGCTCCTGTACTTGGTATCATTACAGTGGATGTCAGGTGTAGATCCACCAATGGCGTTTGTTTACATTTTGACACCGGTGAGCGATGGTGTGAAGTGAAGCAATGTTTACCTATTCCTCGTCCTGCAGTGATAATGATACTTGTAAGAAACTTACTTTGTCACCATGAAGGCGAGGATTAGTGATTTAGAAGTAGCTAAAGACTGCAGCTGGACTTCAGCCACTAGCTAGCTAGCCATGTCTTAAAGCACCTCTTCCTGATGGTTTTAAGTGTTATAACTTCACCTTTATCGTTAGTTTTAAGCCAAAATGCGTCCGTTCTCCCTTTTCTGTCTACACACTGTGTCTGCTTGTAAGTACTCCGTGATTGTGCACTGCCGAACATGCTCCGGTACTTTTTAGAGGCGGTATAGTACCGAATATGATTCATTAGTATCGCGGTACTATGCCAATACCGGTATACCATACAACCCTAAGTCATAGTATTGTTTTTAGTGTTTACTAATGATTATACTTGCCTTAAAGCACAGATCAAGAGTGGCAACAATAAACCATGAAGGATTTAATACAATGTCAATAAAGCTTTCTGTTCTATTTTAACCTGATCCTATGTTTTGACAGGCTAAATGTAAGATATACAAACCCCGTTTCCATATGAGTTGGGAAATTGTGTTAGATGTAAAAATAAACAGAATACAATGATTTGCAAATCATTTTCAACCCATATTCAGTTGAATATGCTACAAAGACAACATATTTGATGTTCAAACTGATAAACTTTTTTTTTTTTGCAAATAATCATTAACTTTAGAATTTGATGCCAGCAACACGTGACAAAGAAGTTGGGAAAGGTGGCAATAAATACTGATAAAGTTGAGGAATGCTCATCAAACACTTATTTGGAACATCCCATAGGTGAACAGGCAAATTGGGAACAGGTGGGTGCCATGATTGGGTATAAAAGTAGATTCCATGAAATGCTCAGTCATTCACAAACAAGGATGGGGCGAGGGTCACCATTTTGTCAACAAATGCGTGAGCAAATTGTTGAACAGTTTAAGAAAACCCTTTCTCAACCAGCTATTGCAAGGAATTTAGGGATTTCACCATCCACGCTCCGTAATATCATCAAAGGGTTCAGAGAATCTGGAGAAATCACTGCACGTAAGCAGCTAAGCCCGTGACCTTCGATCCCTCAGGCTGTACTGCATCAACAAGCGACATCAGTGTGTAAAGGATATCACTACTTGGGCTCAGGAACACATCAGAAACCCACTGTCAGTAACTACAGTTGGTCGCTACACCTGTAAGTGCAAGTTAAAACTCTCCTATTCAAAACAAAAACCGTTTATCAACAACACCCAGAAACGCCATCGGCTTCGCTGGGCCTGAGCTCATCCAAGATGGACTGATACAAAGTGGAAAAGTGTTCTGTGGTCTGACGAGTCCACATTTCAAATTGTTTTTGAAAACTGTGGACGTCGTGTCCTCCGGACCAAAGAGGAAAAGAACCATCCGGATTGTTATAGGTGCAAAGTTGAAAAGCCAGCATGTGTGATGGTATGGGGGTGTATTAGTGCCCAAGACATGGGTAACTTACACATCTGTGAAGGCGCCATTAATGCTGAAAGGTACATACAGGTTTTGGAGCAACATATGTTGCCATCCAAGCAACATTATCATGGACGCCCCTGCTTATTTCAGCAAGACAATGCCAAGCCACGTGTTACATCAACGTGGCTTCATAGTAAAAGAGTGCAGGTACTAGACTGGCCTGTCTGTAGTCCAGACCTGTCTCCCATTGAAAATGTGTGGCGCATTATGAAGCCTAAAATACCACAATGGAGACCCCCGGACTGTTGAACAACTTAAGCTGTACATCAAGCAAGAATGGGAAAGAATTCCACCTGAGAAGCTTAAAAAATGTGTCTCAGTTCCCAAACGTTTACTGAGTGTTGTTAAAAGGAAAGGCCATGTAACACAGTGGTGAACATGCCCTTTCCCAACTACTTTGGCACGTGTTTGTCAAGACTTGGTCTGGGGAGTTTGCTTTTCCAGGATGCAACGGAAAGTTGGCACGGGCGAGACGGGAATTAAGGTACATGATTTATTATTATCAAAAAAAAAGGAATATATGAAAGCGCGCACAGTGGCGGAGAACAAACTATGAAAAACAAAAAGACTATAAACATGGAACCAAAACTTACTTTGACAAGGGACATGAAGCAGGATCTTAGACGAATGGACAGAGCATAAATGTGGTGTGGTATGGGGTGCGGGGTCGTCAGAAACACAAACTGAAAAACACTGAACTTAAATACTACAGACATGATTAACGAAAACAGGTGTGTTACTCAAGACGTGAAACAGGTGCGTGACGTGACAGGTGAAAACTAATGGTTGCTATGGTGACCAGACAAGGGAGTGAAAAGACGGAAACTAAACAAAACATGACTTAAAACAAAACATGATAATACAGACATGACAGTGTTGCAGCCATGAAATTCTAAGTTAATTATTATTTGCAAAAAATAAATAAAGTTTATGAGTTTGAACATCAAATATCTTGTCTTTGTAGTGCAGTCAATTGAATATGGGTTGAAAAGGATTTGCAAATCATTGTATTCCGTTTATATTTACATCTAAACACAATTTCCCAACTCATATGGAAACGGGGTTTGTACAATTGTTAAATATCGGTATCGGGACAATACTAAAAAAGGTAAAGTTAAAGTACCAATGATTGTCACACACACACTAGGTGTGGCGAAATTATTTTAATACACATGTTCACATACACACTATAATTATCCCGTAGTTGAGCCAGCATTAACACTGAGTCATCAAGCAAGGATTATGATATTCACATTTAGCTCAATTAGCACGAGCTATTAAATGAGTCATGAAGTGAAAACTAAAACGGCAACATAATTGCAGCATTTAGCTCATTTAGTCGCAACAACAACCACACAAACTATGAATTAGACATTCTTCATAGCCATGAGTACCAAATCTGGTACTTTTATTGGCACCAACCGAGCCCTGCCGGTCCTACAGGGCGCTGATTCACGTAAATCCAACAGTGCCATGTTTTGGTACTGGTTGCCAGTTGTGTTAACAAAAGTACCGAACATTAGTGCCGTTGTGTTCTGGCATCGATTCTCAGCTACCGTATTGGTCCAAATGTGGAAGTTACCAATCCCTACTGTTGATAGTTCTTGAGTGTGGTTTAGTATTTAGTTTGAAAGTCTACTTCTTGCTTTGTGATTGATTGTTGTTTAGTATTCCTTAAAAGAACAACGCCTGTGTTGCCATTGCTGTTGAGTGCTTCTTGTAGGTTTAAAATAACACAACTTGCCTTGTTATTGTCGTTTTAAAGTTTTTTGCACTTTAGTTTGTCATATAAAAGTGCACTTCTTGCTTTGTGATTATCGTTTAGTGTTTCTCAAAATATCAACTTTATTAGTGTTTCTTAAAAGATCAACGCTTGGAGTTTTTTTTTTTTAAATCTAAACTTTTAGTGTTTGTTAAAAGTTCTATGTTTGCTTTGTGCTTGCCATTTAGTGTTTCTTAAAACATCACTGCTTGCTGTGTAATTGTCCTTTAATCTTTCTTTTTAAAAGATCAACATTTTCAGTGTTACTTAAAAGATCTATGTTTCCTTTGTAATTGTTGTTTAGTGTTTCTTAAAAGATCAACACATTTAGTGTTTCTTAAACGATATATGTTTGCTTTGTGATTGTCGTTAAGTTTTTTTTAAAAGATCAACACTTTTAGTGTTTCTTAAAAGATATATGTTTGCTTTGTGATTGTCGTTTAGTGTTTCTTAAAAAAACAACACTGTGTTTCTTAAAAGTTCCACGTTTACTTTGTGATAGTCGTTAAGTGTTTCTTAAAAGATCTGTTTGCTTTGTGATTGTTGTGTAGTGTTTCTTAATAGAACAACACTTTTTGTTTTTCTTAACAGATCAACAATTGTATTGTTTCTTAAAAGATCCACACTTTTAGTGAATCTTTAAATATTAACACTTTTAGTGTTTCTTAAACGATCAACACTTTTAGTGCTTCTTAACAGATCAACAATTGTAGTGTTTCTTAAAAGATCCACACTTTTAGTGATTCTTTAAAGATGAACACTTTTAGTGTTTTTATAAAAGATCAATACTTTTAGTGTTTCTTAAAAGATCAACACTTTTAGTGTATCTTAAAAAATGTACACTTTTAGTGTTTCTTAAACGATCAACACTTTTCGTGTATCTTTAAAGATGAACACTTTTAGTGTTTCTTAAAAGATAAACACTTTTCGTGTTTCTAAAAAGATCAATACTTTTAGTGTTTCCTAAAACATCTACGCTTCCTTGCGATCGTTGTTTAGTGTTTCTTAAAAGATTAACACTTTTAGTGTTTCCTAAAAGATCTACGCTTGCTTTGCAATTGTCATTTAATGTTTCTTAAAAGATCAACACTTTTAGTGTTTCTTTAAAAGATCAACACTTTCAGTGTTACTTAAAAGATCAATAAATTTAGTGTTTCTTAAAAGATCAAAACTTTAAGTGTTTCTTAAAAGATCAACACTTTTAGTGTATCTTAAAAAAATTACACTATTAGTGTTTCTTAAACGATCAGCACTTTTTGTGTATCTTTAAAGATGAACACTTTTAGTGTTTCTTAAAAGATAAACACTTTTCGTGTTTCTAAAAAGATCAATACTTTTAGTGTTTCCTAAAACATCTACGCTTCCTTGCGATCGTTGTTTGGTGTTTCTTAAAAGATTAACACTTTTACTGTTTCCTAAAAGATCTACGCTTGCATTGCAATTGTCGTTTAATGTTTCTTAAAAGATCAACACTTTTAGTATTTCTTTAAAAGATCAACACTTTCAGTGTTACTTAAAATATCAATAATTTTAGTGTTTCTTAAAAGATCAACACTTTTAGTGTTTCTTAAAAAAATTACACTTTTAGTGTTTCTTTAAAGATGAACACTTTTAGTGTTTCTTAAAAGATAAACACTTTTCGTGTTTCTTAAAAGATTAACACTTTTAGTGTTTCCTAAAAGATCTACGCTTGCTTTGCAATTGTCGTTTAATGTTTCTTAAAAGATCAACACTTTTAGTGTTTCTTTAAAAGATCAACACTTTCAGTGTTACTTAAAATATCAATAATTTTAGTATTTCTTAAAAGATCAACACTTTTAGTGTATCTTAAAAAAATTACACTTTTAGTGTTTCTTTAAAGATGAACACTTTTAGTGTTTCTTAAAAGATAAACACTTTTCGTGTTTCTAAAAAGATCAATACTTTTAGTGTTTCCTAAAACATCTACGCTTCCTTGCGATTGTTGTTTGGTGTTTCTTAAAAGATTAACACTTTTAGTGTTTCCTAAAAGATCTACGCTTGCATTGCAATTGTCGTTTAATGTTTCTTAAAAGATCAACACTTTTAGTGTTTCTTTAAAAGATCAACACTTTCAGTGTTACTTAAAAGATCAACAATTTTAGTGTTTCTTAAAAGATCTAAGCTTGCTTTGCAATTGTCGTTTAGTGTTTCTTAAAAAATGAACACTTTTAGTGTTTCTTAAAAGATGAACACATTTAGTTTTTCTTAAAAGATGAACAGTTTTAGTTTTTCTTAAAAGATTAACACTTTTGGTATTTCTTAAAAGATCAACAATTTTAGTGTTTCTTAAAAGATCAAGACTTTGAGTGTTTCTTAAAAGATGAACACTTTTAGTGTTTCTTAAAAGATCTACGCTTTCTTTGTGATCGTCATTTAATGTTTCTTAAAAGATTAACACTTTTATTGTTTCTTAAAAGATTAACACTTTTAGTGTTTCTTAACAGACCAACACTTTTGGTGTGTCTTAAAAGATCACTGCTTGCTTTGTGATTGTTGTTTTGTGTTTCTTAAAAGATGAACACTTTTAGTGTTACCTAAAAGCTCAACGCTTTTAGTGTTTTACAGATCAACACTTTTAGTGTTCCTTAAAAGATCACCACTTGATGTGTGATTGCCAATTAGTGTTCCTTAAAAGATCTAAACTTTTAGTGTTTCTTAAGAGTTCCATGTTTGCTTTGTGATTGTTGTTTACCGTTTCTAAAAGATCAACACGTTTAGTGTTTCTTAAAAGATCACTGCTTGCTTTGTGATTGTTGTTTAGTGTTTCTTAAAAGATGAACACGTTTAGTGTTTTTTCAAAGATCAACACTTTTAGTGTTACACTTAGACTTAGACAAACCTTATTGATCCACAAGGAATATTGTTCCAAACACTTTGAGTGTTTCTTAAAAGATTCACTCTTGCTTTGCGATTGCCGTTTAGTGTTTCGTAAAAGATGAACACTTTTAGTGTTTCTTAAAAGAACAAAAATGTCATTGTTTCTTAAAAGATGAACACTTTTAGTGTTTCTTAAAAGATCTACGCTTTCTTTGTGATCGTCATTTAGTGTTTCTTCAAAGATTCACTCTTGCTTTGCGATTGCCGTTTAGTGTTTCTTAAAAGATGAACACTTTTAGTGTTTCTTAAAAGAACAAAAATGTCATTGTTTCTTAAAAGATGAACACTTTTAGTGTTTCTTAAAAGATCTACGCTTTCTTTTTGATCGGCATTTAATGTTTCTTAAAAGATTAACACTTTTAGTGTTTCTTAACAGACCAACACTTTTAGTGTTTCTTAACAGACCAACACTTTTGGTGTGTCTTAAAAGATCACTGCTTGCTTTGTGATTGTTTAGTGTTTCTAAAAAGATGAACACTTTTAGTGTGTCCTAAAAGCTCAACACTTTTAGTGTTTTACAGATCAACACTTTTAGTGTTCCTTAAAAGATCACCGCTTGATTTTTGATTGCCAATTAGTGTTCCTTAAAAGATCTAAACTTTTAGTGTTTCTTAAGAGTTCCATGTTTGCTTTGTGATTGTTGTTTACTGTTTCTAAAAGATCAACTCGTTTAGGGTTTCTTAAAAGATCACTGCTTGCTTTGTGATTGTTGTTTAGTGTTTCTTAAAAGATGAACACGTTTAGTGTTTCTTCAAAGATCAACACTTTTAGTGTTACACTTAGACTTAGACAAACCTTATTGATCCACAAGGAATATTGTTCCAAACACTTTGAGTGTTTCTTAAAAGATTCACTCTTGCTTTGCGATTGCCGTTTAGTGTTTCGTAAAAGATGAACACTTTTAGTGTTTCTTAAAAGATCTACGCTTTCTTTGTGATCGTCATTTAATGTTTCTTAAAAGATTAACACTTTTAGTGTTTCTTAACAGACCAACACTTTTAGTGTTTCTTAACAGACCAACACTTTTGGTGTGTCTTAAAAGATCACTGCTTGCTTTGTGATTGTTGTTTAGTGTTTCTAAAAAGATGAACACTTTTAGTGTGTCCTAAAAGCTCAACACTTTTAGTGTTTTACAGATCAACACTTTTAGTGTTCCTTAAAAGATCACCACTTGATTTGTGATTGCCATTTAGTGTTCCTTAAAAGATCTAAACTTTTAGTGTTTCTTAAGAGTTCCATGTTTGCTTTGTGATTGTTGTTTACTGTTTCTAAAAGATGAACACTTAGTGTTTCTTAAAAGAACAACAATTGCATTGTTTCTTAAAAGATGAACACTTTTAGTGTTTCTTATAAGATCTACGCTTTCTTTGTGATCGTCATTTAGTGTTTCTTAAAAGATGAACTTTTTTATTGTTTCTTAAAAGATTAACACTTTTAGTGTATCTTAAAAGATGAACACTATTAGTGTTTCTTAAAAGACCAACACTTTTAGTGTTTCTTAACAGACCAACACTTTTGGTGTGTCTTAAAAGATCACTGCTTGCTTTGTGATTGTTGTTTTGTGTTTCTTAAAAGATGAACACTTTTAGTGTGTCTTAAAAGATCAACACTTTTAGTGTTCCTTAAAAGATCACCGCTTGATTTGTGATTGCCATTTAGTGTTACTTAAAAGATCTAAACTTTTAGTGTTTCTTAAGAGTTCCATGTTTGCTTTGTGATTGTTGTTTACTGTTTCTAAAAGATCAACTCGTTTAGTGTTTCTTAACAGGTCGACACGTTTAGTGTTTCTTAAAAGATCACTGCTTGCTTTGGGATTGTTGTTTAGTGTTTCTTAAAAGATGAATACGTTTAGTGTTTCTTCAAAGATCAACACTTTTAGTGTTACACTTACACTTAGACAAACTTTATTGATCCACAAGGAATATTGTTCCAAACACTTTGAGTGTTTCTTCAAAGATTCACTCTTGCTTTGCGATTGCCGTTTAGTGTTTCTTAAAAGATCAACACTTTTAGTGTTTGTTAAAAGATCAACATTTTCTGTGTTTTTTAAAAGTAGAGCGCTTGCTTTGTGACTGCGTGTCGATCTTCTTGCTGGTCAATGTTTGGCCCTAAAAGAGCGGCGCGTGTTCAGACAACAACAACATGGCGTGACTCACCAACGTCTTCGACCACACACTTCTGCTTTCTCCCTGGGAGAGCAGTCGTCAAAAATACAACTCAGGTTATTTGAGTTTGTCTGTGTGACAATAACGTCATTCCCAAGACTTCCTTCTTTTTCGCACGCAAGAGGCGACGACTGACCCACTTCCTGTCGGCGCTGACGAGGTTTTCTGTGTCAACGCTGCGAAAGGAGCAAAACAAAAAAACAACATCTGTGCCTTGCAACACGACAAGTTTCACTCTTCACAATTTGTCAATCACTTCCTGTCACCGAAGCCTGGTCAATTCTTCGCTTTTCGCCGGAATCTTCTCACACCGTCCTTTCTCTTTTTCACACGCTTCACTTCACCGGCGTTGTTCTGCTCGTTCTTCGACCATCGGATACCAAGTTGATACAGGGCCAGCAGTGCTGATACCAATGCAGACTCTTGGACAATTCTCCATTAATGATTTGGGGATTTTTACCTTGAATCGGAACAAAACAAAGGACAACAATTTTAGACAAAAAAATAAATATGTTTACCGGTATATCAACAATTTATGCACCACTCAACAATATACAAACAGTGCTACGAATATTGCCGTTAGATAACAATACTATTACTCAGAGGTGGGACCAAGTCATTGTTTTGCAAGTCACAAGTAAGTCTCAAGTCTTTGCCCTCAAGTCCGAGTCAAGTCCCGAGTCAAGACAGGCAAGCCCCGAGTCAAGTCCAAAGTCAAGACTGGAAAGTCTCAAGTCAAGTCCTAAGTCCTGCATTTTGAGTTTCGAGTCCTTTCAAGTCCTTTTAACCACAGACTAATATATTAACACAGATTGTGTATGCTTTTCAAACGCTGTATTTATTTATTAAAACAAGTGCATTTTAAATTGCAGGAAAGAAAATTGTGCTGACTTTGCACTATATAATAACACTATTAACCAGTCATTTTAAACATTAACTCATTCCTTTACAGAACAAACACATTGAAAAATAAAGTGCAAATGTACTTATTTGTACAAAAGTGTTAACATTGAAAAAACATGACATATACGTGAACATAACAAAAAAGTTGTACTTTTTATATGTCAGGGCCCTATGCTGCATTGCATTTGCAAAAGACCAAATTAGCCAAGAGTCTGTCAGTCATTTGTGCACGATGGGGGCGTAGTATGATGCCACCATGGCTGAAAACTCGCTCCACTGGAGCACTGGAGGCAGGCACTGCCAAGACTCTCATGGCCACTCGGAACAGTGAAGGAAGAGTCTTCATGTTCAATGCCCAGAACAAAAGGGGGGAGAGAGTTGTTTTGGGTTGGTGCACTACTTGTAAGTGTATCTTGTGTTTTTTATGTTGATTTAATTAAAAAAAGAAAAAATTATTTCTTGTGCGGCCCGATACCAATCGATCCACGGACCAGTACCGGGCCGCGGCCCGGTGGTTGGGGACCACTGAGGTAAACAACCAACAGTATGTCAGAAAGCTAGCTAAAACAGTACACATATTCATAATATAGTATACATTTTAACTGACCTTTATTTTACTATTTTTGTCTTTTTTTAGGTGGCTAAAATACGCGGTGCTGCTGACCGCCGTCTAACGTTACGTGTGATATATTGACTAACGTAACCCTGCTTGAAAAAAATCACTGAACAAAAAGTATGAATAAGGTAGTGAACTGCAACAGATTCCCGTGTTTGCAATAACGTTATAACGTTAGCAGTGAGTTTACAGCCTCACTGATTTAACTACACAGCAAATAAAAGTCACGTTACTTAGCCAATAAACGTTATCTTACATTCAAAACTTACCGTTCTTTGTGCAACTTCAAATGCCGGACGAAGTTGGAAGTTGTTGCCTCTCCATCAGTAATTTTCGAACCGCATGTGTTGCATACTGCAAACCGTTTTGTGTTGACCACCTCGTAATTTTTATACCCAAACGAAATTATTTTAGGTATCATTTTTTGTTCACTGGCGTGTGGTTTGGACATGTCTTCTTCGTTGGTTGTCCTGCAATTTTATTGGATGAATGCTGTGTGATGAAAACAAAGTAGATCTAATTTGATTGGCTGTTGTACTGAGAGCACACCAGCTGACACACGCAACACTGATAGACAAGTACACAATGAAAAATACGGAGCGCTCCCGGATAACTTTTTCATCTTTGGGTTTTGGGGAAAGTAGCAAGTCATGTCAAGTCATGTCAATTCAAAAGGCTCAAGTCCAAGTGAAGTCACAAGTCATTGATGTTAAAGTCTAAGTCGAGTTGCAAGTCTTTTTACATTTTGTCAAGTCGAGTCTAAAGTCATCAAATTCATGACTCGAGTCTGACTCGAGTCCAAGTCATGTGACTCGAGTCCACACCTCTGCTATTACTTACTTACAAAACGTTGTGTAAATGGTAAATATAAAGAGAATACAATGATTTGCAAATCCTTTTCAACTTATATTCAATTGAATGGACTGCAAAGACAAGATATTTAATGTTCGAACTGGAAAACTTTATTTTTTGCAAATATTAACTCATTTGGAATTTGATGCCTGCACCATGTTTAAAAAAAATCTGGCACAAGTGCCAAAAAAGACTGAGAAAGTTGAGGAATGCTCATCAAACACTTATTTGGAACATCCCACAGGTGAACAGGCTAATTGGGAACAGGTGGGTGCCATGATTGGGTATAAAAGCAGCTTCCATGAAATGCTCAGTCATTCACATACAAGGATGGGGCGAGGGTCACCACTTTGTCAACAAATGGGTGAGAAAATTGTCCAACAGTTTAAGAACAACATTTCTCAACCAGCTATTGCAAGGAATTTAGGGATTTCACCATCTACGCTCCGTAATAGGTTAAGAGAATGTGGAGAAAACACTGCATGAAGCGATTTCATTACGGACCTTGGATCCCTCAGGCGGTACTGCATCGAAACAAGACATCAGTGTGTAAAGGATATCACCACATGGGCTGAGGAAGACTTCAGAAAACCACTGTCCGTAACTACAGTTGGTCGCTACATCTGTAAGTGCAAGTTAAAGGGGAACATTATCCCAATTTCAGAATGGTTAAAACCATTAACAATCAGTTCCCAGTGGCTTATTATATTTTTCGAAGTTTTTTTCAAAATTTTACCCATCACGCAATATCCCTAAAAAAAGCTTCAAAATGCCTGATTTTAACCACCCGTCCATTTTCTTGTGACGTCACATAGTGAAGCCAACACAAACAAACATGGCGCATAGAACAGCAAGCTATAGCGACATTAGCTCGGATTCAGACTCGGATTTCAGCTGCTTAAGCGATTCAACAGATTACGCATGTATTGAAACGGATGGTTGTAGTGTGGAGGCAGGTAGCGAAAACGAAATTGAAGAAGAAACTGAAGCTATTGAGCCATATCGGTTTGAACCGTATGCAAGCGAAACCGACGAAAACGACACGACAGCCAGCGACACGGGAGAAAGCGAGGACGAATTCAGCGATCGCCTTCTAACCAACGATTGGTATGTGTTTGTTTGGCATTAAAGGAAACTAACAACTATGAACTAGGTTTACAGCATATGAAATACATTTGGCAACAACATGCACTTTGAGAGTGCAGACAGCCCAATTTTCATCAATTAATATATTCTGTAGACATACCCTCATGTCAGCAGGCCAGGGAAGCTAGGGTCGATATTCTTCTCTTGATCATCTTCGGTACGGTGTGAGTCAAGACATCCAGGGGGTTTAGCTCGCTCGTCTGCGGGAACAAACTGCCGCCATTGCTTGCCGTGCTCCCGAGGTCCTTTGTCCCTGAATTGCTCACACACTCCGGCAGATTCAATGGGGGTCTGGCGGCAGATTTCTTTGACTTTATCGTTGGAAATGCATCTGCTTTGAGTGTCGCAGGATATCCACACATTCTTGCCATCTCTGTCGTAGCATAGCTTTCGTCGGTAAAGTGTGCGGAACAAACGTCCAATTTCTTGCCACTTTCGCATCTTTGGGCCACTGGTGCAACTTGAATCCGTCCCTGTTCGTGTTGTTACACCCTCCGACAACACACCGACGAGGCATGATGTCTCCAAGGTACGGAAAACAGTCGAAAAAACGGAAAATAACAGAGCTGATTTGACTCGGTGTTTGAGAAAATGGCGGATTGCTTCCTGATGTGACGTCACGTTGTGACGTCATCGCTCCGAGAGCGAATATTAGAAAGGCGTTTAATTTGCCAAAATTCACCCATTTAGAGTTCGGAAATCGGTTAAAAAAATATATGGTCTTTTTTCTGCAACATCAAGGTATATATTGACGCTTACATAGGTCTGGTGATAATGTTCCCCTTTAAAACTCTACTATGCAAAGCCAAAGCCATTTATCAACAACACCCAGAAACGCCGCTGACTTCGCTGGCCTCGAGCTCATCTAAGATGGACTGATACAAAGTGGAAAAGTGTTCTGTGGTCTGACGAGTCCACATTTCAAATTGTTTTTAGAAACTGTGGACGTCGTGTCCTCCGGACCAAAGAGGAAAAGAACCATCTGGATTGTTCTAGGCGCAAAGTGTAAAAGCCAGCATGTGTGATGGTATGGGGGTGTATTAGTGCCCAAGACATGGGTAACTTGCACATCTGTGAAGGCGCCATTAATGCTGAAAGGTACATACAGGTTTTGGAGCAACTTATATTGCCATCCAAGCAACGTTACCATGGACGCCCCTGCTTATTTCACTTAATTTCTGATGCCGATATCAAACGATATAAATGCAGTATCTCACTTCCCTCAAACTTAATGTCATGTCGCCCCTTATTTTTTTTCACGAATAGACATTGTGTGCAAAATAAGACCACACTTGCAATGTAACATATTGAAATTGTGCCATATTTTATTTGTTATTATTATTTGTATTATTTTTATTAATCAGTCCAACAAAATAATACACAATAATACCACAATAACACAATTCCAAACCCGGCCCAGCAACATTCAGAATAGCAATCAACAGAGCAATTGAGAGGACACCAGTGACGTGCAGTCACTAGAGGCGGGGCCTCACCTGCCATCATGGAAAGAAAAAAAAATGTAAAAAGAAAAAAAATTAATTAAATTGTTATATGTATCCAGTGATTATACTATAAAGTTATTTTCCATTTAACTTCACCAGTTTTAGATTATTTTTATTCAAAATCGCTGAATTTTCACATTTGCCGTTCAAATACTGAGAAGAGACGGTGCGGTGAACAGCAGCCAGTTGAGGCACGTCACTCAGTGCCTCAACATGGATTGTGCACTCGCCTAACTGCTGGCCTGCTGTGCAGTGAGACCGTATTGCTATATGAATTATATTATACATTTCCATAGTTTAGTTAGCTGAGGTATATAATGTACAGTGTATTTTGTCAACAACTGTATGTGTGTAACGTATTTCTTGTGCTGAGCGATCATAAAACGGCTGCAAAAGACGCACTGTCTGAGGCTCGCAGTAATCCCGCCTCCTGCACCCCCGCCGTAGAATTGTTATATCAACTAAAGCCCACACTTAAACTTTCCACGTGCAAGATTGAATCTATTTAAAAAAGTTATTTCATAATAAGCCAAAAAGTGCAAAAACAATAATGTTCGTGTTGGAGGAGTTGTGAATGACTGCAGGGCCACAACATTAGATACACCTGCAGACTGCAGGTGTATCTAATTCACAACTCCTCCAACACGAACATTATTGTTTTTGCACTTTTTGGCTTCTTATTAAATAACTTTTGTAACCTATTTTCATGGGCTTTCCTCTTTGTGATGTTAAGTTCCTGTTATGCGCTGTTATACAGTATATGCCTTGAGCTCTTATTTTGAAGGCGCTAAGAGCGGAAGTGATGACACGGAGTGGAGCGGAGGTTTTTGAAAGAATGTAAATAAAGTGGTCCTCGTGTAAACTGGAGCCTCCGTGTTTGTTATTTTGTAGTTTCATACAGTATAGGCGACATTTATAAACCCTCGGTTACACTTTTTTTAATAGATTCAATCTTGCACGTGGAAGGTTTAAGTGAGGGCTTTAGTTACGGCGCATGGACTTCATTTATAAGTAAAGGTAAGACCATAATAAAGTTTTTTTATTAAATGTGCTTTTCTGTGTGCTACAGTTTGTATGTGTAAAGTTAAAGTACAAATGATTGTCACACACACACTAGGTGTAATGAAATTTGTCGTCTGCATTTGACCCCTCCCCTTGTTCACCCCCTGGGAGGTGAGGGGAGCAGTGGGCAGCAGCGGCGCCGCGCCCGGGAATAATTTTTGGTGATTTAACCCCCAATTCCAAGCCTTGATGCTGAGTGCCAAGCAGGGAAGAATGCTGGTATGAGCTTTTAAACATAACCCGTTAACTGCTGCCAATCAAATGGTGAATAAGATACTCTTTAGGGTTCATATGTTTGTAAATCTGACTGTGATGAAGTCAGTGCCTCACCAGCCATCAACCTCACCGCAGGTCACTGGAGGACACACAAACATGACACAAAACAATCCAAAAGTAGTCCAACAAAAATGAATAATATCAACAACAGTATCAATATTAATAAGAATTCCAACATAGCAGTGATTAAAAATCCCTCATTGGACGGTCAAAAGTTTACATACACTTGTAAAGAACATCATGTCATGGCTGTCTTGAGTTTCCAATCATTTCTACAAGTCTTATTTTTTTGTGATAGAGTGATTGGAGCACATACTTGTTGGTCACAAAAAACATTCATGAAGTTTGCTTCTTTTATGAATTAATATGGGTCTACTGAAAATGTGAGGGTCAAAAGTATACATACAGCAATGTTAATATTTGCTTACATGTCCCTTGGCAAGTTTACCTGCAATAAGGCGCTTTTGGTAGCCATCCACAAGCTTCTGCTTGAATTTTTGACCACTCCTCTTGACACTCCTCAGCTAAATGTGTTGGTTTTCTGACATGGACTTGTTTCTTCAGCATTGTCCACACGTTTAAGTCCGGACTTTGGGAAGGCCATTCTAAAACCTTCATTCTAGCCTGATTTAGCCATTCCTTTACCACTTTTGACGTGTGTTTGGGGTCATTGTCCTGTTGGAACACACAACTGCGCCCAAGACCCAACCTCTGGGCTGATGATTTTAGGTTGTCCTGAAGAATTTGGAGGTAATCCTCCTTTTTCATTGTCCCATTTACTCTCTGTAAAGCACCAGTTCCATTGGCGGCAAAACAGGCCCAGAGCATAATACTACCACCACCATGCTTGACTGTAGGAATGGTGTTCCTGGGATTAAAGGCATCCTCCAAACATATTGCTGGGTATTGTGGCCAAACAGCTACATTTTTGTTTCATCTGACCACAGAGCTTTCCTCCAGAAGGTCTTATCTTTGTCCATGTGATGTCAGTTGTAAGCAAATATTAACATTGCTGTATGTATACTTGTGACGCAGCACATTTGCTCACATTTTCAGTAGACCCATAATAAATTCATAAAAGAACCAAACTTCATGAATGTTTTTTGTGACCAACAAGTATGTGCTCCAATCACTCTATCACAAAAAAAAATAAGAGTTGTAGAAATTATCGGAAACTCAAGACAGCCATGACTTTATGTTCTTTACAAGTGTATGTCAACTTTTGACCACGACTGTACATGATCATCGCAGCTATTCATAAAAAAAAATTAAATGAAAATATTAAAAAAATTAACAATATTGTCACAGTGTGTCCAATTTTTTCCACAAAGATAAAACAAGTCATATTTTAGGTTAATTTAATAGTTAAAATACATTTAAATAATGGATCCCATATTCCAGTATATTTTATTTTCAAAACAAACATACCTACAAATATTCCATTAAAAAAATATCAATGCTGAATCTCAATCCGAAAGTGTGTTTGATCTTTGACTCAAATTTGTGCCGAATGAACTTTGTCCGCTTTTCCTCTCGTTTTGTTGGGCCTGCAGAAGTGAAAGTGAGTTGAACGTGAACGCTTTCGCTTATTCAGTCACACTCACAGGAAGTCCACAAAGACAGCGGCCTGGTCGCAGGAAGTCATGCGCGCGCGTGTCTGTGTGTGTGTGTGTGTGTGTGTGTGTGTGTGTGTGTGTGTGTGTGTGTGTGTGTGTGTGTGTGTGTGTGTGTGTGTGTGTGTGGTCCCAATTCTGGTGACTTTACAGGCGGCTGGTGCTGATTAGCAGCAGACCACTTTGAACCAAAAACCTCAGGGGAGACCAAGGAGCTGAAATGTAATTGACACGTCGAGAGACGATTAGTTCAATGGATTCAACTTTTGCCAAAATCTACTTTTGACACGGTGCCAGTGCTGAACCAAGAACATGGGAAATATACCCATTTTTGGTTTAAAGCAATGCCTTTTTAATTTGATAGACCTTTTGACGCGCAAATTGAACACAATTGTGTCAGGTTTAAAGGGGAACATTATCACCAGACCTATGTAAGCGTCAATATATACCTTGATGTTGCAGAAAAAAGACCATATATTTTTTAACCGATTTCCGAACTCTAAATGGGTGAATTTTGGCGAATTAAACGCCTTTTTATTATTCGCTATCGGAGCGATGACGTCACATCGGGAAGCAATCCGCCATTTTCTCAAACACCGAGTCAAATCAGCTCTGTTATTTTCCGTTTTTCCGACTGTTTTCCGTACCTTGGAGACATCATGCCTCGTCGGTGTGTTGTCGGAGGGTGTAACAACACGAACAGGGACGGATTCAAGTTGCACCAGTGGCCCAAAGATGCAATAGTGGCAAGAAATTGGACGTTTGTTCCACACACTTTACCGACGAAAGCTATGCTATGACAGAGATGGCAAGAATGTGTGGATATCCTGCGACACTCAAAGCAGATGCATTTCCAACGATAAAGTCAAAGAAATCTGCCGCCAGACCCCCATTGAATCTGCCGGAGTGTGTGAGCAATTCAGGGACAAAGGACCTCGGTAGCACGGCAAGCAATGGCGGCAGTTTGTTCCCGCAGATGTCTTGGCTCACACCGTCCCTTATGCCACCGAAGATGATCAAGAGAAGAATATCGACCCTAGCTTCCCTGGCCTGCTGACATCAACTCCAAAACTGGACAGATCAGCTTTCAGGAAAAGAGCGCGGATGAGGGTATGTCTACAGAATATATTAATTGATGAAAATTGGGCTGTCTGCACTCTCAAAGTGCATGTTGTTGCCAAATGTATTTCATATGCTGTAAACCTAGTTCATAGTTGTTAGTTTCCTTTAATGCCAAACAAACACACACCAATCGTTGGTCAGAAGGCGATCGCCGAATTCGTCCTCGCTTTCTCCCGTGTCGCTGGCTGTCGTGTCGTTTTCGGCGGTTTCGCTTGCATACGGTTCAAACCGATATGGCTCAATAGCTTCAGTTTCTTCTTCAATTTCGTTTTCGCTACCTGCCTCCACACTACAACCATCCGTTTGAATACATGCGTAATCTGTTGAATCGCTTAAGCCGCTGAAATCCGAGTCTGAATCCGAGCTAATGTCGCTATAGCTTGCTGTTCTATCCGCCATGTTTGTTTGTATTCACTATGTGACGTCACAGGAAAATGGACGGGTGTATATAACGATGGTTAAAATCAGGCACTTTGAAGCTTTTTTTAGGGATATTGCGTGATGGGCAAAATTTTAAAAAAAAACTTTGAAAAATATAATAAGCCACTGGGAACTGATTTTTAATGGTTTTAACCCTTCTGAAATAGTGATAATGTTCCCCTTTAAGCATCAAACTATTAAACAGAACAAGAAGCAAGGAATCATGCAGAGACAGAGTTCAATTTTGCTCATGAGGAAAACGCATGGAGCTGCACATGAGCTGTTCCTCACGCTCTGAGGAACAGCCCCCGCACCCCCCATTTTATTCAGGAGTTCCCTAGTTACTTCGCTGAGGCTGCTTCTAAAGGGAGGGGTCGTGATTATTCAGAATGGAAATGTGCTGAGCATCGTGATTTCGCCCTGTCTCTGCTTTGCCTTATCTTCGTTGAGGTGCTCGAGGTCCGTCCTTGGCTGTTAGCAGGCTGAAAAACAGAATCAGCGGCGGCGAGGCAGCTCCTAACTTGCAGTGGAAGATAACAAGTTATGTGCCTTTGCACGAAAAGAAAAAGTACAGCATAATAATACAAAATAACGAGAGCAACGGCCTTTAAGCATAAGAGTTGTGTGATAACTTATATATAATTGTTCTAACACATTGTTCTACAAATACTTCCAAAAAGTAGAATTATAATATCATCTAAGTTGTACAATATGATCAACATTGTGAAACACACCTGTGATGGAACTGAAATGAGGTCAATTATAGAGTTATTTAATTGATGTAAATGTTGTAAATGATGTAAATGCTGTGAATAACATGAATAACATAATTTACGTCATGGTTAAATATTGTAAATAATGTACAGTGAATAATGTATAATTAACCTGATGTAAGTAATGCAAATAATGTAATACTGTAAATGATGCAAATGATGTAAATATTAAACATGATGTAAGTAATGTAAATGATGTCAATAATGTAGTAATGTAAAGTAATGCGAAATATCTAAATGAAGAAAATGATGTAAATACTGTACATGTAAGTGATATAATTGATATAATTAATGATGTAAATAATACATGTAAATAATGTAAAAGACCTAAATTAAGTAAATGATATAAATAGTTTAAATATTGTAAATAATGTACAGTGAATAATGTAAATGCAAATAATGTAAATGATGTAAATAATAAACATGATGTAATGCAAATAATGTAAGTGATGTAAATATTAAACAGGACGTAATGCAAATAATGTAAGTGATGTAAATATTAAACATGATGTAAATGATGTAACTAATTAACGTGATGTAAGTAATGCAAATAATGTAATACTGTAAATGATGCAAATGATGTAAATATTAAACATGATGTAAGTAATGTAAATGATGTCAATAATGTAGTAATGTAAAGTAATGCGAAATATCTAAATGAAGAAAATGATGTAAACACTGTACATGTAAGTGATATAATTGATATAATTAATGATGTAAATAATACATGTAAATAATGTAAAACATCTAAATTATGTAAATTTTTTAAATATTGTAAATAATGTACAGTGAATAATGTAAATGCAAATGTAAATGATGTAAATAATAAACATGATGTAATGCAAATAATGTAAGTGATGTAAATATTAAACATGATGTAAATAATGTAACTAATGAACATGATGTAAGTAAGGCAAATGTAGTGATGTAAATATTAAACATGACGTAAGTAATGTCAATAATGTAGTAATGTGACATATCTAAATGAAGAAGATGATGTAAATACTGTACATGTAAGTGATGTAAATAATATATGTAAATAATGTAAAAGATCTAAATGAAGTAAAGTATATAAATGTACATGTGAGTGATATAATGTAAATGGTGCAAATGATGTAAATATTAAACATGATGTAAATGATGTAAAATAATGTTAATATTGTAGTAATGTAAAGTAATGCAAAATATCTAAATGAAGAAAATGATGTAAATACTGTACATGTAAGTGATACAGTTGATATAATTAATTATGTAAATAATACATGTAAATGTAAAATATCTAAATTAAGTAAATTATGTAAATAATGTACATGTGAGTGTAGTGATATAATGTAAATGGTGCAAATGATGTAAATATTAAACATGATGTAAATATTAAACATGATGTAAGTTATGCAAATAATGTAAAATGTCTAAATGAAGTTACTAATGTAAATGCTGAACGTAATGTCAGTTATATAAATATTTTAAATATTGTGTATAATGTACAGCAAATAATGTAAATGGTGTAAATATTAAACATGGTGTAGATAATGTGAATAATGTAACTGATGCAAATGATGTTAATATGATGTAGGTAATGTAAAATATCTAAGTAGATGTAAATAATGTGAGTGATATAATTGATATGGATAATGTAAATGGTGCAAACAATAAACAAGATGTAAGTAATGTAAATAATGTAAAAGATCTAAATGATGTAAATAATGTACATGCAAGTTATATCATTGATATAGATAGTGTAAATGATGCAAATGATGTGAATAATAAACATGTAAGTAATGTAAAAGATCTAAATGAAGTAGATGTAAATAATGTGAGTGATATAATTGATATGGATAATGTAAATGGTGCAAATGATGTAAATATTAAACATGATGTAAGTAATCTAAATAACGTAGGTAACGTAAAATATCTGAATGATGTAAATAATGTACATGTGAGTGACATAATTGATATGGATAATGTAAATGATGGAAATATTAAACATGATGTAAGTCATGTAAATGTACATATGAGTGATATAATTGATTTAGATAATGTAAATAATGTACATATGAGTGATATCATTGATTTAGATCATGTAAATAATGTACATGAGTGATATAATTGATTTAGATCATGTATGAGTGATATAATTGATTTAGATAATGTAAATAATGTACATATGAGTGATATAATTGATTTAGATAATGTAAATAATGTACACATGAGTGATATAATTGATATAGATCATGTAAAGGTTGTACATATTAAACATGATGCAAGTCATGTAAATAATGTTCATATGAGTGATATAATTGATTTAGATAATGTAAATAATGTACACGAGTGATATAATTGATATAGATCATGTAAAAGTTGTAAATATTAAACATGATGCAAGTCATGTAAATAATGTTCATGTGAGTGATATAATTGATTTAGATAATGTAAATAATGTACATGTGAGTGATAACTGATTTAGATAATGTAAATAATGCACATATGAGTGATATAATTGCTTTAGATAATGTAAATAAAGTACATATGAGTGATATAATTGATTTAGATCATGTAAATAATGTACATATGAGTGATATAATTGATTTAGATCATGTAAATAATGTACATATGAGTGATATAATTGATTTAGATCATGTAAATAATGTACATATGAGTGATATAATTGATTTAGATCATGTGAATAATATACATATGAGTGATATCATTTATTTAGATCATGTAAACAATGTACATGTGAGTGATATAATTGATTTAGATCATGTAAATGTACATGTGAGTGATATAATTGATTTAGATAATTTAAATAATGTACACATGAGTGATATAATTGATTTAGATCATGTAAATAATGTACACATGAGTGATATAATTGATTTAGATCATGTAAATAATGTCCATATGTGTGATATAATTGATTTAGCTCATGTAAATAATGTACATATGAGTGATATAATTGATTTAGATCATGTAAATAATGTACACATGAGTGATATCATTTATTTAGATAATTTAAATAATGTACACATGAGTGATATAATTGATTTAGATAACGTAAATAATGTACACATGAGTGATATAATTGATTTAGATCATGTAAATAATGTACACATGAGTAATATAATTTATTTAGATCATGTAAATGATGTACATATGAGTGATATAATTGATTTAAATCATGTAAATAATGTACACATGAGTGATATAATTTATTTAGATCATGTAAATGTACATATGAGTGATATAATTGATTTAGATCATGTAAATAATGTACACTTGAGTGATATAATTGATTTAGATCATGTAAATAATGTACACATGAGTAATATAATTGATTTAGATCATGTAAATGATGTACATATGAGTGATATAATTGATTTAGATCATGTAAATGATGTACATATGAGTGATATAATTGATTTAGATCATGTAAATGATGTAATGATGATCGACGTCGTTTGTCTTCAGCCAACTTTTTATGAGTCAAACATTGAAAGCGTCAAAGTATTTCTCTATAAACGCCGCATCTAATCATAACTTGTTTTCTGGCCTTGGCCGTCACACATGTGCGCCGGACTCGTTTTGCTCCAATTATCCCACTTCCTCCTCGTCCCGCTGCCGCCCACCCCACTCTGATGTGGCGTGACTGTGACCTGATGCTTTATTGCTCCGTTCAAATGCCACACTTTTTGTTTTGCTGGACGCTCAACATAAACACACACATAGTGTGTGTGTGTGTGTGTGTGTAGGGGGGGGGGGGGCATGTGATGTGGTCAGTATCCAGCAAAGTGTGGAGGCACAGGAATTAGAGGGCGTGAAGTCCTTAACTCTTTCATGTAAAACACTCCTTCTCAAATAGTGGGGCGTGACCCCTGGGGGGGGGGGGGGGGGGTTGTGACACCCGCTTAATACCTGATTTCCCTATTTTTATTTATTGCAACATAAAAATTCTACAGAAATGGTTGAATCATTTTGTGTTTTGTAGATTAAGGTGTTTTATATTGAAATGAATATTATGTTCCAGAAAGCAAAGCACCGAGTTGAGCACGTAATAAGACAAGGCCCCTTATTTTGACACTCGCAGGTGGATTGGATCACTTCTCGTAGGAAAAGAGGCCCTAATTGGGACTTCGGAAGGCAAAAGGGATAACCTTATCCTTGAGAAGAGACTACCTGTCTAGTTCAACGCCAACATTTAGGTTATGACTTAAAGTAGTTGTTTTCTAGACACTTACACACAAACATCTCCTTTTATGGTCAGGATGTGCTCTCCTGACTTAGCACACACACACAGAGACATAAAGGAGGAATATAAAAACTGATGGTTTGGCTTCTCCAGAGTCCTCCATTTTTGGACCGGAGTTCCTCCAAGTACTGCAGACCTGTTTAATGACACTCGCTTGTAGTAATATATACAGTGTATATGTATGTATTGTTAATATATATATATGTATATACATGTATATATGTGTATATATATATATATATATATATATATATATATATATATATATATATATATATATATATATATATATATATATATATATAAAAAATGCATTAAAAAAATGCCTGTCAAATGTTTAAATGTCTGAATAAAATGTTTTATTAAAAACATATATATATATATATATACACTGTATATATATTTATACTGTATATATATATATACTGTGTATATATATATATATATATATATACAATATATATATATATATATATACAGTATATATATATATAAATATACAGTGTATATATATATATATATATATATATATAGTCTGAAATGGAATAGGAAGAAGCAAAAGCTTATTAAGCCATTAAACCTTTTATTTACAAAACAAACACAAGAAGACAATGACATTTATATAGCACTTTTCTCGAGAGACTCAAAGTGCGTCACTTAGTGAAACCCGTTATCTCTGTCTTTAAGTCCCATTCAAACCAGCGGCACTGGGAGCAGGCGGGTAGACCGTCTTGTCCAAGGACACGACGGCAGTGACTGGGATGGCGGAAGCGGGAATCGAACCTGGAACCCTCAAGTCACCGGCACGATGGCTCTACCAACTGAGCCACGTTTACTTGAGTCATATTGCAGTCTACACGTATCTCTTATGTGTGACTGCCATCTACTGGTCACACTTATCATTTCACCATGTGCCAAACAAAATGGCTTCGAGGTCAGTAAGCACAACCAAAATTACTCCGTACATTAGTCGCAACGGGTTATAAGGCGCACTGTCGAGTTTTCAGAAAATGAAAGGATTTTAAGTGCGCCTTATAGTCCGGAAAATACGGTACGTTGTCTTAAAGTCGACCAAATCCATCAAGTTTTAGTGCTTTTATTCTTTGATGTTATTCCTCGTCGTAAGTTTTTTTGTTTTCTTTAATGTTGACGATACAGTGTTATGCAGAGATGTACTTATAACAGTTGTAGTTATATTTACGCTGATGTAAGTACACACACACACACAGGGGGCGCATTTCAATTTCTTACACACACTTGTTATTTCATATGTTTCCCAGAGGGGGAGCACTTAAAATGTTTACGCACACTTGTTATGTCATATGTTGACCAGAGGGGGAGCATTTTTTTAAAGCCGACGCACAGTCAATTTGAAAAATCCCTCCTTTTTGGGGCCACCCTCATTTTGATAGATGTCACCACCAGGGGTGCAAATGAGATCTCTACTTTTTGTTTTTTGTAATGTGCTTAAGGCCGATGACAAAGGAGTCAGGGACCACAGATGGCCCCTGTGCTGCAATTTGGGCAACCCAGCTGTAGAAGCTAACTGTTAATTATTGCTGCCTTTGCACCTGTCAATGTTTACTTTTGTATGCACATTAAATCAACCCAAAAAAATCCTGACTTTGGAGCAATTTTAACGGACTCTAGTATTTGGCTCTCTTATTAGATGCAATGGTTTTCAGTATTGGGACCATGATTTATGTCCTAACTTGTTCACACATCCTCATATGGAAGCTACTTTTCCTTGATGTCTCAAGATGGGTAGACACACACACACACACACACACACACACACACACACACACAAGGTCATTGTAATCATGCACACACAATAAGTGGGTCAAAGTGAGACTTCTGGTGTCGATTGTCTGAGAATTGGACCGACAACTTTCAGGTCTGAAGAAACCACTCTCACCTGAGTTGCTTTGTTGTGTAGACAACTAGTGTGTGTGTGTGTGTGTAGGTCAAATGTGTGTGTGTGTGCTGCACGGGGTTTTTTGGTGCTTTCCCAGCCTGTAGGTCAGTCAGCTTGAGACATCCCAAAAAGAGAAGTCGTCCGAGTTTGTTGCCTCACAGACGCAGTCGCCATGGCAACCAAGGCGTAAGTGGAAAATCCCCCCCATAGGTCAGATTGAATAACGATCAGTAGTGTCGTAGTTTACACTCTTGACTAATATTTAAATCTACCACGTGTGTGTGTGTGTGTGTGTGTGTGTGTGTGTGTGTGTGTGTGTGTGTGTGTGTGTGTGTGTGTGTGTGTGTGTGTGTTACTTCAAAGTGTAACATGCCTCAGTCCTCACTCAGCTGAAAGTTGATTTCACATGAGATACAAGTCAGTGTCATGACAAAGATACTCTTAATGGGGTGTGCACGTGTGTGTGTGTGTGTGTCTTTAGTTCCTTAGGTTACCTGAAGCCTTTCATCTGTGACCCAGAGAGGCATCAGTATCAGGACCATCGTCCCGGTAACAGACACAGAAGATGACAGAGGAGTATGTGTGTGTGTGTGTGTGTGTGTGTGTGTGTGTGTGTGTGTGTGTGTGTGTGTGTGTGTGTGTGTGTGTGTGTTTGAAGGTCTTAGACTTAGACAAACTTTATTGATCCACAAAGGAAATTGTTCCACACAGTAGTTCAGTTTTAAAGGATGAAAAGGGTTATAGAGGTTTACTTGAAATAGGGACAGATACAAAAACATTGAATGTTATCCAATGTATGCATCATAGTGTTTGTAGCCAAAGTTAATTTACAACACTTGTCCCCAACAACAACAACAACAACAACAACGTAGATCCAACATCATTAAAATAGGAAAATAAAAAATAGAATGAGTCGATAATAGTAATAATACAGACAAAGTGCAAACTAGATAAAAGCCAATAATAATAACACAGATAAAGTGCAGACTAGATAAAAACCAATTAGTAAAAACTAAACATGGGAACACGATTGATGCTCAACTAGCCATAATTTTGTGAAAGTGACATGTGCAGGTATACTTTTCAAAGTGTCAGGTAAAGAGTTCCATAGTTGTGGTCCTTTTATTGAAAAGGCAGTCTGGGCAAAATATGTTCTACAGAATGGAACACAACAGTTGCCTTTTGATGTTGCCGTTTCCATATGAGTTGGGAAATTGTGTTAGATGTAAATATAAACGGAATACAATGATTTGCAAATCCTTTTCAAGCCATATTCAGTTGAATATGCTACAAAGACAACATATTTGATGTTCAAACTCATAAACATTTTTTTTTTTTTTGCAAATAATAATTAACTTTAGAATTTGATGCCAGCAACACGTGACAAAGAAGTTGGGAAAGGTGGCAATAAATACTGATAAAGTTGAGGAATGCTCATCAAACACTTATTTGGAACATCCCACAGGTGAACAGGCTAATTGGGAACAGGTGGGTGCCATGATTGGGTATAAAAGTAGATTCCATGAAATGCTCAGTCATTCACAAACAAGGATGGGGCGAGGGTCACCACTTTGTCAACAAATGCGTGCGCAAATTGTTGAACAGTTTAAGAAAACCCTTTCTCAACCAGCTATTGCAAGGAATTTAGGGATTTCACCATCTACGCTCCGTAATATCATCAAAGGGTTCAGAGAATCTGGAGAAATCACTGCCCGTAAGCAGCTAAGCCCGTGACCTTCGATCCCTCAGGCTGTACTGCATCAACAAGCGACATCAGTGTGTAAAGGATATCACCACATGGGCTCAGGAACACTTCACTGTCCGTAACTACAGTTGGTCGCTACATCTGTAAGTGCAAGTTAAAACTCTCCTATGCAAGGCGAAAACCGTTTATCACCAACACCCAGAAATGCCGTCGGCTTCGCTGGGCCTGAGCTCATCTAAGATGGACTGATACAAAGTGGAAAAGTGTTCTGTGGTCTGACGAGTCCACATTTCAAATTGTTTTTGGAAACTGTGGACGTCGTGTCCTCCGGACCAAAGAGGAAAAGAACCATCCGGATTGTTCTAGGCGCAAAGTGTAAAAGCCAGCATCTGTGATGGTATGGGGGTGTATTAGTGGCCAAGACATGGGTAACTTACACATCTGTGAAGGGACCATTAATGCTGAAAGGTACATACAGGTTTTGGAGCAACATATGTTGCCATCCAAGCAACATTACCATGGACGCCCCTGCTTATTTCAGCAAGACAATGCCAAGCCACGTGTTACATCAATGTGGCTTCATAGTAAAAGAGTGCGGGTACTAGACTGGCCTGCCTGTAGTCCAGACCTGTCTCCCATTGAAAATGTGTGGCGCATTATGAAGCCTAAAATAGCACAACGAAGACCCCCGGACTGTTGAACAACTTAAGCTGTACATCAAGCAAGAATGGGAAAGAATTCCACCTGAGAAGCTTCAAAAATGTGTCTCCTCAGTTCCCAAACGTTTACTGAGTGTTGTTAAAAGGAAAGGCCATGTAACACAGTGGTGAACATGCCCTTTCCCAACTACTTTGGCACGTGTTGCAGCCATGAAATTCTAAGTTAATTATTATTTGCAAAAAAATAAATTAAGTTTATGAGTTTGAACATCAAATGAATAAGCGGTAGAAAATGGATGGATGGATGGATGTATTCCATTTATATTTACATCTAACACAATTTCCCAACTCATATGGAAAAAAAAAACAACTGAACACACTCGAAAAAAATGAATACTGGTATCGATTACCAGGTACCGACAATTGTTACTGTATCGGGTTTAATGTGACAGCTCCGTATCCCAAGTCACAGGACCCTGTGTGTGATACTGGTCAACATTTGATGATGTCACGTGTCTTTTAACACGACTCGTTATTTCATTTCATATTTTATCACAAAATGTTTTGCCTTATCGACTCGGCTCCATTTCCCAAATGAAGGAAGAGGGTCCCGTTTCGCTCCTCGCTCCATTGTCTCGCCGCCGCTGTCGTCTTCGCGACAGCTGCCGGCGTCTCATCAGCGCCGCAGGACAATGCGGCTGGCTTTGTGTCGCTGTTTGTGTGTGTGTGTGTGTGTGTGTGTGTGTGTGTTGTGTTACTGTATTTGACCCGCTGACACTGTGAAAGCTGGTCTTGCTGCACTCTGCTTATTCAGGCTGCTTCTTGAGGCTGTGTGTGGCATTACAAGGTGTGTGTGTGTGTGTGTGTGTGTGTGTGTGTGTGTGTGTGTGTGTGTGTGTGTGTGTGTGTGTGTGTGTGTGTGTTCTTGTATTTCTACCCTTCTCGAGACATCAACAGGGGGAAAAAAAAATCATTACTGTTCCCAATACTGAAAACCATTGCATCTAATAGAGAGCCAAATACTAGAGTCCGTGAACATTGCTCCAAAGTCAGGATTTTTGTTGTTGTTGATTTAACGTGCATACAAAAGTAAACATTGACAGGTGCAAAGGCAGCAATATATGATCAAACAAGACGGCAGCTAAAGAAGGACGTCCCTATTCATCCCCGAAAAAAACCCGGCAGGTGAACGGCTGATTTTACGACTTCCGGTGCTGACGTAAGACAAGCCATATGTGACCATAGGATGAACAAATACACTACGGTATGGTCTTGAGACATCAACAAGGAAAATTAGCTTCCATACGAGGACCGCTGAACAAGTTAGTACCGAAATCATGTTCCCAATACTGAAAACCATTGCATCTAATAGAGAGCCAAATACTAGAGTCCGTGAACATTGCTCCAAAGTCAGGATTTTTTTGTTGTTGATTTAATGTGCATACAAAAGTAAACATTGACAGGAGCAAAGGCAGCAATATATGATAAAACAAGACGGCAGCTAAAGAAGGACTTCCCTATTCATCCCCGAAAAAAACCCGCCAGGTGAACGGCTGATTTTACGACTTCCGGTGCTGACGTAAGACAAGCCATATGTGACCATAGGATGAACAAATACACTACGCTACTAAGACTATGGTGGCCATTAACAGTTAGATTCTACAGCTGGGTTGCCCAAAGTGCGGCACAGGGGCCATCTGTGGTCCCTGACTCCTTTGTCATCGGCCTTAAGCACATTACAAAAAACAAAAAAAATTGAGATCTCATTTGCACCCCTGGTGGTGACATCTATTAAAATGAGGGTGGTCCCAAAAAGGAGGGATTTTTCAAATTGACTGTGTGTCGCTTTTAAAAGTGCTCCCCCTCTGGTCAACATATGAAATAACAAGTGTGTGTACAAATTTGAAGTGGAAATGCGCCACCTTTGGCCAAAATAAATTTAAAAAAATTCATAGATATGTATATAGAGACATACTGTAATAACTTGAAGTAAATAATGAAGATTAAAAAGCAATTACAAACAAAAATAAATAAATGAACTAAAAGCAGTCTTTTTCTCACAATTTGTCGACTTTTTTCTTATAAAATTGCGAGCAATTTCTCATATTCTTTCTGTTTCTGTAATATTGCAATATTTTCTCGTAACATTATTACTTTTTGTTTTAAATTATTACTTTTTAACGCAAAATGGTGACATTTGTCGTATAAAACTCTAACTCGTATCACGATATTGCCAATTTTTGTGTTGTTCTTGTAAAATAGTGACAATTTTGGAGTAAAATTACGACTTTTGTCATCATTTTGCCAAGTAAAAGTCAGATTATTATTACAATACGAAGGTCCTGAGTAGTCAGTGAGTTCAATCCCGGCCTCGGGATCTTTCTGTATGGAGTTTGCATGTTCTCCCCGTGACTGCGTGGGTTCCCTCCGGGTACTCCGGCTTCCTCCCACCTCCAAAGACATGCACCTGGGGATAGGTTGATTGGCAACACTAAATTGGCCCTAGTGTGTGAATGTTGTCTGTCTATCTGTGTTGGCCCTGCGATGAGGTGGCGACTTGTCCAGGGTGTACCCCGCCTTCCGCCCGATTGTAGCTGAGATAGGCTCCACCGCCCCCCGCCACCCCGAAGGGAATAAGCGGTAGAAAATGGATGGATGGATGGTAACATTTAAAAGTTTTCTTATAAAATTGTGGCTTTTGTGGAGTAAAATTACGACTCTGTTCATAACATTTTTAACATTTTAAGCTTTTCTTGTAAAATTGCGACTGTTATTGAGTAAAATTCCAACTTTTATCATAATATTGCACACGTTTTTTTTATTCTTGTAACATTTTGACTTGCTGGATGCTGTGGGGCTGTGTTGGTTGACAAGACTCTGCAACATAGCGTGGACATCGGGGGCGGTACCTCTGGATTGGCAGACCGGGGTGGTGGTTCCTCTCTTTAAGAAGGGGAACCGGAGGGTGTGTTCCAACGATCGTGGGATCACACTCCTCAGCCGTCCCGGTAAGGTCTATTCAGGTGTACTGGAGAGGAGGCTACGCCGGATAGTCGAACTTCGGATCCAGGAGGAACAGTGTGGTTTTCGTCCTGGTTGTAGAACGGTAGACCAGTTCTATACTCTCGGCAGGGTCCTTGAGGGTGCATGGGAGTTTGCCCAACCATGGTGGTTCCTCTCTTTAAGAAGGGGAACCAGAGGGTGTGTTCCAACTATCGTGGGATCACACTCCTCAGCCTTCCCGGTAAGGTCTATTCAGGTGTACTGGAGAGGAGGCTACGCCGGATAGTCGAACCTCGGATTCAGGAGGAACAGTGTGGTTTTCGTCCTGGTCGTGGAACTGTGGACCAGCTCTATACTCTCGGCAGGGTCCTTGAGGGTGCATGGGAGTTTGCCCAACCAGTCTACATGTGCTTTGTGGACTTGGAGAAGGCATTGGACCGTGTCCCTCGAGAAGTCCTGTGGGGAGTGCTCAGAGAGTATGGGGTATCGGACTGTCTGATTGTGGCGGTTCGCTCCCTGTATGATCAGTGTCAGAGCTTGGTCCGCATTGCCGGCAGTAAGTCGGACCCGTTTCCAGTGAGTGTTGGACTCCGCCAAGGCTGCCCTTTGTCACCGATTCTGTTCATAACTTTTATGGACAGAATTTCTAGGCGCAGTCAAGGCGTTGAGGGGATCTGGTTTGGTGGCTGCAGGATTAGGTCTCTGCTTTTTGCAGATGATGTGGTCCTGATGGCTTCATCTGGCCAGGATCTTCAGCTCTCACTGGATCGGTTCGTAGCCGAGTGTGAAGCAACTGGGATGAGAATCAGCATCTCCAAGTCCGAGTCCATGGTTCTCGCCCGGAAAGGGTGGAGTGCCATCTCCGGGTTGGGGAGGAGATCTTGCCCCAAGTGGAGGAGTTCAAGTACCTTGGAGTCTTGTTCACGAGTGAGGGAAGAGTGGATCGTGAGATCGAAAAGCGGATCGGTGCGGCGTCTTCAGTAATGCGGACGCTGTATCGATCCGTTGTGGTGAAGAAGGAGCTGAGCCGGAAGGCAAAGCTCTCGATTTACCGGTCGATCTACGTTCCCATCCTCACCTATGGTCATGAGCTTTGGGTTATGACCGAGGCGGATCGGTGCGGCATCTTCAATAATGCGGATGCTGTATCGATCCGTTGTGATGAAGAAGGAGCTGAGCCGGAAGGCAAAGCTCTCGATTTACCGCTCGATCTACGTTCCCATCCTCACCTATGGTCATGAGCTTTGGGTTATGACCGAGGCGGATCGGTGCGGCGTCTTCAATAATGCGGACGCTGTATCGATCCGCTGTGGTGAAGAAAGAGCTGAGCCGGAAGGCAAAGCTCTCAATTTACCGCTCGATCTACGTTCCCATCCTCACCTATGGTCATGAGCTTTGGGTTTTGACCGTAAGGACAAGATCACGGGTACAAGCGGCCGAAATGAGTTTCCTCCGCCGGGTGGCGGGGCTCTCCCTTAGAGATAGGGTGAGAAGCTCTGTCATTCGGGAGGAGCTCAAAGTAAAGCCGCTGCTCCTCCACATGGAGAGGAGCCAGATGAGGTGGTTCGGGCATCTGGTCAGGATGCCACCCGAACGCCTCCCTAGGGAGGTGTTTAGGGCACGTCCGACCGGTAGGAGGCCGCGGGGAAGACCCAGGACACGTTGGGAAGACTATGTCTCCCGGGAGGAGCTGGACGAAGTGGCTGGGGAGAGGGAAGTCTGGGCTTCTCTGCTTAGGCTGCTGCCCCCGCGACCCGACCTAGGATAAGCGGAAGAAGATGGATGGATGGATGGCATTTTGACTTGCGTTGAGTAAAATGACGACTTTTATTATAATACTGCCAAAATTCTACGTTTTTCTTGTGAAATTGTGACCTTTTTCTTGTGAAATTCCAACCAATTTTTCACAACGAGCTTTTTTTATATGTGCATAGTATGTATATATTATTAATGTTGTAAATACACATCTTTATATATCTAGAAAGGCTGGTCCTAAAGAGGGAGGCTTTTCCGTGTGTGTGTGTGTGTGTGTGTGTGTGTGTGTGTGTGTGTGTGTGTAGTCTGGGCTTCAGACACACACCTTATGATAACACAACAGAGGTTATTTTAACACCAGGGTGTGTGTTTCAGCTCCCTTAACAAATGAGTCCAGGTGGAACAGCAAGACTTGGAGACAGCCTAGTGTGTGTGTGTGTGTGCGTGTGTGTGTGTGGACAACGGCGCACACCTTTAACATCTCCGCAATGCGAGGAATGCCGAGCGAGCCGTGTGATCCCAGCACAGTTGTCGGCCATAAGGAGAAGAGCGCGGCCGTCCGAAGATTTACGCTCCGGCCCTTTAAGGCCCTCGCCACGCTGCTGCGTGTGACACCCACAATCAAGTCAGGGATCAGGTCAAGAAAAAAAAAAAGAAGTCTCCCAACCAAGGCCGTCTTCATGCCAATCAGGGGCCCCCGATTTTGACGGCAAAATGCAGTGATTGGTGTTCGTGGATGTCAATCACAAACAGCTGAGCTCCGTTTTTTCCCCCTACTACTACTGAGCTAAAAGCACCGACAGTCTCACTTGAAGTTGACTGGCGTCCATTACACGAGGAGACGTATTTGTGAGCCAAAATATTATTAAATGGGCGATATTTGCTGTTCCGTTGAGTAAAATCCGTGTTTTCATGCGGTAGGTGGGTGGGTGGGTGTGTTGAAGTTTGGACCGTTTCACCATCTACGGTCCGTAATATCATCAAAGGGTTCAGAGAATCTGGAGAAATCACTGCACGTAAGCAGCTAAGCCCGTGACCTTCGATCCCTCAGGCTGTACTGCATCAAAAAGTGACATCAGTGTGTAAAGGATATCACCACATGGGCTCAGGAACACTTCAGAAACCCACTGTCAGTAACTACAGTTGGTCGCTACATCTGTAAGTGAACTGTGCAATCTACTAATAAAAGTTTCAATCAATCAATCAAAAACATTGATTAAACGTCGTCGAAAAGCATGTTGTTTCAACGTTGTATTTATGTTGTAGAATATTGGTTGGAAAAATGCCCAAATTTCAATGATCAAATAAACGTCAGAACCCAACATTGATTAAACGTTGTCAAAAAGAATGTTGTTTCAACGTTGTATTTGTGTTGAATATTGGTTGGAAAAATGACCAAAAAATGATGGCCGACAGCTACAAAAAGACTACAAGTTGCACCACCGACGTCCGCCTGTAGGGGTCGAGCTTGACTTCCATTGGGTGCGACTTATTCCCAGAGTGCATTGCAGCTACACCTTGTGTTTTAGATTAATTCAGGGGTTAATTTATTGTTATGTCGTCGCTACAAATATATGATTTGCGTTTTTGGAACATTTTATTGCAAACGACGTTGGCTGTAACATCTTTTAATACCGTCTGTTTGGTGATGTCATCATGAGGGTCATGTGACCCTCAGTGTTGCTGTCGGCCCACCCTGGCGGTGACAGCAGGACCCATTTGTGGCCACGTGTCGCTATCTCATTACTGAGTGTGTGTGTGTGTGTTTGTGTGTTTTCCTTGCGGCAACTGTGGCTGTTTTCCCAGTCGTTCAGGAATGAAGAAGAGAATGGCGGCGGGGTCACATGACCACAGGTTGAAGGCTTCAATGGAAGCTTTTGAACCAATCGGTGCGAGCACGCCGTCAAAGTGCGTTTGGACGCCAACGCCTCCCGAAGGCCCACCCAGCAAGTCTACACCGCTTTGGAGGTTTGGTATTAACGACGGTCGTTCCCAACGTCAGTAAAGAACACGTGTGTCAGAAAGTGAAACACTCACGTTGCTTCTTCCGACAAGAGAGACCATACCAGTGTCGGTTTGATCATGTCCATTACAGTGGACAACACATGTACTACTTCTAAGTGAAGACCATACCACTGTCTGTTTGATGATGTCCATTACAGTGGACAACACATGTACTACTTCTAAGTGAAGACCATACCACTGTCTGTTTGATGATGTCCATTACAGTGGACAACACATGTACTACTTCTAAGTGAAGACCATACCAGTGTCTGTTTGATGATGTCCATTATAGTGGACAACACATGTATTTATTCTACGTAAAGACCATACCAGTGTCGGTTTGATGATGTCCATTACAGTGGACAACACATATGCTTCTTCTAAGTGAAGACCATACCAGTGTCTGTTTGATTATGTCCATCACAGTGGACAACACATGTACTACTTCTAAGTGAAGACCATACCAGTGTCTGTTTGATGATGTCCATTATAGTGGACAACACATGTATTTATTCTACGTGAAGACCATACCAGTGTCAGTTTGATGATGTCCATTATAGTGGACAACACATGTATTTATTCTACGTGAAGACCATACCAGTGTCGGTTTGATGATGTCCATTATAGTGGACAACACATGTACTACTTCTAAGTGAAGACCATACCAGTGTCTGTTTGATGATGTCCATTATAGTGGACAACACATGTATTTATTCTACGTGAAGACCATACCATTGTCTGTTTGATGATGTCCATTTCATATTTTGGTTTCCATGTATTTTCTGCCATATTTATAGTGTTTTGTTGATATTTTTATTTTGGTTTCCATGTATTTTCTGCCATAATTACAGTATTTTGTTAATATTTTTATTTTGGTTTACATGTATTTTCTGTCATAATTACAGTATTGTGTTAATATTTTTATTTTGGTGTACATGTATTTTCTGTCATAATTACAGTATTTTGTTAATATTTTTATTTTGTTTTACATGTATTTTCTGTCATGATTACAATATTTTGTTGTTGTTTTTATTTTGTTTACATGTATTTTCTGCCATATTTATAGTAGTGTGTTACTATTTTTATTTTGGTTTACATGTATTTTCTGTCAAAATTACAATATTTTGTTATTTTTATTTTTGTTTACATGTATTTTCTGTCATAATTACAATATTTTGTTCACATATTTTTTTGGTTAACATGTATTTTCTGTCATAAGTACAATATTTTGTTAATATATATTTTTTTGGTTTACATGTATTTTCTGTTTTAATTAAGGTATTTTGTTGATATTTTTATTTTGGTTTCTATGTATTTTCTGCCATAATTACAGTATTTCGTTAATATTTTCATTTTGGTTTACATGTATTTTCTGTCATAATAACAATATTTTGTTGTTATTTTTATTTCTGTTTACATGTATTTTCTGGCATAATAACAATATTTTGTTAATTAAATTTTAGTTCACATGTATTTTCTGTCATATTTACAGTATTTTGTTGATATTTGTATTTTTGTTTACATGTATTTTCTGCCATAATTACAATATTTTGTTAATGTTTTTATTGTTGTTTACATGGATTTTCCTGTCATATGTATAATATTTTGTTAATATTATTTTCTTTGGTAAACATGTATTTTCTGCCATAATTACAGTATATTTGTTAATATTTGTATTTTAGTTTACAAGTATTTTCTGTCACAATTACAATATTTTATTGATATTTTTATTTTTGCTTACATGTATTTTCTGCCATAATTACAATATTTTGTTAATGTTTTTATTGTTGTTTACATGTATTTTTGTCACAATTACAATATTTTGTTAATATAATTTTTTTGGTTAAAATTTATTTTCTGCCATAATTACAGTATTTTTGTTAATATTTTTTATTTTAGTTTACATGTATTTTCTGCCATAATTACAGTATTTTTGTTAATATTTTTTATTTTAGTTTACATGTATTTTCTGTCATAAATACAATATTTTGTTAATTTATATTTTTTTGTTTACATTTATTTTCTGTCATAATTAAAGTATTTTGTTGATATTTGTATTTTGGTATCCATTTATTTTCTGCCATAATTACAGTATTTTGTTAATATTTTATTTTGGCTTACATGTATTTTCTGTCATAATTACAATATTTTGTTGTTATTTTTATTTTTGTTTACATGTATTTTCTGTCATAATTACAATATTTTGTTCACATATTTTTTTGGTTAACATGTATTTTCTGCCATAATTACAATATTTTGTTAATGTTTTTATTGTTGTTTACATGGATTTTCCTGTCACAATTACAATATTTTGTTGATATAATTTTTTTGGTAACATGTATTTTCTGCCATAATTACATTATTTTGTTAATATATATATTTTTGGTTTACATGTATTTTCTGTCATAAATACAATATTTTGTTAATATATATTTTTTGGTTTACATGTATTTTTTGTCATAATTAAAGTATTTTGTTGATTTTTGTATTCGGTTTACATGTATTTTCTGTCATAGTTAAAGTATTTTGTTGATTTTTGTATTTTGGTTTACATGTATTTTCTGCAATAATTACAGTATTTTGTTAATATTTAAATTTTGATGTACATTTATTTTCTGTCATGTTTATAGTATTTTGTTGATATTTTTATTTTGGTCTACATGTATTTTCTGTCATAATTACAATATTTTATTGATATTTTTATTTTTGCTTACATGTATTTTCTGCCATAATTAAAATATTTTGTTAATGTTTTTATTGTTGTTTACATGTATTTTTTGTCACAATTACAATATTTTGTTAATATAATTTTTTTGGTTAAAATGTATTTTCTGCCATAATTACAGTATTTTTGTTAATATTTTTATTTTAGTTTACATGTATTTTCTGCCATAATTACAGTATTTTTGTTAATATTTTTATTTTAGTTTACATGTATTTTCTGTCATAAATACAATATTTTGTTAATTTATATTTTTTTGTTTACATTTATTTTCTGTCATAATTAAAGTATTTTGTTGATATTTGTATTTTGGTTTCCATGTATTTTCTGCCATAATTACAGTATTTTGTTAATGTTTTTATTGTTGTTTACATGTATTTTCTGTCACAATTACAATATTTTGTTAATATTAGTATTTTGGTTAACATGTATTTTCTGTCATAATTATAGTATTTTTGTTGATATTTTTATTTTAGTTTACATGTATTTTCTGTCATAAATACAATATATTGTTAATACATATGTTTTTGGTTTACATGTATTTTCTGCCATAATTACAGTATTTTTGTTAATATTTTTATTTTACTTCACATGTATTTTCTGTCATAAATACAATATTTTGTTGATATTTTTATTTTGGTTTACACGCATTTTCTGCCATAATTACAGTATTTTGTTAATATTTTTATTTTGGTTTACATGTATGTACTGCCATGATTACAGTATTTTGTTGATATTTTTATTTTTGCTTACATGTATTTTCTGCCATAATTACAATATTTTGTTAATGTTTTTATTGTTGTTTACATGTATTTTTTGTCACAATTACAATATTTTGTTAATATAATTGTTTTGGTTAACATGTATTTTCTGTCCTAATTAAAGTATTTTGTTGATATTTGTATTTTGGTTTCCATGTATTTTATGACATAATTACAATATTTTGTTAATGTTTTTATTGTTTTTTACATGTATTTTCTGTCACAATTACAATATTTTGTTAATATTAGTATTTTGGTTAACATGTATTTTCTGTCATAATTACAGTATTTTTGTTGATATCTTTATTTTAGTTTACATGTATTTTCTGTCATAAATACAATATTTTGTTAATATATATGTTTTTGGTTTACATGTATTTTCTGTCATAATTAAAGTATTTTGTTGATATTTTTATTTTGGTTTACACGCATTTTCTGCCATAATTACAGTATTTTGTTAATATTTTTATTTTGGTTTACATGTATGTACTGCCATAATTACAGTATTTTGTTGATATTTTGATTTTGGTTTACATGTATTTTCTGTCATATTTACAATATGTTGTTAATTTTATTTTTGTGTACATGTATTTTCTGCCAAAATAACAGTATTTTGTTAATATTTTAATTTTGGTTTGGATGCATTTTCTATCATATTTACAGTATTTTGTTGATATTTATATTTTGTTTAAATTTATTTTCTGCCATAATTGCAATATTTTGTTAATGTTTTTATTTTGGTTTACATGTATTTTCTGTCATATTTACAATGTGTTTGTGGGGGGCGTGGCCTGCGGACCTGCAGCGAGGCGGGACGTGTCGGGACCGGCTTCGAGATTAGCGACAGGTGAGTGGATGACACAGCTGAGTGTGTTTGTCTGATCACCTGTCGCTCTGTTAAAGGCAGCAGTCGGGAAGAAGGAAGGTGGTGGAGCACGAGCGAGAGCGAGAGCGAGACAGAAGAGAAAGACATTTGCTGAAAAGCACAAAAAGACTGAAAATAAAAGCTTGTTCAAAACCCTGAACACTGCTGTCATGTCCGTGGTTGGTGGTCAGAAGAACCCGGTGGAACCAGACTTCCACAATTTGGCGCCCAACTCGGCTGGACCACCGGAGGCCGGGGAAGACGACACCCTGACGGCTCTCGCGGGAGCGCTCTCTGAGCTGGCAGCGACCACCCGCCAACAGTGCCAGGTCCTGCGGGCGTTAGCGGACCAGGGGGGCGGCGCACTGTCAGTGCCGACGACCGTCACCATCCCCCGCATGGGAGAAAAAGAAAATCCCCATGCCTTTTTGGACATTTTTGCGGCCACGGCGAGAGCATGCGCGTGGCCGGAAGAAGAGTGGGGGGTGCGGCTCTTGCCGCTCCTGACGGGGGAGGCGCAGCGTGCGGCGCTCAGCCTGCCGGCGCCCTCCAGAGTGCGCTTTGAGGACCTGAGGAGGGCGGTGCTGGACCGGACGGGAGGCACCGCCGAAGATGGCCGACGACGGTTCCGGTCCATGCGTCTGGGGAAGGAGGACCGGCCATTCGCCTTTGGCCAGCGGCTCCAAGAGGCGGCGACGCGCTGGCTGCAGCCGGGAGAGGGAGATGGCCGACTGCTGGACCAGATCGTACTGGAGCAGTTTGTGGAGGCGATCCCGACGCGGGCGGCGAACTGGATCCGGTACCACCAGCCCCGGGACCTCGCAGCAGCGGTGACCCTCGCCGAGAACCACCTGGCTGTCCACCGCGAGGAGAGAGAACGACACATTCCCCACTTTTTCCCACGTGACCCTCCCTCTACTCTGTCTCCGCAGGTCCCGGCTGCTGCTTCCAGAACATCTCCCGCGCAGACGGCCCCTCAAACGCTTGGGCAGGCGTGCTGGAGGCGTGGGCGGCCTGGTCGCGCGCGTCACGGACCTCCGCAGGTGGAGGTGGGGCGTGTGAGCCGGGTGGCCGCTCCTTCAGTGCCCTCCCCCGGCCCGGGGGAGACGTACGGTATGAAGGTAACGATACAGGGGAGTACATACCAGGCGATGGTGGATTCGGGCTGCGGGCAGACCATGATCCACCAGAACCTGGTTCGACCCGGGGCTTTGAGGCAGGCAACACGGCTAAAAATCAGGTGTGTTCATGGGGATGTGCACGAGTACCCTATGGTGCCAGTAGAAATTTGGTATGAGGGCCAAAAGCATAGGGTCGAGGTAGCTGTAAGTACGCACCTCTCGCACCCCGTAATCTTGGGCACAAATTGGCCGGGGTTTAACCATTTACTGACACAATGTGTGGGGGTGCGTTCACGGACCGTAGGAAAGGGGAGCATCCGCGCGGTTCTCAGTGGTGACGCGGGTCCGTCCGATACTGCCGAGCGGGAACCGGTGGGGGCTTCGCGGGAAGCCCCCCCGGCCCCCCACTGGCACCCTATGGAGGATTTTCCGCTCGAGCAGTCTCGCGACGAAACTTTGCGCGCGGCCTGGGACCAGGTGGATTACATCGACGGTCAGCTGGTGCGCCCGGGAGCAGCGCGGGTGTTCCCTCACTTCTCGATTATGAGAGATAGACTATACCGAGTGAGCCGTGACACTCAGACCGGAGAGGAATCCACCCAATTGTTGGTGCCAAAACGCCGCAGGGAAATGGTTTTCCAGGCGGCGCATTACAATCCCATGGCTGGCCACATGGGGTATAATAAAACACTAAATCGGGTCATGGTCCGATTCTATTGGCCGGGCATCCGGGCAGACGTGCGCCGCTGGTGCGCTGCCTGCCCGGACTGTCAGCTGGTGAACCCGGCGGCCACCCCAAAGGCGCCTTTGCGCCCATTGCCGCTCATGGAGGTCCCCTTCGAAAGAATGGGTATGGACCTCATCGGACCATTCCACCCGAGCACACGGGGATATCGCTTTGTGTTAGTCCTAGTGGATTACGCAACACGCTATCCCGAAGCAGTGCCCTTGCGCTCCATCTCTGCAAAGAGTGTAGCGCAGGCCCTGTTTCAGGTCATCTCCCGAGTTGGAATCCCGAAAGAGATTCTGACTGACCAGGGCACGTCCTTTATGTCACGCACGATAAAGGAACTGTACGGATTATTGGGAATTAAAGCGATCCGCACCAGCGTATACCATCCACAAACAGATGGGCTGGTGGAGAGATTGAATAAAACGCTGAAAACCATGATCCGTAAGTTTACACATAAGGACAAACCAAATTGGGATAAATGGCTGGATCCCCTACTGTTTGCGATGCGGGAGGTACCTCAGGCCTCCACAGGCTTTGCGCCTTTTGAGTTACTATACGGCAGGAAGCCGCGCGGAGTATTGGACGTAATTAAGGAAAGCTGGGAGGAGGGGCCAAGCTCCAGCAAAAACGAAATTCAATACGTCATGGACATGCGAGCAAAACTCCACACGGTGGGGCACTTGTCACGCGAGAATTTGCTCCGTGCCCAGGAACGTCAGCAGCGCACGTATAACAGGGGGACTCAGCTTAGAAAATTTTCACCGGTAGAAAAAGTGCTTATATTACTCCCCACATCCAGCTCGAAATTACTTGCGCGCTGGCAAGGACCCTTCGAGGTCACACGGCAAGTGGGTGATGTGGACTACGAGGTCCGGCGCTCGGACCGGGGCGGAGCCACCCAAATTTATCATATAAACCTCCTGAAAGCATGGAAGGAGGCGGAGCCTGTTTCCATGGTAACGGTGGTTAAGGAGGAGGGGGAGTTCGGGCCGGAGGTCCCGCGCGCTGGTCCGCCCTTTCCCCTCCTCTGTGACGATCAGCTCACGTTAGCGCAGAGAGCGGATGTTGCTAAACTGCAGCAGCGCTTCTCTGATGTGTTCTCCCCTCGGCCGGGGCGCACGAACCTCATCCAGCATCATATTGAGACCAGCCCGGGTGTTACGGTGCGGTCTCGGCCCTACAGGCTCCCCGAACACAAACGCAAAGTAGTTCGGGAGGAATTAAAATCCATGCTGGAGTTGGGGGTAATAGAAGAATCCCACAGCGCGTGGTGCAGTCCCATTGTTCTGGTAGGGAAGAAGGATGGGTCTGTGCGGTTCTGTGTGGATTACCGCAAGGTGAACGAAATTTCACGTTTTGACGCGTACCCAATGCCTCGGGTCGACGAGCTCCTGGATCGGCTGGGCGCTGCTCGTTTCTTCACGACACTGGATTTAACCAAGGGCTACTGGCAGATTCCCTTGTCACCAGAGTCCAGGGAAAAAACGGCCTTTTCCACTCCGGAAGGTTTGTACCAATTTGTGTCACTTCCGTTTGGCTTGTTCGGTGCGCCCGCCACGTTCCAGCGCCTCATGGACCGTGTGCTGCGACCCCACGCTGCATACGCTGCGGCCTACCTGGATGATGTCATCATCCAGAGTAGCGGCTGGGATGAACACATGCGGCGGGTGGGGGCAGTGCTCGAGTCCCTGAGACAGGCAGGGCTCACCGCCAACCCGGCGAAGTGTGCAGTTGGCCGGAGGGAAGTACAGTATCTGGGGTACCACTTGGGAGGAGGGCAGGTGCGGCCGCAGGTAGATAAAACAGCGGCAATTGCGACCTGCCCAAACCCCAAGACGAAAAAAGAGGTGAGGCAGTTTTTGGGTCTGGCGGGTTACTACCGGAGGTTTATCCCCCGGTTTGCGGACCTTACCAGCCCAATAACTGACCTCACCCGAAAGGGTGCTCCAGATCTGGTCCAGTAGACGGAGCAGTGCCAGCAGGCGTTTGAGAGGGTTAAGAAGGCCCTCTGCGAGGAGCCGGTCCTGCACATGCCTGATTTTTCTCTCCCGTTTTGTCTGCAGGCTGACGCGTCGGGCAGAGGACAGGGAGCGGTTTTGTCCCAGCAGGTGGAGGGCGTCGACCGACCTATTCTCTACATCAGCCGGAAGCTGTCCGAAAGGGAGGCAAGGTACAGCACAGTGGAGAGGGAGTGCCTCGCCATCAGGTGGGCGGTCGGGGCCCTCCGATACTACCTCCTGGGGCGCTCATTCAGCCTCTGCTCGGACCACAAACCCCTCCAGTGGCTCCACCGCATGAAAGATGCCAACGCGCGGATCACCCGTTGGTATCTAGCTTTGCAACCCTACAACTTCAGAGTGATTCACAGACCGGGGGCACAGATGGCTGTGGCCGACTTCCTTTCCCGCTCCCTCACTGGGGGGGGAGTGGGCGCGGCCGGACGGCGTCCCGGCCTGAGTCTGGCGGTGGAGGTATGTGAGGGGCGTGGCCTGCGGACCTGCAGCGAGGCGGGACGTGTCGGGACCGGCTTCGAGATTAGCGACAGGTGAGTGGATGACACAGCTGAGTGTGTTTGTCTGATCACCTGTCGCTCTGTTAAAGGCAGCAGTCGGGAAGAAGGAAGGTGGTGGAGCACGAGCGAGAGCGAGAGCGAGACAGAAGAGAAAGACATTTGCTGAAAAGCACAAAAAGACTGAAAATAAAAGCTTGTTCAAAACCCTGAACACTGCTGTCATGTCCGTGGTTGGTGGTCAGAAGAACCCGGTGGAACCAGACTTCCACAGTGTTGTTGTTATTTTTGTTTAAATGTATTTTCTGTCATGTTACAGTATTTTGTTGATATTTTTATTTTTTTTATGTGTATATTCTGCCATAATTACAATATTGTGTTAATGTTTTTATTTTGATTTACATGTATTTACTGTCATAATTAAAGTTTTTTGTTATTATTATTTTGGTTTACATGTATCATGTTTACAGATTTTGTTGATTTTTTTTTTTTTTTTTTTGGTTTACATGTAATTTCTGCCGTATTTCCCGAGTTTTGTTGATGTTTTAATTATGGTTTGTGTGTGTGTGGGTGTGTGTGTGTGTGTGTGTGTGTGTGTGTGTGTGTGTGTGTGTGTGTGTGTGTGTGTGTGTGTGTGTGTGTGTGTGTGTGTGTGTGTGTGTGTCATCCCAGATTTACTGCTAGTTCAGCCTTGAGAAGGCTGACGGTTAAGAGCAGGTGTGTGTGTGTGTGTGTGTGTGTGTGTGTGTGTGTGTGTGTGTGTGTGTGTGTGTGTGTGTGTGTGTGTGTGTGTGTGTGTGTGTGTGCGTGTCAGGTTAAGAGTTCAGTGTGTTTCCCTCAGAGGGGAAAGTTATCTGCCGGCTTGTCGCGCAGTCGTCAGGCTGGAGAATGAATGTCAGAGGACAAAAGTCTTGACCGAGATAATGTTCAGGTTAAGTTTCAGTTTCATTTCGATGGACTAATAATCCATTGGGGTCTCCCCGCGCAGGTTCGAATCCTGCCGACGCCTGACCATTCCTGGGCCGACGTCGCCTTCGGCACACACTTCCTGTTTGCTCGGCGTACACGCTTATCATCGCACCAGCGTGTGTACCAACAGCTTCCACTACTTGTAATCTGATTACTTTAATCTGATTACATGAGTCAACGAGTTCCACCCGAGTTGACAGACGGACAGCGTGACCTCCACTCCGTCACATGAAGACACACACACACACGTTATTTTTGAACACGTATGAAAAACCCTGACCTATTTATTATTAACATATGCTGTCTTTAAGTTGAAGTGTAGCGGTGATTGTTTTTTTGGCAATACACCCAGTGGTCAAAATTATTATAATGCGGACACGTCTGTTACTGAATATTTTCTTAAAACACTCCTGCCTTGGAGACTTTGTATGTGAACGATAATTATTTGATACTTGTTTGTATTGACAAATGTCACGTTTTATTGTTTAATCAATGTCAGAACCTGACATTGATTAAACGTTGTCAAAAAGCATGTTGTTGTTGGAAAATGACCAAAATTCTTCTTGTACACTGCATAAGGATGTGTAAATGTATGAAATGTTTAAAAAACGGTTTAGGACGTAAGCATGTGAACATTTTATTAATGTTGTACTTTGTATTCTATCCTGGGCGTTTCTTTTCCTTACAAATCCTATAAAATAGTTGCGGGTATGGACTTGTATAATGTTTTCTATTAAAAGAGAATTTAATTGATTTGTTTACTTTCTTGTTGTTAAGGTCGCCGAGCATACACAGCAGACTTCTCTTTATTGATGGGTGTCCCCACCTGCTGCTGCCACTAACCCGTTATAGACCCGCCTCGCCGACAGGTACGTTCACGTTTGTTTACCGCTTGCTGCTCGTGTCCAGCTTTGCTAGGAACCATTTTGAATTTGTCGATTTGCCAAACCCCCACAGCTTTTCCCGTGCTTTCCGTGCACTTCCGAGCAGCACGCCATCTTTTTTTTAATCTATTTAATGTTTAATTTTTTTTGCATGGTCGTATAGAATTGAATACTTCCTTCCCTGAGAACGCGACCGTCGCATGTGTGTGTGTGCGTGGGTGTGTATGTGTGTGTGTGTGTTAACTCAACATCTTTCCATCCTGGTTGCCGTGTCCCCGTAACCATGGCGACATCTGCATCAAAAACCTCTCCAATATGTCATAAAAAAAAAAATGTCACATGTCACTTCTGCTCACTCACACGTATACGCAGGTCCACCAGGCAACACACACACACACACACACACACACGGGCGCAAAGAGTCAGTCGGTCCTGCTGGGCGGTGTAGACACAACCCCGCTGTGCCGCAGGTTGTAACAATGGAGGTCAGCATGCAGCACACAACTGTAAGCCATGTTAGCATAACAATGCTGCAGTGACACACCTCAGCCTTGAGCGCACACACACACACACACACACGCACACACACACACATACTGGTTATCATTTGGAATGGAGACCAAGTTTTTGATCATCACTTGTGACTATCATTTAAAAAGGTTTCCCTTTAGGGCAGTGGTCCCCAACCACCGGGCCGTGGATCGATTGGTACCGGGCCGCACAAGAAATAAAAAAAATAAAATAAAATAAACATTTTTTTTATTATTTTTATTATTTTTATTCAATCAACATAAAAAACACAATATATATATTATGTATCAATATATATCAATACAGTCTGCAGGGATACAGTCCGTAAGCACACATGATTGTATTTATTTATGACAAAAAAGTAAAAATAAAATATACCAAATTTTCAAGCGTTGACTGGTCCGCAGCTACAAAAAGGTTGGGGACCACTGCTTTAGGGGACCTGTTTTTTGGTACCCATATCGTCAGAAGTCCCCTAAAGGTGACTGTGTAAACAGAGCCATGTCCCCATTAAAGGCCTACTGAAATGCGATTTTCTTATTGAAACGGGGATAGCAGGTCCATTCTATGTGTCATACTTGATCATTTCGCGATATTGCCATATTTTTGCTGAAAGGATTTAGTAGAGAACATCGATGATAAATTTCGCAACTTTTGGTCGCTGATAAAAAAAGCCTCGCCTGTACCGCAAGTAGCAGACGAGTAGCGTGACGTCACAGGTTGTGGAGCTCCTCACATCTGCACATTGTTTACAATCATGGCCACCAGCAGCAAGAGCGATTCGGACCGAGAAAGGGACGATTTCCCCTTTAATTTGAGCGAGGATGAAAGATTCGTGGATGAGGAAAGTGAGAGTGAAGGACTAGAGCGATTCAGATAGGGAAGATGCTGTGAGAGGCGGGTGGGACCTGATATTCAGCTGGGAATGACTAAAACAGTAAATAAACACAAGACATATATATACTCTATTAGCCACAACACAACCAGGTTTATATTTAATATGCCACAAATTAATCCCGCATAACAAACACCTCCGCCCTCCCGTCCATATAACCCGCCAATACAACTCAAACACCTGCACAACACACTCAATCCCACAGCCCAAAGTACCGTTCACCTCCTTAAAGTTCATACAGCACATATATTTCCCCAAAGTTACGTACGTGACATGCACATAGCGGCACGCACGTACGGGCAAGCGATCAAATGTTTGGAAGCGTACTCACGGTACCGCGTCTGCGTATCCAACTCAAAGTCCTCCTGGTAAGAGTCTCTGTTGTCCCAGTTCTCCACAGGCCAATGGTAAAGCTTGACTGTCATCTTCCGGGAATGTAAACAATGAAACACCGGCCGTGTTTGTGTTGCTGCAGCCGGCCGCAATACACCGCTTCCCACCTACAGCTTTCTTCTTTGCTGTCTCCATTGTTCATTGAACAAATTGCAAAAGATTCACCAACACAGATGTCCAGAACACTGTGTAATTTTGCGATGAAAACAGACGACTTAATAGCTGGCCACCATGCTGTCCCAAAATGTCCTCTACAATGCGTGACGTCACGCGCTGACGTCATCATACCGAGACGTTTTCAGCAGGATATTTCGCACGAAATTTAAAATTGCACTTTAGTAAGCTAACCCGGCCGTATTGGCATGTGTTGCAATGTTAAGATTTCATCATTGATATTGTCGGAGGCAGATATTTACATATATCCGTATTTAAGTGTTACTTCTTTATTTTCATAATCATATTACTAAACAGCTAGTGTTCTTCTTCCAATTGTGGTCTTTTGGTTGTCTGCAAATACTGTGTGCTAACCTTGACTTTGGAATGTAAGGAGGAGAGATACTCCTTTTCCTTATCTGTTCCTGTGTCCAGCTGAGGAGGACAATGGGCATGTGTTTGGGCGAGAAAGAGAGACAAGACAACGAGGGTGGGAGGGAGAGACACTTTATAGAAGAGAAGGTTTTCATATTTTAGAGCAGACCATCTTAGCTGCGCGATTGAAATGTTCTATGCTGGACTGGTCTCATTATATTTCCAAAGCTTTGGAGATATCCATCCATCCATCCATCCATCTTCTTCCGCTTATCCGAGGTCGGGTCGCGGGGGCAGCAGCCTAAGCAGGGAAGCCCAGACTTCCCTCTCCCCAGCCACTTCGTCCAGCTCCTCCCGGGGGATCCCGAGGCGTTCCCAGGCCAGCCGGGAGACATAGTCTTCCCAACGTGTCCTGGGTCTTCCCCGTGGCCTCCTACCGGTCGAACGTGCCCTAAACACCTCCCGAGGGAGGCGATCGGGTGGCATCCTGACCATATGCCCGAACCACCTCATCTGGCTCCTCTAGATGTGGAGGAGCAGCGGCTTTACTTTGAGCTCCCCCCGGATGACAGAGCTTCTCACCCTATCTCTAAGGGAGAGCCCTGCCACCTGGCGGAGGAAACTCATTTCGGCCGCTTGTACCCGTGATATTGTCCTTTCGGTCATAACCCAAAGCTCATGACCATAGGTGAGGATGGGAGCGTAAATCGACCGGTAAATTGAGAGCTTTGCCTTCCGGCTCAGCTCCTTCTTCACCACAATGGATCGATACAGCGTCTGCATTACTGAAGATGCCGCACCGATCCGCCTGTCGATCTCACGATCCACTCTTCCCTCACTCGTGAACAAGACTCCGAGGTACTTGAACTCCTCCACTTGGGGCAGGGTCTGCTCCCCAACCCGAAGATGGCATTCCACCCTTTTCCGGGCGAGAACCATGGACTCGGACTTGGAGGTGCTGATTCTCATCCCAGTCGCTTCACACTCGGCTGCGAACCGATCCAGTGAGAGCTGAAGATCTTGGCCGGAGGAAGCCATCAGGACCACATCATCTGCAAAAAGCAGAGACCTAATCCTGCAGCCACCAAACCGGATCCCCTCAACGCCTTGACTGCGCCTAGAAATTCTGTCCATTAAAGTTATGAACAGAATCGGTGACAAAGGGCAGCCTTGGCGGAGTCCAACCCACACTGGAAACGTGTCCGACTTACTGCCGGCAATGCGGACCAAGCTCTGACACTGATCACACAGGGAGCGGACCGCCAAAATCAGACAGTCCGATACCCCATACTTTCTGAGCACACCCCACAGGACTTCTCGAGGGACACGGTCGAATGCCTTCTCCAAGTCCACAAAGCACATGTAGACTGGTTGGGCAAACTCCCATGCACCCTCAAGGACCCTGCCGAGAGTATAGAGCTGGTCCACAGTTCCACGACCAGGACGAAAACCACACTGTTCCTCCTGAATCCGAGGTTCGACTATCCGGCGTAGCGCTTTGGAGATAAAATTACAAAATATCTATTCTGTCTCTGGTGGTTCTTCTACTCAGCTGTACTGTCATAAAGAGCTTGGGAGCGACCAGCCGCTTGAATTCCCTGGGAGGAACAACTGGTCCAAACGCAACAATTTGGGGGCTCGTCCGGGATTCTAATGTACAATCTGTGCTCCCCACAATACCAGAATAAGTCAGCTCGTGCCCAAGGGCCTATCCATGAGCCATCTATCAGGGTGGTGCACCAGGAGGGGTTAATGTCACCCAATTTGTAGGGTCCAAACACAACAATATATAAACTATCAGACTGTGTGGTCGGTAGTAGTGGGTTTCAGTAGGCCTTTAAGTAAGCATTGCCAGAACACACACACACACACACAAACACACACACACACACACACACACACACACACACACACACACACACACACACACACACACACACACACACACACACACACACACACACAAGGTTCAGAGAATCTGGACAAATCACTGCACGTAGGCCATGATATTACGGACCTTTGATCCCTCAGGCGGTACTGCATAAAAAATAAAAAAAACACATCAGTGTGTAAAGGATATCACCACATGGGCTCAGGAACACTTCAGAAAACCACTGTCAGTAATTACAGTTGGTCGCTACATCTGGAAGTGCAAGTTAAAACTCTACTATGCAAAGCCAAAGCCATTTATCAACAACACCCAGAAACTCCGCCGGCTTCGCTGGGCCCGAGCTCATTTAAGATGGACTGATGCAAAGTGGAAAAGTGTTCTGTGGTAACGTTGCTTGGATGTCAACATATGTTGCTCTAAAACCTGTATGTACCTTTCAGCATTAATGGTGCCTTCACAGATGTGTAAGTTACCCATGTCTTGCGCACTAATACACCCCCATACCATCACACATGCTGCCTTTTACACTTTGCGCCTAGAACAATCCAGATGGTTCTTTTCCTCTTTGGTCCGGAGGACACGACGTCCACAGTTTCCAAAAACAATTTGAAATGTGGACTCGTCAGACCACAGAACACTTTTCCACTTTGCATCAGTCCATCTTAGATGAGCTCGGGCCCAGCGAAGCCGGCGGTGTTTCTGGGTGTTGTTGATAAATGGCTTTGGCGTTGCATAGTAGAGTTTTAACTTGCACTTACAGATGTAGCGACAAACTGTAGTTACTGACAGTGGGTTTCTGAAGTGTTCCTGAGTTCATGTGGTGATATCCTTTACACACTGGTGTCGCTTTTTGACGCAGTACCGCCTGAGGGATCAAAGTCTTTTCTCGGTTTTGGATCGGGATTTGCTTTAGTTCTGGTGTACAAGTCCGTCTTTTTGCTGATGTGGTCCTGGTCATTTGTTCTTTACTTGATTCCTCAATTCTGGACATTTTGTTTAATTCAAATAGTTCTGGTCTTAGTATTTTTTCATTCTGGTTTTTATATGTTCTTGTTTGTGGTCCTGCATGTGTCTTGGTTCTGTTCCTGGTCTTTTCCTGGTTCTGATCTTGGTCTTTGTCTTTACTTGTTTTTTTAATTATTTTTTCAAATCTGGATTTTTTTTTTATTTCATAGTTCTGGTCCTGTTCTTTTTCCTGGTTCTGGGTTGTTTTTCTCGTTTTTGTTTATTGATTCTGGTCCTGGGGTTTTACTTAGTTCTTTACTTGGTACTTGAAGTCTTTTTTCTCAGGTCTAGATTGGGGCTATTTTTAGTTCTGGTCCTAGTTTCTTTTTCTTTTTCTTTTTCTTTTTTGTTCTATATTGGTTCTTCCCTTAGTTCTGGTGCTGGACGTGTCCCGGTTCTGGTGTTTTACTTAGTTCTTTACTTGTATTTATCTCATTTATTTAGGGGGGGATTTTACTTTGTTCTTGTCCAAATCTTTTTTGTTATCGTTCTGGTCCTGATTCTTTTTTGGCTCTGGACTGGGTCTCCTCTTTGCTCTGGTCCCGGGTGCATCTTGGTTCTGGTCCTAGTATTTTACTTAGTTATTTACTTGGTTCTTAAAGTCATATTCCCAGTTCTAGATTGGAATTTTTCCTTGCTTTCGTCCAAATGTTTTGTTTTGTTTTTGTTGTTCTGGTCCAGATCTTTTTTCGGTTCTTCTCTTAGTTCTGATTCGAGCAGTTTCTCAATTCTGGTCCTGGTTTTTTAATTAGTTTTTTACTTGCTTCTTGAAGTATTATTCTCAGTTATTTTTTGGAATGTTTCTTTGTTCTTGTCCAAATAATTGTTGTTATTGTTCTGGTCCTGATTTTGTTTTCGGCTTTGGACTGTCTCTCCTCTTGGTTCTGGTCCAAGTATTTTACTTAGGTCTTTCCTTACTTCTTGAAGTCATATTCCCAGATCTAGATTGGAATTGTTCTTAGTTTTCGTCCGAGTGTTTTTGTTTTTGTTTTGTTTTTTGTTCTGGTTCTGAACTTTTTTTTGGTTCTATATTGGTTCTTCTCTTGCTTCTGATCCGGTTTCTCGGTTCTGGTCCTGGTGTTTCACTTAGTTCTTTACTTGCTTCTTGAAGTATTTTTCTCAGTTTTTTGGTGGGATTTTTATTAGTTTTGGTCCAAATCTTTGTTGTCATTGTTCTTTTATGGCTCTGGATTGGGTCTCCTCCTTGTTCTGGTGCCAGTGTTCAACTTAGTTCTTTACTTGGTTCTTAAAGTCATATTCCCAGTTTTAGATTGGATTTGTTCCTAGTTTCCGTCCAAATGTTTTGGGTTTTTTTGTTCTGGTCCAGATCTTTTTTAAGTTCTTCTCATAGTTCTGATTCGAGCTGTTTCTCGGTTCTGGTCCTGGTGTTTTTCTACGTTCTTTACTTGCATATTGAAGTATTTTTGTCAGTTATTTTTGGGGATTTTTCTTTGTTCTTGTCCAAATATTTGTTGTTATTGTTCTGGTCCTGATTCTTTTTTGGATCTGGACTGTGTCTCCTCTTTGCTCTGGTCCCGGGTGCCTCTTGGTTCTGGTCCTAGTATTTTACTTAGTTCTTTACTTGGTTATTGAAGTCATATTCCCAGTTCTAGATTGGAATTTGTCTTAGTTTTCTTCCTAGTGTTTTTTTGTTGTTTTTTGTTTTAGTCCGGAACTTTATTTTGGTTCTATATTGGTTCTTCTCTTACTTCTGATCCGGGCTGTTTCTCGGTTCTGGTCCTGGTGTTTTACTTAGTCCTTTACTTGCTTCTTGAAGTATTTTTCTCAGTTATTTTTGGGGATTTGTATTTGTTCTGATCCAAATCTTTGTTGTCATTGTTGTAGTCCTGATTCTTTTTTGGCTCTGGATTTGTCTCTTCCTTGTCCTGGTTCTAGTGTTTTACTTAGTTCTTTAGTTGCTTCTTAAAGTCATATTCCCAGTTCTAGATTGGAATTTTTCCAAGTTTTCGTCCAAATGTTTGTTTTTTTTGTTCTAGTCCAGATCTGTTTTAGGTTCTTCTCTTAGTTTTGATCAGGGCTGTTTTTCGGTTCTAGTCCTGGTGTTTTACTTAGTTCGTTACTTGCTTATTGAAGTATTTTTGTCAATAATGTTTTTGGTATTTTCCTTTGTTCTTGTCCAAATATTTGTTGTTATTGTTCTTGTCCTGATTCTTTTTTTGTCTGTCGACTGTGTCACCTCTTTGTTTTGGTCCCGGGTGCCTCTTGGTTCTGGTCCTAGTATTTTACTTAGTTCTTTAGTTGTTTCTTAAAGTCATATTCCCAGTTCTAGATTGGAATTTTTCCAAGTTTTCGTCCAAATGTTTTGTTTTTTTGTTCTGGTCCAGATCTGTTTTAGGTTCTTCTCTTAGTTTTGATCAGTGCTGTTTCTCGGTTCTAGTCCTGCTGTTTTACTTAGTTTGTTACTTGCTTATTGAAGTATTTTTGTCAATAATGTTTTTGGTATTTTCCTTTGTTCTTGTCCAAATATTTGTTGTTATTGTTCTTGTCCTGATTATTTTTTGTCTGTCGACTGTGTCACCTCTTTGTTTTGGTCCCGGGTGCCTCTTGGTTCTGGTCCTAGTATTTTACTTAGTTCTTTAGTTGCTTCTTAAAGTCATATTCCCAGTTCTAGATTGGATTTTTCCAAGTTTTCGTCCAAATGTTTTGTTTTTTTGTTCTGGTCCAGATCTGTTTTAGGTTCTTCTCTTAGTTTTGATCAGTGCTGTTTCTCGGTTCTAGTCCTGCTGTTTTACTTAGTTTGTTACTTGCTTATTGAAGTATTTTTGTCAATAATGTTTTTGGTATTTTCCTTTGTTCTTGTCCAGATATTTGTTGTTATTGTTCTTGTCCTGATTATTTTTTGTCTGTCGACTGTGTCACCTCTTTGTTTTGGTCCCGGGTGCCTCTTGGTTCTGGTCCTAGTATTTTACTTAGTTCTTTACTTGGTTATTGAAGTCATTTTCCCAGATCTACATTGGTTCTTGGTTTTATATTGGTTCTTCTCTTACTTCTGAGCCAGGCTGTTTCTCGGTTCTGGTCCTGGTGGTTTACTTAGTGCTTTACTTGCTTCTTGAAGTATTTGTCTAGATTTGGATTGTTCTTAGTACCTGTCCAAGTGTTTTTTGTTTATTCTGGTCCAGATTTTGTTTTGGTTCTATATTGGCTCTTCTCTTAGTTCTGATCCGGGATGTTTCTTGGTTCTGGTCCTGGTGTTTTCCGTAATTCTTTACTTGCTTCTTGAAGTCATATTCCCAGTTGTAGATTGGAATTGTTCCTAGTTTTCATCCAAGTGTTTGTTTGTTTGTTTGTTCTGGTCCAGATCTTTTTTTGGTTCCATACTTTGCCTTCTCTCGGTTCTGATCCAGGATGTTTCCCGGTTCCGGTCCTTTCTTTGTTCTTTCTTTGTTCATTACTTGGTTCTTGGAGTCTTTTCTCAGTTCTCGATTGAGATACTTCTTGGTTCTGGTCCTGGCCTTTTCTTGTTCCTGGTTTTTTCTTGTCTGTTCGGTTCTGGTCTTGATGCAGAGTTGCTTCCTTCAATGAAGTAGAAATAATTGCAGTAAAGGCGACAAAGGAGACCAGCCTGCAGTCATTGAGGATCACGAGCTGCGTTCCAACACGTTCAGTCCGACGTTTCCCTGACATTTTGGTGTTTTTGCTTTGTCTTTACGGCACAAAAGTCAAACTTTAATAACTTTAATTATTTTTCAACCAGAAGCCGTCCTTAAAATTTTGACTTATTATGAGTTGATGATGACACGCTTCTCAGTTGGAAATAAAGTTAAAAGACCCTTTGACAAAGACTCAGATAAGATCTCTATTGCTGCCAGGGACACACACACACACACACACACACACACACACGCACACACTAAAGAGGCCTTTCCATCCTTGCCAGATTAATTAAGAGGGAACAATGAGGGCATAACACCTGAGGCCAAATATATTACAAACCTTTACTCTCTCTGACTCTCACACACACACACACACACACACACACACACACACACACAGAGGACATAGCGAGTTCAAAGTATCACCCCGGGCCGCTGATGGAGGGAAGAGGGGCGAGCAAAAGAGTGAATGAATGAATGAAAGGAAGGTAACATACCTGCGGGGGTCAGAACAGGTGAGCCTTTCCCTTTCACGCACACACACACACACACACACACACACACACACTTTCATAAGCAGGAATGTTTGAACGCTATTTTCAAAGTGTTTCGCTTGAGCAAGTGTGTGACCTTTGACCTGCCCACCGCTAGCTTCTTGTTGTCCAGGAACTTAAGACGAACCAAGACCTGAAGAAGACCAAGACTTGAAGAAGACCAAGACCTGAAGAAGACCAAAACTTGAAGAGGACCAATACTTGAAGAAGACCAAGACTTAAAGAAGACAAAGACCTGAAGAAGACCAAGACCTGAAGAAGACCAAGACCTGAAGAAGACCAAGACTTGAAGAAGACCAAGACATGAAGAAGACCAAGACTTGAAGAAGACCAAGAACTAAAGAAGACCAAAACTTGAAGAGGACCAATAGTTGAAGAAGACCAAGACTTAAAGAAGACAAAGACCTGAAGAAGACCAAGACCTGAAGAAAACCAAGACCTGAAGAAGACCAAGACTTGAAGAAGACCAAGACCTGAAGAAGACCAATACTTGAAGAAGACTAAAACCTGAAGAAGACCAAGATCTCAAGAAGACTAAGACCTGAAGAAGACCAATACTTGAAGAAGACCAAGGCCTAAAGAAGACCAAAACTTGAAGAGGACCAATACTTGAAGGAGATCAAGACTTAAAGAAGACAAAGACCTGAAGAAGACCAAGACCTGAAGAAGACCAAGACTTGAAGAAGACCACAACTTGAAGAAGACCAAAACCTGAAGAAGACCAAGACTTGAAAAAGACCAACACTTGAAGAAGACAAAGACCTAAAAAGACCAAGACCTCAAGAAGACTAAGACCTGAAGAAGCCAAATACTTGAAAAAGACCAAGACCTGAAGAAGACCAAGATCTCATGAAGACTAAGACCTGAAGAAGACCAATACTTGAAGAAGACCAAGGCCTAAAGAAGACCAAGGCCTAAAGAAAACCAACACTTGAAGAGGACCAATACTTGAAGAAGACCAAGACTTAAAGAAGACAAAGACCTGAAGAAGACCAATAATTGAAGAAGACCAAGACCTGAAGAAGACCAAGACCTGAAGAAGACCAAGACTTGGAAAAAGACCAACACTTGAAGAAGACAAAGACCTGAAGAAGACCAAGACCTCAAGAAGACTAAGACCTGAAGAAGCCAAATACTTGAAAAAGACCAAGACCTGAAGAAGACCAAGATCTCAAGAAGACTAAGACCTGAAGAAGACCAATACTTGAAGAAGACCAAGGCCTAAAGAAGACCAAGGCCTAAAGAAGACCAACACTTGAAGAGGACCAACACTTGAAGAAGACCAAGACTTAAAGAAGACAAAGACCTGAAGAAGACCAAGACCTGAAGAAGACCAAGACCTGAAGAAGACCAAGACCGGAGAAGACCAAGACTTGAAGAAGACCAAGACCTGAAGAAGACCAAGACTTGGAAAAAGACCAACACTTGAAGAAGACAAAGACCTGAAGAAGACCAATACTTGAAGAAGACCAAAACCTGAAGAAGACCAAGACCTAAAGAAGACCAAGACTTGAAGAAGACCACGACTTGAAGAAGACCAAGACATGAAGAAGACCAAGACTTGAAAAAGACCAAGACCTGAAGAAGACCAATACTTGAAGAAGACCAAAACCTGAAGAAGACCAAGACTTGAAAAAGACCAACACTTGAAGAAGACAAAGACCTGAAGAAGACCAAGACCTCAAGAAGACTAAGACCTGAAGAAGCCAAATACTTGAAAAAGACCAAGACCTGAAGAAGACCAAGATCTCAAGAAGACTAAGACCTGAAGAAGACCAATACTTGAAGAACACCAAGGCCTAAAGAAGACCAAAACTTGAAGAGGACCAATACTTGAAGGAGACCAAGACATAAAGAAGACAAAGACCTGAAGAAGACCAAGACCTGAAGAAGACCAAGACCTGAAGAAGACCAAGACTTGAAGAAGACCACGACTTGAAGAAGACCAAGACATAAAGAAGACCAAGACTTGAAGAAGACCAAGACCTGAAGAAGACCAATACTTGAAGAAGACCAAAACCTGAAGAAGACCAAGACTTGGAAAAAGACCAATACTTGAAGAAGAAAAAGACCTGAAGAAGACCAAGACCTCAAGAAGACTAAGACCTGAAGAAGCCAAATACTTGAAAAAGACCAAGACCTGAAGAAGACCAAGATCTCAAGAAGACTAAGACCTGAAGAAGACCAAGATCTCAAGAAGACTAAGACCTGAAGAAGACCAATACTTGAAGAAGACAAAGGCCTAAAGAAGACCAAGACTTGAAGAAGACCAAAACCTGAAGAAGACCAAGACTTGAAGAAGACCAAGAACTGAAGAAGACCAAGACCTGAAGAAGACCAATAATTGAAGAAGACCAAGACCTGAAGAAGACCAAGACTTGAAGAAGACCAAGGCCTAAAGAAAACCAAGACTTGAAGAAGACCAAAATCTGAAGAAGACCAAGACTTGAAGAAGACCAAAAACTGAAGAAGACCAAGACCTGAAGAAGACCAATAATTGAAGAAGACCAAGACCTGAAGAAGACCAAGACCGGAGAAGACCAAGACTTGATGAAGACCAAGACCTGAAGAAGACCAAGACCTGAAGAAGACCAAGACTTGAATAAGACCAAGATCTGAAGAAGACCAAGACCTCAAGAAGACTAAGACCTGAAGAAGCCAAATACTTGAAAAAGACCAAGACCTGAAGAAGACCAAGATCTCATGAAGACTAAGACCTGAAGAAGACCAATACTTGAAGAAGACCAAGGCCTAAAGAAGACCAAGGCCTAAAGAAGACCAACACTTGAAGAGGACCAACACTTGAAGAAGACCAAGACTTAAAGAAAACAAAGACCTGAAGAAAACCAATAATTGAAGAAGACCAAGACCTGAAGAAGAACAAGACCTGAAGAAGACCAAGACCGGAGAAGACCAAGACTTGAAGAAGACCAAGACCTGAAGAAAACCAAGACTTGGAAAAAGACCAACACTTGAAGAAGACAAAGACCTGAAGAAGACCAAGACCTCAAGAAGACTAAGACCTGAAGAAGCCAAATACTTGAAAAAGACCAAGACCTGAAGAAGACCAAGATCTCAAGAAGACTAAGACCTGAAGAAGACCAATACTTGAAGAAGACCAAAACTTGAAGAGGACCTATACTTGAAGGAGACCAAGACTTAAAGAAGACAAAGACCTAAAGAAGACCAAGACCTGAAGAAGACCAAGACCTGAAGAAGACCAAGATCTGAAGAAGACCAAGACGTGAAGAAGACCACGACTTGAAGAAGACCAAGACATGAAGAAGACCAAGACTTGAAAAAGACCAAGACCTGAAGAAGACCAATACTTGAAGAAGACCAAAACCTGAAGAAGACCAAGACTTGAAAAAGACCAACACTTGAAGAAGACAAAGACCTGAAGAAGACCAAGACCTCAAGAAGACTAAGACCTGAAGAAGCCAAATACTTGAAAAAGACCAAGACCTGAAGAAGACCAAGATCTCAAGAAGACTAAGACCTGAAGAAGACCAATACTTGAAGAAGACCAAGGCCTAAAGAAGACCAAAACTTGAAGAGGACCAATACTTGAAGAAGACCAAGACTTAAAGAAGACAAAGACCTGAAGAAGACCAAGACCTGAAGAAGACCAAGATCTGAAGAAGACCAAGACTTGAAGAAGACCACGACTTGAAGAAGACCAAGACATGAAGAAGACCAAGACTTGGAAAAAGACCAACACTTGAAGACGACAAAGACCTGAAGAAGACCAAGACCTCAAGTAGACTAAGACCTGAAGAAGCCAAATACTTGAAAAAGACCAAGACCTGAAGAAGACCAAGATCTCAAAAAGACTAAGACCTGAAGAAGACCAATACTTGAAGAAGACCAAGGCCTAAAGAAGACCAAGACTTGAAGAAGACCAAAACCTGAAGAAGACCAAGACTTGAAGAAGACCAAGAACTGAAGAAGACCAAGACTTGAAGAAGACCAAGACCTGAAGAAGACCAATACTTGAAGAAGACCAAAATCTGAAGAAGACCAAGACTTGGAAAAAGACCAACACTTGAAGAAGACAAAGACCTGAGAAAACCAAGACCTCAAGAAGACTAAGACCTGAAGAAGCCAAATACTTGAAAAAGACCAAGACCTGAAGAAGACCAAGATCTCAAAAAGACTAAGACCTGAAGAAGACCAATACTTGAAGAAGACCAAGGCCTAAAGAAGACCAAGACTTGAAGAAGACCAAAACCTGAAGAAGACCAAGACTTGAAGAAGACCAAGAACTGAAGAAGACCAAGACCTGAAGAAGACCAAGACTTAAAGAAGACAAAGACCTGAAGAAGACCAAGACCTAAAGAAGACAAAGACCTGAAGAAGACCAAGACCTGAAGAAGACCAATACTTGAAGAAGACTAAGGCCTAAAGAAGACCAAGACTTGAAGAAGACCAAAACCTGAAGAAGACCAAGACTTGAAGAAGACCAAGAACTGAAGAAGACCAAGACCTGAAGAAGACCAAGACTTAAAGAAGACAAAGACCTGAAGAAGACCAAGACCTGAAGAAGACCAAGACCTCAAGAAGACTAAGACCTGAAGAAGCTAAATACTTGATAAAGACCAAGACCTGAAGAAGACCAAGATCTCAAGAAGACTAAGACCTGAAGAAGACCAATACTTGAAGAAGACCAAGGCCTAAAGAAGACCAAAACTTGAAGAGGACCAATACTTGAAGGAGACCAAGACTTAAAGAAGACAAAGGCCTGAAGAAGACCAAGACCGGAGAAGACCGAGATCTCAAGAAGACCAAGACATGAAGAAGACCAAGAACTGAAGAAGACCAAGACCTGAAGAAGACCAAGACTTAAAGAAGACAAAGACCTGAAGAAGACCAAGACCTGAAGAAGACCAAGACCTCAAGAAGACTAAGACCTGAAGAAGCTAAATACTTGATAAAGACCAAGACCTGAAGAAGACCAAGATCTCAAGAAGACTAAGACCTGAAGAAGACCAATACTTGAAGAAGACCAAGGCCTAAAGAAGACCAAAACTTGAAGAGGACCAATACTTGAAGGAGACCAAGACTTAAAGAAGACAAAGGCCTGAAGAAGACCAAGACCGGAGAAGACCGAGATCTCAAGAAGACCAAGACATGAAGAAGACCAAGACTTGAAGAAGACCAAGACCTGTAGAAGACCAATACTTGAAGAAGACCAAAACCTGAAGAAGACCAAGACTTGAAAAAGACCAACACTTGAAGAAGACAAAGACCTGAAGAAGACCAAGACCTCAAGAAGACTAAGACCTGAAGAAGCCAAATAATTGAAAAAGACCAAGACCTGAAGAAGACCAAGATCTCAAGAAGACTAAGACCTGAAGAAGACCAATACTTGAAGAAGACCAAGGCCTAAAGAAGACCAAAACTTGAAGAGGCCCAATACTTGAAGGAGACCAAGACTTAAAGAAGACAAACACCTGAAGAAGACCAAGACCTGAAGAAGACCAAGACCTGAAGAAGACCAAGACTTGAAGAAGACCACGACTTGAAGAAGACCAAGACATGAAGAAGACCAAGACTTGAAGAAGACCAAGACCTGAAGAAGACCAAGACTTGAAGAAGACCAAAACCTGAAGGAGACCGAGACTTGAAAAAGACCAACACTTGAAGAAGACAAAGACCTGAAGAAGACCAAGACCTCAAGAAGACTAAGACCTGAAGAAGCTAAATACTTGAAAAAGACCAAGACCTGAAGAAGACCAAGATCTCAAGAAGACTAAGACCTGAAGAAGACCCATACTTGAAGAAGACCAAGGCCTAAAGAAGACCAAAACTTGAAGAGGACCAATACTTGAAGGAGACCAAGACTTAAAGAAGACAAAGACCTGAAGAAGACCAAGACCGGAGAAGACCAAGATTTCAAGAAGACCAAGACATGAAGAAGACCAAGACTTGAAGAAGACCAAGACCTGAAGAAGACCAATACTTGAAGAAGACCAAGGCCTAAAGAAGACCAAGACTTGAAGAAGACCAAAACCTGAAGAAGACCAAGACTTGAAGAAGACCAAGAACTGAAGAAGACCAAGACCTGAAGAAGACCAAGACTTAAAGAAGACAAAGACCTGAAGAAGACCAAGACCTGAAGAAGACCAAGACCTCAAGAAGACTAAGACCTGAAGAAGCTAAATACTTGAAAAAGACCAAGACCCGAAGAAGACCAAGATCTCAAGAAGACTAAGACCTGAAGAAGACCAATACTTGAAGAAGACCAAGGCCTAAAGAAGACCAAAACTTGAAGAGGACCAATACTTGAAGGAGACCAAGACTTAAAGAAGACAAAGGCCTGAAGAAGACCAAGACTGGGGAAGACCAAGATCTCAAGAAGACCAAGACATGAAGAAGACCAAGACTTGAAGAAGACCAAGACCTGAAGAAGACCAATACTTGAAGAAGACCAAAACCTGAAGAAGACCAAGACTTGAAAAAGACCAACACTTGAAGAAGACAAAGACCTGAAGAAGACCAAGACCTCAAGAAGACCAAGACCTGAAGAAGCCAAATACTTGAAAAAGACCAAGGCTTAAAGAAGACCAAGACTTGAAGAAGACCAAAACCTGAAGAAGACCAAGACTTGAAGAAGACCAAGAACTGAAGAAGACCAAGGCCTGAAGAAGACCAATAATTGAAGAAGACCAAGACCTGAAGAAGACCAAGACCTGAAGAAGATCAAGACCTGAAGAAGACCAAGACCAGAGAAGACCAAGATCTCAAGAAGACTAAGACCTGAAGAAGACCAATACTTGAAGAAGACCAAGGCCTAAAGAAGACCAAGACTTGAAGACCAAAACCTGAAGAAGACCAAGACATAAAGAAGACCAAGACTTGAAGAAGACCAAGACCTGAAGAAGACCAAGACTTGAAGAAGACCAAAACCTGAAGGAGACCGAGACTTGAAAAAGACCAACACTTGAAGAAGACAAAGACCTGAAGAAGACCAAGACCTCAAGAAGACTAAGACCTGAAGAAGCTAAATACTTGAAAAAGACCAAGACCTGAAGAAGACCAAGATCTCAAGAAGACTAAGACCTGAAGAAGACCCATACTTGAAGAAGACCAAGGCCTAAAGAAGACCAAAACTTGAAGAGGACCAATACTTGAAGGAGACCAAGACTTAAAGAAGACAAAGACCTGAAGAAGACCAAGACCGGAGAAGACCAAGATTTCAAGAAGACCAAGACATGAAGAAGACCAAGACTTGAAGAAGACCAAGACCTGAAGAAGACCAATACTTGAAGAAGACCAAGGCCTAAAGAAGACCAAGACTTGAAGAAGACCAAAACCTGAAGAAGACCAAGACTTGAAGAAGACCAAGAACTGAAGAAGACCAAGACCTGAAGAAGACCAAGACTTAAAGAAGACAAAGACCTGAAGAAGACCAAGACCTGAAGAAGACCAAGACCTCAAGAAGACTAAGACCTGAAGAAGCTAAATACTTGAAAAAGACCAAGACCTGAAGAAGACCAAGATCTCAAGAAGACTAAGACCTGAAGAAGACCAATACTTGAAGAAGACCAAGGCCTAAAGAAGACCAAAACTTGAAGAGGACCAATACTTGAAGGAGACCAAGACTTAAAGAAGACAAAGGCCTGAAGAAGACCAAGACCGGGGAAGACCAAGATCTCAAGAAGACCAAGACATGAAGAAGACCAAGACTTGAAGAAGACCAAGACCTGAAGAAGACCAATACTTGAAGAAGACCAAAACCTGAAGAAGACCAAGACTTGAAAAAGACCAACACTTGAAGAAGACAAAGACCTGAAGAAGACCAAGACCTCAAGAAGACTAAGACCTGAAGAAGCCAAATACTTGAAAAAGACCAAGGCTTAAAGAAGACCAAGACTTGAAGAAGACCAAAACCTGAAGAAGACCAAGACTTGAAGAAGACCAAGAACTGAAGAAGACCAAGACCTGAAGAAGATCAAGACCTGAAGAAGACCAAGACCAGAGAAGACCAAGATCTCAAGAAGACTAAGACCTGAAGAAGACCAATACTTGAAGAAGACCAAGGCCTAAAGAAGACCAAGACTTGAAGACCAAAACCTGAAGAAGACCAAGACTTGAAGAAGACCAAGAACTGGAAAAGACCAAGACCTGAAGAAGACCAATAATTGAAGAAGACCAAGACATGAAGAAGATATATTATACATATTGTATTATTTTGTATTATAATATATTATGTTATATCATAATATGTTATATATTATTATACTATATTATATTGTTTTGTATCATATTATATTAAATTATATATTGTTTCATCATATCATATTATATTATATTATATTATAGTGTATTGTAATATATCATGTCATATTATATTATATTATATAATTTTTATATTATAGTATTTTTTATTATATGATACACTTTTGTATTGAATTGTATAGTATTATATTATTTAAAATTACGTTATTTATATATTATTATAATATATTATATTACATCATATTATATTATTAGATATTATATTATATTACATTATTTTATATTATGTTATATTGTATACAATATTTTATATTATGTTATATTGTATACATACATACAATATAACATAATATAAAAGAATGTAATATAATATAATATCTAATAATATAATATGATGTAATGTAATATATTATAATATATATAAATAACATAATTTTAAATAACATAATACAATACAATTCAATACAAAAGTGTATCATATAATATACAATACTGTAATATAAAATGATATAATATAATATAATACAATATGACATGATATATTACAATACAATATAATATAATATGATATGATAAAATAATATATAATTTAATATAATATGATACAATATTATACAGTGTTATCATTATATTATTTTAAATAATTTTGTATTATGTTATGCTGTTATGTTATGTTTATGGCTGTCAAAAATAACGAGCATAGTCTTGTGATTAATCACTCAAAATGATCGCATTAATCATGTCTAGTTGCAGATTGATAGTGCTTTTTTAATTTATTTTAATTAGTTTTTTACATATTTTATTTTGCGCTCCTTTACAGCTACAGCGAACGGTAACCGGAAAGGTGGCGTGGGTCTGGGATTAGGTCTGTGATCAGGTCTGTCATCAGGTCTGTGATCAGGTCTGTCATCAGGTCTGTGATTAGGTCGATGATTAGGTCGATGATTGGATCAACGCATATGCATACGAAATGTTGCTTTAAAAAAAAAACCACAGAACTTTCGTTAATACTTTTACCAGGTTATTATGTGCATTTAATCAAAACATTTAAAACATGTTTGTATATGACATTCGGCTGATAGATTTGTATTTGTTTTAAAATATCGGGGTCTTTTCTGTCATTTTTTGTCATTTTCAATTATGTAAGCAAGTCTTTTGCAATTAGTCTTTTTTTTAAATCATTTGTCAGCACTAGTTGTGTTATGTCACAACATGTTATGTTATCTTGTTTTATTAGGGTGGGACAGAGGACCCTATTGTATTTGTAAGGTTTTATTATTATTATTCCGCCGCCTCTTTGAGCTGTAATTTGAACCTCTTAACATGCTTCAAAACTAACCATATTTGACACACTTATCAGGACTGGCGAAAATTGCCATCCAATCAAACCCCAAAACTCAAAATTGCGCTCTAGCACCCCCTAGGAAAAAACACAGACAAAACTGCTTGTAACTTCCTGTAGGAATGTTGTAGAGACATGAAACAAAAACCTCTATGTGGGTCTGACTTAGACCTAGATTTCATACATTGACATCCTTCAGCAAAGATCAACAAAAAGTTGGTAATTCCCCCTTCAAAACAAAAGTTTTCTAAAAACAGTCACTTTTGCCTCTTTGAGCTGTAATTTGACCCCCTTAACATGCTTCAAAACTCACCAAACTGGACACACACATCAGGACTGGCAAAAATTGTGATCTAATAAAAAACCCAACCCCAAAACTTAAAATTGCGCTCTAGCGCCCCTTAGGAAGAAAACACAGACACAACTGCTCCTAGGAAGAAAACTCAGACAAAACTGCCTGTAACTTCCAGTAAGAATGTCTTAGAGACATGAAACAAAAACCTCTATGTAGGTCTGACTTAGACCTAGATTTCATACATTGACATCCTTCAGCAAAAATCAACAAAAAGTTGGCAATTCCCCCTTCAAAACAAAAGTTTTGTAAAAACAGTCACTTTTGCCACTTTGAGCTGTAATTTGACCCCCTTAAATGATAAATGGGTTGTACTTGTATAGCGCTTTTCTACCTTCAAGGTACTCAAAGCGCTTTGACACTACTTCCACATTTACCCATTCACACACACATTCACACACTGATGGAGGGAGCTGCCATGCAAGGCGCTAACCAGCAGCCATCAGGAGCAAGGGTGAAGTGTCTTGCTCAGGACACAACGGACATGACGAGGTTGGTACTAGGTGGGGATTGAACCAGGGACCCTCGGGTCGCGCACGGCCATTCTTCCACTGCGCCACGCCGTCCCGCGTCAAAACTCACCAAACTGGACACACACATCAGGACTGGAAAAAACTGTGATCTAATAAAAACCTAACCCCAAAACTCAAAATTGCGCTCTAGCGCCCCCTAGGAAGAAAACACAGACACAACTGCTCCTAGGAAGAAAATCAGACAAAACTGCCTGTAATGTATGACAGTAGGAATGTCTTAGAGACATGAAACATAACCTCTATGTAGGTCTGACTTAAACCTAGATTTCATACATTGACATCCTTCAGCAGAAATCAACAGGAAGTTGGCAATTCCCCCTTCAAAACAAAAGTTTTGTAAAAATTGTCACTTTTGCCTCTTTGAGCTGTAATTTGACCCCCTTAACATGCTTCAAAACTCACCAAACTGGACACACACATCAGGACTGGCAAAAATTGTGATCTAATAAAAACCTAACCCCAAAACTCAAAATTGCGCTCTAGCGCCCCCTAGAAAGAAAACACAGACACAACTGCTCCTAGGAAGAAAACTCAGACAAAACTGCCTGTAACTTCCAGTAGTAATGTCTTAGAGACATGAAACAAAAACCTCTATTTAGGTCTGACTTAGACCTAGATTTCATACATTAACATTCTTCAGCAAAAATCAACAGGAAGTTGGCAATTCCCCCTTCAAAACAAAAGTTTTGTAAAAACAGTCGCTTTTGCCTCTTTGAGCTGTAATTTGACCCCCTTAACATGCGTCAAAACTCACCAAACTGTACACAGACAATAGGACTGGCAAAAACTGTGATCTAATAAAAACCTAACCCCAAAACTCAAAATTGCGGTCTAGCGTCCCCTAGGAAGAAAACACAGACACAACTGCTCCTAGGAAGAAAACTCAGCCTGTAACTTCCAGTAGGAATGTCTTAGAGACATGAAACGAAAACCTCTAAGTAGGTCTTACTTAGACCTACATTTCATAAATTGACAACCCCCAGCAAAAATCAACAGGAAGTTTGCAATTCCCCCTTCAAAACAAAAGTTTTGTAAAAATCGGTCACCTTTTTTCAAAAATTATCTCCTCTGAGCGCGTTTGTCGTGTCGGCTTCAAACTAGCACAGGAGAGAGATTGAACCCTTCTGATTAAAATTTGACCAAAGAGTTTTAATTACTGCTCCGGTTTGGATTTTATGTGCCGTCAAAGTCGGTCCTGTCCATCGCTGCTTGCAGCTTTAATTTTTTTATGTTGTTATTTTTTTTGTTTTGTTTTGTCCTGTCGTTTTGCATTGAGTTATGTTTTATTTTATCTTATTTTCTTTCTTGTATTGTTTTTAAAGTGGCATTATTATTCTGCCAGTTTCCCTCCATGTGTCAATGGGGACAGGTGGCAGTGCTGGGGGGCACACACACACACACACACACACACACACACACACACACACACGCACACACAAACCGTCCTATTGTGCAACAACAACAAAACAAAGCGGAAGTAAAAAAAAAAAGGCTTGTATTTACCTGGAGTATATCTCCGTAAAGAACGAGGGATCAACACCATATTTCTTTCTTTCCCTTCTTTTTTACGGCCCCCACCCCTGCTCACCCTCTCACTCCTGACGGCCACATTGTCGCTGAGGACAAAGGCCAGGAGGGAGCGGGGAAGGTAAAGAAGTCACGGGGGTGAAGACTCACCTGATAAGAGCATGAATGACCCCATTGATGGAGGAAGACTTCCTCTAAATTTCACTTTGTCTTCTTCTCACAGAAGAAAAACAATCATTAAAACATTCATGCATTTACGCATTCATGTGTTCATGCATTCCTTCTTCACTTGAGAAGACCAATTCTTACTCTTCACCTTTCGCGTCCTCCTACCTTTCCGTCCTGAGATAGCCACTTCATTAGGTACACCATCAACTCAGTCTCAGTAGAAAACTGTGCCTCTGAAAAGAAAAAATGAATGCATTCATTGAACAGTTTGCATATTTATGATGGTATATTGTATCACACTGACTGGGTTGTGGGGGTCGAAGTATGAATGAAAGGGTGACTAAATTAATGAATGAAGTAATGAATAACTAATGACTGGACAAATAAATGAATGAATAAACAAAGAACCAAATGAATAAGTTAATTATTGAATAAATAGACGAATAAATGAATACATTAATGAACCAACAAATGAATGAATGGATAACTGAAGGGATAATTGGATGAATACAATAATGAATGCATTAATACAGCCATGAATGAATGCTTTAATAAATAAACAAACAAATTAAAGGATAAATGAAAGATGGAATAAATGAATTAATGAATGAATACATGAATTTGTAAGAAAAAAATGAATAAATGAGTGCATGAATATGGAGGGTAAAAATAAATGAATACATTAATACATTTATGAATAAATAAACCAATACATGAATGAATGTATTGAGGGAAAATAAATAAACAAATGAATGGATGGATGAATAAATGATTAAATAAATAAATGGATGACTAAATTGATTCATACATTAAGTTCATGAGTAATATTTAATTTAATTAGTGCATTAATGAATGAATGCATGAAAAAACACATTATTAAAAAATAAATAAATGTATTGATAAGTTAATACATTGACAAATGAATAAATGAAACAAAATAATTAATGAATGAATATGAGAATTAATTAATCAATCAATACATGTACGCATACATACATACATACATACATACGTACTCACATACATACGTACGTACTTACACACATACATACATACGTGTGTACGTTCTTACATACATATATAGATACATACAATCGTACTTACATACATATACATACATACATGCATATGTACGTACATACATATATGCATACGTACGTACATACGTACATACATGCATACGTACGTACATGCATATATGTATGTACGTATGTACATACATGCATACGTACGTACATGCATATATGTATGTATGCATGTATGTATGTACGTACGTACGTACATACATATATGCATACATACATACGTACGTACGTACATATGTACTTACATACATTCATATGTGTGTACATACGTACATTCTTACATACATACGTACGTACGTACCAGTGACGTGCGGTGAGGTTGATGGCTGGTGAGGCACTGACTTCATCACAGTCAGATTTACAAACATATGAACCCTAAAGAGTATCTTATTCACCATTTGATTGGCAGCAGTTAACGGGTTATGTTTAAAAGCTCATACCAGCATTCTTCCCTGCTTGGCACTCAGCATCAAGGCTTGGAATTGGGGGTTAAATCACCAACAATTATTCCCGGGCGTGGCGCCGCTGCTGCCCACTGCTCCCCTCACCTCCCAGGGGGTGATCAAGGGATGAGTCAAATGCAGAGGACAAATTTCACCACACCTAGTGTGTGTGTGACAATCATTGGTACTTTAACTTTAACTTTAACTTTACACATACAAACTGTAGCACACAAAAAAGCACATTTAATAAAAGAAACGTTACTATGGTCTTACCTTTACTTATAAGTGCGGGAACAGTGGTGTTGGTGTTGGAGGAGTTGTGAATGAATGAAATATGAAATCCGTGCTGCAGTCTGCAGGTGTACCTAATGTTGTGTCCCTGCAGTCGTTCACGGCTCCTCCGGTGCGAGCAATGTTGTTTTTGCACTTTTTGGCTTCTTGTTAAGTGACTTTTTTTGAGTGGATTCGGTCTTGCACGTGGAGGGTTTGGGTGTGGGCTTTGGTTGGTGTGGTGCTCCCGTCGGGGGGTGCATTCTGCGGCGGGGGTGCATTAACCGGCACCAGGAGGCGGGATTACTGCGAGCCTCACACAGTGCGTCTTCGCAGCAGTTTTATGATTGCTCAGCACAAGAAATACGTAACACACATACAGTTGTTGACAAAATACACTGTACATTATATACCTCAGCTAACTAACTATGGAAATGTATAATATAATTCATATAGCAATACGGTCTCACTGCACAGCAGGCCAGCAGTTAGCCGAGTCATTGCGCAATCCATGTTGAGGCACAACTGAGTGACGTGCCTCAACTGGCTGCTGATCACCGCACCGTCTCTTCTCAGTATTTGAACGGCAAATGTGAAAATTCAGCGATTCTGAATAAAAATAATCTAAAACTGGTGAAGTTAAATGGAAAATAACTTTATAGTATAATCACTGGATACATCCATCCATCCATTTTCTACCGCTTATTCCCATTGGGGTCGCGGGGGGCGCTGGAGCCTATCTCAGCTACAATCGGGCGGAAGGCGGGGTACACCCTGGACAAGTCGCCACCTCATCGCAGGGCCAACACAGATAGACAGACAACATTCACACTCAAATCCACACACTAGGGCCAATTTTAGTGTTGCCAATCAACTTATCCCCAGGTGCATGTCTTTGGAGGTGGGAGGAAGCCGGAGTACCCGGAGGGAACCCACGCAGTCACGGGGAGAACATGCAAACTCCACACAGAAAGATCCCGAGCCCGGGATTGAACCCAAGACTACTCAGGACCTTCGTATTGTGAGGCAGATGCACTAACCCCTCTGCCACCGTGAAGCCCCACTGGATACATATAACTATTTAATAAAAATGTTTTCTTTTTTACAATTTTTTTCTTTCCATGATGGCCTCACCTGCCTCTAGTGACTGCACGTCACTGATACATACATACGGACATACGTACATGCATACATGCGTATGTACATACATACATGCATACATACATACGTGCGTACATACATGCATAAATACAAACGTACATACATGCATATGTACATACATACATACATACATACATACGTACACACATGCATATACATACATACATACGTACATACATGCATATATACATACATACATACAGACATGTATGTACATATACATGCATACATACATACGGACATATGTACATGCATACATGCGTATGTACATACATACATGCATACATACGTGCGTACATACATGCATACATACAAACGTACTTACATACATACGTTCTTACATACATACATACATACTGTACATACAAACGTACTTACATACTTAGATCCATACATACATACATATATACATACATACATACGTACCTTCTTACATACAAACATACATAGATATATACATACATACGGACGTACGTACATGCATACATGCGTATGTACATACATACATGCATACATACATATGTGCGTACGTACATACATAGATACATACATACATACGTACGTTCTTACATACATACAAACATACACAAATAATTTAAGAAAGGAGGTTGGTTGTTATGAATTGAGCATAAATCTTAATCCTTCAGTCCAACAAACGAATGATGGACAACACTCTGCTGGCCACTTTGTGAGAGGTTTCTGCCAGCAGCTCCATGAACACGTGTTTGACCCACTTTGGTGTGGAAGAACTCCGGTGGCGACTTCACCCGTGCACACACCCACCAGGCAGAATCTTTCTCTTCGCCCCTCACTTCCTGCATGTGTCCCAATACTTCTGACTGACGCCGTGCGGTTGCCAGGTGGCATATACGTGAGGTGAAGGCCAGGAAAGGGAAAGAGGGCGGGGCCCGGGTCGGGAATGTCATGTGTTCCACCGAATGATCCTCAATTAACACTTTGTTTGCTTTAGCCGGGGGGCGGGGGGGCCCAGTGGAGCGGCTCACTTCAGGCCGTCAGGTGACCCGCTTCTTTGTCATGGAGGAGGGGACGTGGGGGGCGGGAGGGGTGGGGGGACATCCAAATGACTGTCAGGAATGTCACCTGGAACAATGGCGTGATTCTACGCCCGCAGTGGCGTCCATCATCGTTAGAGGTCAGTCGCCAACGCCGGACGCTCATCTTTGTTTCCTTTTATTTTGGGGCAGGGTCCTGACTTTGACCCCCTCACTTCAACGTCCATCTCCCCAAACTTGGGGGAGGTATTATGATTATTTTCCACATTTAAACACTTACATTACATGTAACGCTGGTTCTTTTGGTCAAAATGTTGCATAAATCATGTTTTACAGACCATCTACAAGGGGTGGGCGGGCCTTATTTACGTGCCTCCACTTTGACAGCGTCTTCAAACCCACCATCTTTGTTATACCGGTACTTTTTTAGCGCTTCCATAGCGAGTCTACTGACAGATATAAGTTGGAACCGCCCGCTACTATGTTAAAAATGGCAATATCGGAGGATGCACGTGCCTGTACGAGCCAGTCTGCCCCACCACACGAGGATAGTGACAAAAAGGGAGCTTATTGGCTACAATGGTGGACAACTACAATACCATATATGGAGATATTTGCTGATGTTCTTCCCCGACCGCTGACCTCCAAACGGCATCGTTTGGAGGAAGTGTGAAGGATATCTCCACAATGCCTCCACCGTCATGTCATATTTTTGTTTTCTGAACTGGACTTTCAATCGAAGCAGGAGGTAATAATTAAAGGAAGATCTCCATCGAGACAGAGAGACTTTTAAAACTGAAGAAAGATAAGGAAGACTTCTAAAAACAAGTTATCTATGCTTTTGTTCAGAAGGAGCAGTGCATGGACTTCACATATAAGTAAAGGTAAGACCATAATAACGTTTTGTTTATGAAATGGGCTTTTTTGTGTGCTACAGTTTGTATGTGTAAAGTTAAAGTTAAGTTAAAGTAGCAATGATTGTCACACACACACTGGGT
>NC_084551.2:53512500-53545000 GCF_033978685.3 Nerophis lumbriciformis | reverse complement strand
TGAGATTATTCTCATCAATATTACCATTTTGTTATTATTTGCATCACTTTTTACATTGTTGTCCATTTCCATGACATTTTCAACAACAACAAAACAAAAAAAAATGCATTTAATCCGTCACATGACACTGGTAACGTTTAAATGTCACTCATTTGCATGCAAAAACCTGCTCTTGTCAGATTCTTGCAGTCAGACTGGAAACAAAGTGGATTATTACACTTTTTAATGACCTGTAAGCAAACACGTCTCGCCTATGCAAATACGCCATCTTTGAAGAGGTCCACCATTTGCATCTTTCACCGCCGTTTTTTTCGCACGTTTGGGAAAGTGCGGAGCGGTTATTCTGATGCACGCCCGACTGAAGCGCTGCCAGCGCCTTCAAATCAAGAAACGCCGCCGTGGTCATTTCCATAACAGCTCTTTGAGCACCGTTTGAAAACATGCAAACTTCGCCTGAAACTACCGCTTATTCCCTTTAGGGTCGCGGGGGGCGCTGGAGCCTATCTCAGCTACAATCGGGTGGAAGGCGGGGTACACCCTGGACAAGTCGCCACCTCATCGCAGGGCCAACACAGATAGACAGACAACATTCACACACTAGGGACCATTTAGTGTTGCCAATCAACCTATCCCCAGGTGCATGTCTTTGGAGGTGGGAGGAGCCTATCCCCAGGTGCATGTCTTTGGAGGTGGGAGGAAGCCGGAGTACCCGGAGGGAACCCACGCAGTCACAGGGAGAACATGCAAACTCCATACAGAAAGATCCCGAGCCCGGGATTGAACTCAGGTCTACTCAGGACCTTCGTATTGTGAGGCAGACACACTAACTCCTCTTCCACCGTGCTGCCTGAAACTATTCTTCAATATTAAAATGATCAATGGAAGGATCTATTCAACTGAACAAATCCTGATTATTATTTGGGGTGAAAACGCTGCAAATTTTTGTTTATTTTAGAAGATAAAGCACAGCTTTTCCATAAAATGCAGCAGAAAGTAGGAGTTTGAATCTTTATGCACTGGACATTTCGACGCGATTTCGATTCCTGGGGGTGATATATATACACATATATACATATATATAAATATATATATATATATATATATTTTTGAAATTATGAGTCGATTTGGAATCAGGATGAATAAAAATTGCAATTCGGATGTGAATCGATTTTTTTTTGTGCACCCCTAGAAAAGATTCGATCCCGATTCCAGGGGTGACGATTCGCTTAAGAATGATTTTGTATCCCTATCCATCCATTCCTCCATCATCATCAGTCGGGTCACGGGGGCAGCAGCCTAAGTAGCTACTTTGTCCAGTTTAATTGTAATTAAACGTTTTTCAAAACAGATTACGGGTTAGAAAAGCTATTTTTGGTTGCATGTAAATGGCCTAAAACTTGTTTTTTTTAATTGATTTTCATTGGAAAAAAAATATGTATATATATTTTTTTTATAAATTGAAAAATTAAACAAATAAATAAATAGAAACATTTAAATAATACATTAAGATGAATATATTTTATATTTAATTTTTCCAATTAATTTTTGAAATTATGAATGGATTTGGAATCAGGATGAATAAAAATTACAAATATTATTTGGTGGACTTTTCTCAGAACAGGTTGCAGGTTAGAAAATCAATTTCTGGTTGCATGGAAATGTCCTAAAAATGTATTTAAAAAAAATTGATTCTTATGAGAAAAAAAAAAAAAAGAATAATTACAAATAATACATAGATTAATTAATTATTTAAAAAGAAATACATTAACTCTGTCCAGAGTCGGGACCCGGGGTGGACCGCTCGCCTGTGCATAGGTTGGGGACATCTCTGCGCTGCTGACCCGTCTCCGCTCAGGATGGTCTCCTGCTGGCCCCACTATGGACTGGACTCTCACTATTATGTTAGATCCACTATGGACTGGACTCTCACTATTATGTTAGATCCACTATGGACTGGACTCTCACTATTATGTTAGATCTACTATGGACTGGACTCTCACAGTATTATGTTAGATCCACTATGGACTAGACTCTCACACTATTATGTTCGATCCACTATGGACTTGACTCTCTCACTATTATGCTAGATCCACTATGGACTGGACTCTGACTATTATGTTAGATCCACTATGGACTGGACTCTCACACTATTACGTTAGATCCACTATGGACTGGACTCTCACTATTATGTTAGATCCACTATGGACTGGACTCTTAACTATTATGTTAGATCCACTATGGACTGGACACTCACTTTTATGTTAGATCCACTATGGATTGGACTCCCACACTATTATGTCAGATCCACTATGGACTGGACTCTCACTATTATGTTAGATCCACTGTGGACTGAACTCTCACTATTATGTTAAATCCACTATGGACTGGACTCTCACTATTATGTTAGATCCACTATGGACTGGACTCTCACAATATTATGTTAGGTCCACTATGGACCGGACTCTCTCACTATTATGTTAGATCCACTATGGACTGGACTCTCACTATTATGTTAGATCCACTATGGACTGGACTCTCACACTCCAAGGTTTCTCATTGTCATCCCACTGGGTTGAGTTTTTCCTTGCCCTTATGTGGGCTCCGAACCGAGCAGCCCTTTGAGACACTCGCGATTTAGGGCTATATAAATAAACATTGATTGATTAATTAAAAACTATGTGTTTTGTTGTGTTTTTAATACATTTTTTGATATCATAAATCGATTTTGCAATCGGCATGATTAAAAATTGCAATCCGAATCGATTTTTTCTGTGCAACCCTTGTCAAAAGAGTATTGACAGGACGTCCTTCTGTCGTCTGAAGCATTTATGAGCGGGAGAACAATGAGCCGCTGTTAGCCTCTTTCCCTTTCCTGCAAGCTCCAAGTCAGCTGATGGCACGTCGTTAGCGCCTCGTTGGCCGCCCGTTAGCCCCCAAAGGATCTTTGATGTGTCGCTCGACTTGTGGAATGAACCGGAAGACGCCCGATGGGATTGTCTTAATGTCAGCGTTTGTTTGGTGAAAGAAAACCAGGCGCCAACAGCAGGAATCAATTAGCGCGTGCTAATGAGTTAGCCCACGTTTAATAGGTTGTCACGCGTGGATGTGGATTAGCTCCGCGTTAGCGCCGCTCTAGCAAAGGGGGCGGGGCTAGACACAGTCGTGGTCAGGGAACAAGAGTGGTGGTCCGATACAACTTTTTAATCAATCAATGTTTATTTATATAGCCCTGAATCACAAGTGTCTCAAAGGGCTGCACAAGCCACGACGACATCCTCGGTTCAGATCCACTCTCCGATACTATACCGATACTGGACCTCTGTGTACTGGCCAATACTGATATTGATCCGCTACGATACCAGAAAAAATCATAGTACATACATTTACTAATTTGTAGCGTTTTATTATTTATATACGATTTTGAAACGCTGCATCTTCAAAACCGTTACATCTCTACTTATGTCTAGCTTGTGTGCTATTGTGTGCTTAGCTGTTGTGTAGTTGCTATCTCCCGGTAGCCTTCAGCATATACCAATAATAATAATAATAATAATAGATTTTATTTGTAAAAAGCACTTTACATTGAGTAAACAACCTCAAAGTGCTACAGTGTATTAAAAAATAAAAATAAAAAATAAATAAAAAATTAAAAGATAATAAATAAATAAATAAAAATAAAAACTAGAGCAGATAGTTAGAACTAGTATGCATATATCTAAAAAAAAAACAATAATAATAATAATAATAATAGATTTTATTTGTAAAAAGCACTTTACATTGACTAAACAACCTCAAAGTGCTACAGTGTATTAAAAAAATTAATAGAAAATAAATAAAAAAATTAAAAGTTAATAAATAAATAAATAAAAATAAAAACTAGAGCAGATAGTTAGAACTAGTATGCATATATCTAAAAAAAAAAAAAACAATAATAATAATAGATATTATTTGTAAAAAGCACTTTACATTGAGTAAACAACCTCAAAGTGCTACAGTGTATTAAAAAAATAAAAATAAAATAAATAAAAAATTAAAAGATAATAAATAAATAAAAATAAAAACTAGAGCAGATAGTTAGAACTAGTATGCATATATCTAAAAAAAAACCAATAATAATAATAATAATAATAGAATGTATTTGTAAAAAGCACTTTACATTGAGTAAACAACCTCAAAGTGCTACAGTGTATTAAAAAAATAAATAAAAAATTAATAAAAAATTAAAAGATAATATATAAATCAATAAAAATAAAAACTAGAGCAGATAGTTAGAACTAGTATGCATATATCTAAAAAAAAAACAATAATAATAATAATAATAATAGATTTTATTTGTAAAAAGCACTTTACATTGACTAAACAACCTCAAAGTGCTACAGTGTATTAAAAAAATTAATAGAAAATAAAAAATAAAAATTAAAGTTAATAAATAAATAAATAAAAATAAAAACTAGAGCAGATAGTTAGAACTAGTATGCATATATCTAAAAAAACAAAAAACAATAATAATAATAGATTTTATTTGTAAAAAGCACTTTACATTGAGTAAACAACCTCAAAGTGCTACAGTGTATTAAAAAAATAAATAAAAAATAAATAAAAAATTAAAAGATAATAAATAAATAAAAATAAAAACTAGAGCAGATAGTTAGAACTAGTATGCATATATCTAAAAAAAAAACAATAATAATAATAATAATAATAGATTGTATTTGTAAAAAGCACTTTACATTGAGTAAACAACCTCAAAGTGCTACAGTGTATTAAAAAAATAAATAAAAAATTAAAAGATAATATATAAATCAATAAAAATAAAAACTAGAGCAGATAGTTAGAACTAGTATGCATATATCTAAAAAAAAACCAATAATAATAATAATAATAATAGATTTTATTTGTAAAAAGCACTTTACATTGAGTAAACAACCTCAAAGTGCTACAGTGTATTAAAAAATTAATAAAAAATAAATAAAAAATTAAAAGATAATAAATAAATCAATAAAAATAAAAACTAGAGCAGATAGTTAGAACTAGTATGCATATATCTAAAAAAAAAACAATAATAATAATAATAATAATAGATTTTATTTGTAAAAAGCACTTTACAGTGAGTAAACAACCTCAAAGTGCTACAGTGTATTAAAAAAATAAATAAAAAATAAATAAAAAATAAAAAGATAATAAATAAATCAATAAAAATAAAAACTAGAGCAGATAGTTAGAACTAGTATGCATATATCTAAAAAAAAACAATAATAATAATAATAATAATAGATTTTATTTGTAAAACGCACTTTACATTGAGTAAACAACCTCAAAGTGCTACAGTGTATTAAAAAAATGAATACAAAAAAAATAAAAAAATTAAAAGATAATAAATAAATCAATAAAAATAAAAACTAGAGCAGATAGTTAGAACTAGTAGGCATATATCTAAAAAAAAAACAATAATAATAATAATAATAATAGATTTTATTTGTAAAAAGCACTTTACAGTGAGTAAACAACCTCAAAGTGCTACAGTGTATTAAAAAAATTAATAAAAAAAAATAATAATAATTAAAAGATAATACAAAAATAAATAAAAATAAAAACTAGAACAGCCAAATAGCTAGAACTAGTATGCATATATCTAAAAAAAAAAAATTTTAAAAACAAAAACAAATGGGGTTTTAGGCCTTTTTTAAAAGCATTCACAGTCTGTGGTGCCCTCAGGTGGTCAGGGGGAGCGTTCAACAGACTGGGAGCGGCGGAGCAGAAAGCCCGGTCTCCCATTGTTTGTAGCTTCGTCCTCTGAGGTTGGAGGAGCTTAGCCTGTCCGGAGCGGTGGTTGTCGAGTGGAGGATTTGGGGGTGAGCAGTTCTTTGAGGTAGAAGGGGGGGGCATTTCCATGGAGGCACTGGTGGGTTAGTAGGGAGACTTTGTATTCAATCCTGAGTGGAACAGGAAGCCAGTGAAGGGATTTGAGAATTGGTGTAATATGGTCATATTTCCGCACTCTCATCAGGATCCTAGCAGCACTGTTCTGGATGTATTGCAGCTTCTGGAATGTTCTTGCTGGGGATCCCGACAAGAAGTGCAGTGCAGTAGTCTAGCCTGTTGTCCGTAGTCTACCAAGTTCACCTCACGTATATGACTTGACTAAAACAGACGAAAAGACCAACCTTTTCCAGAACTTTTGGACTATACCGATATTGGACCTCTGTGTATTGGCCGATACTGATATCGATCCGCTACGATACCAGAACAAATCGTAGTACATACTTTTGCTCACTTTTAGTGTCTTATTATTTATATGCGATTTTGAAACCTCAATACCGCTGCATCTACAAAACCGTTACATCTCTACTTATGTCTAGCTTGTGTGTCATTGTGTGCTTAGCTGTTGTGTAGTTGCTAGCTCCCGGTAGCCTACAGCATATACCATGTTCACCTTTTGTAAATTACTTGACTAAAACTGATGAAAAGACCAACCTTGTGTGCCTATTGGAGGATACTTAGATGCGAACTGGTTGTCCAGTATCAACTCGAGAGTTTAGATACAAGCCCACATAATCTGGTCTCGGACCAATACATGATATCAATGCGTCCTAGCATTCCCACGCAAACCACTGCAACGATGCACACTGTAAGTTACAGGAACGGACATGTGGACTTATTCAGGGTGTTGTTGTCATCGTAGAAGCTAACCGCTGCACAAGTCGGACCTTACTTAGGTCTTCTGTTGCTCCACGATTCATGGAAAGTTCCTCCCAAGTCTTCTTGTGAGACAACCCAAAATTCCTTTAGAATTCGTCATCTCAAGTGGCCGAGATTTCAATGTGAATTAATTCGGTCCAAGTCCCGAGGAGGAGTTCCACAGAGTACACGACACCTGGTTTTCGCCCCAAAATGTCCTAACCAAATCATAACCATACCTAAATCCCGCACAATCTGGGCAACTAGTAGTCAGGCCTATGTTTTTTTTAAATATATATATTTATTTCACTCTCATCTGGGTCACGGCACCACCGTAGCGTTTGTGTACTCACTCTTCCGACTGTGTTGTGTTCTTCCCACTCTTCTACCCGGATCACCGGCATGAGAGACCGGCGTGCTGACTACCGAGCTGAAAGCCTCGGCTATCAACTCGATAGCCAGCACTCACCGTTGCACTAACCCCGCTCAATATCACTCTCATCTGGGTCACGGCACCACCGCAGCGGTTATGTACTCACTCTTCCGACTGTGTTGTGTTCTTCCCACTGTTCTACCCGGGTCGCCGGCGTGCTGACTACCAAGCTGAAAACCTCGGCTGTCAACTCGATAGCCAGCACTCACCCCACTAAATCTCACCCTCATCTGGGTCACGGCACCACCGTAGCGGTTGTGTACTCATTGTTCCCACTGTGTTGTGTTCTTCCCACTGTTATACCCGGGTCGCCGGCGTGCTGACTACCGAGCTGAAAACCTCGGCTGTCAACTCGATAGCCAGCACTCACCCCGTTAAATCTCACCCTTATCTGGGTCACGGCACCACCGTAAGCGTTTGTGTACTCACTCTTCCGACTGCGTTGTGTTCTTCCCACTGCTCTACCCGGATCACCGGCATGAGAGGCCGACGTGCTGACTACCGAGCTGAAAGCCTCGGCTATCAACTCGATACCCAGCACTCACCGTTGCACTAGCCCCGCTAAATCTCACTCTCATCTGGGTCACGGCACCATCGCAGCGGTTATGTAGTCACTCTTCCGACTGTGTTGTGTTCTTCCCACTGTTTTACCCGGGTCGCCGGCGTGCTGACTACCGAGCTGAAAACGTCGACTGTCAACTCGATAGCCAGCCCTCACCCTGCTAAATCTCACTCTCATCTGGGTTACGGCACCACCGTAGCGGTTGTGTACTGATTGTTCCCACTGCGTTGTTTTCTTCCCACTGTTCTACCCGGATCACCGGCATGAGGGTCCGGCGTGCTGACTACCGAGCTGAAAGCCTCGGCTGTCAACTCAATAGCCACCACTCACCCTGCTAAATTTCACTCTCATCTGGGTTACGGCACCACCGTAGCGGTTGTGTACTAATTGTTCCCACTGCGTTGTCTTCTTCCCACTATTCTATCTGGATCACCGGCATGAGAGTCCGGCATGCTGTGCTAGCTGAAAGCCTTGGCTATCAACTAGATAGCCAGCACTCACCGTTGCACTAACCCCACTAAATCTCACTCTCATCTGGGTCACGGTACCACCGCAGCGGTTGTGTACTCACTCTTCCGACTGTGTTGTGTTCTTCCCACTTTTCTACCCGGGTCGACGGCGTGCTGACTACCGAGCTGAAAACCTCGACTGTCAATTCGATAGCCAGCACTCACCCTGCTAAATCTCACTCTCATCTGGGTTACGGCACCACCGTAGCGGTTGTGTACTAATTGTTCCCACTGCGTTGTCTTTTTCCCACTGTTCTACCTGGATCACCGGCATGAGAGTCCGGCGTGCTGACTACCGATCTGAAAGCCTCGGCTAATCAACTCGATAACCAGCACTCACCGTTGCACTCACCTCGCTAGATTTCACTCTCATCTGGGTCACGGCACCACCGTAGCGGTTGTGTACTCACACTTCCGACTGCTTTGTGTTTCTCCTACGACGCTGCAAGGTGGGGCTCAGTTTTTAGTTCGCAGACAGACAGACAGAGTGTGTCTCCAGACTCTGAGCAGATTATACTTTGGGGGAGTTTTTGTGGACGGGGGTAAAGGGAGGGGGTTGTTGTTGATCAAGCTAATTCTTGGCCATTAATCCTGAGGAGTTTCTGAGCGGAGCAGCTAGTTTGACGGGATTAGCGGTAGACTGAACACTCCTGGTTGATTGCGCCTCAGCCTCTGCTCAAACGGACTCAAAGCCGACTGTCAGACGAGTCGGACCGCAGCCCAGATCCGGCGGGCGGGTCAACACGCCGTAGATGCTGAACGTACACAGAAGGCGGGACACGCTCACAATCCTTTGTAGCATCGACAACATGAGTTTCCACCTTGTTTGCATTATTCGTTTGATCTGGCTTCAACGCCCACAACTCTAAAGTTTTTAGCTGGCAAACATCAAGTTTTACAAGAGTTGATGTACAAAAACACTTTGCCACCCAGGTACCGCCATTTGCTAATACTAGGCAACATTAGCTAGACTTTCTCAGTAGTTTGATTGGAAACATTAGCATAATTCATTGAGGCGCTGGAAAAAATGTACTTTAGTTGTTCAGATCTAGTCTTAGAATTACATTGGGCGGATCTAGTCTTAAACTCAGATGGGTCAGATCTATACCAAACTGGACTGTTCAGTTTGTCGTAGAACACATTTCACCTCTCATCCAAGTAGACTTAAATTGGTCCGGTCTAGTCTTAGATTTAGATCGGTCCGGTCTAGTCATAGACTTAGATTGGTCAGATCTAGTCTTGGACTTAGATTGGTCAGATCTCCTCTTTGACTTAGACTGGTCACATCTAGTCTTAGACTTAGATTGGTCGGATCTCGTCTTTGACTTTGATTGGTTAGATTTCGTTTTTGACTGTGATTGGTCAGATTTAGTCTTAGACTTAGATTGGTCAGACCTAGTCTTTAACTTTGATTGGTTAGATCTACTCATAAACTTAGAATGGTCAGATCTAGTCTTCGATTTTGATTGGTTAGATCTACTCATAAACTTAGAATGGTCCGATCTAGTCTTCGATTTTGATTGATCAGATCCAGTCTTAGATTTAGACTGGTCAGATCTAGTCTTAGACTTAGATTAGTCAGATCTAGTCTTAGACTTAGTTTGGTGACATCTAGTCATAGACTTAGACTGTTCAGATCTAGACATAGATTGGTCAGATCTCGTCTCTGGCTTTGATTGGCTAGATCTCGTCTTTGACTTTGATTGGTTAGATCTAGTCATAGACTTAGATTGGTCAGATCTCGTCTTTGACTTAGATTGGTCACATCTAGTCTTTAACTTTGATTGGTTAGATCTACTCATAAACTTAGATTGGTCAGATCTAGTGTTCGACTTTGATTGATCAGATCTAGTCTTAGACTTAGACTGGTCAGATCTAGTCTTAAACTTAGATTGGTCGGATCTTGTCTTTAACTTTGATTGGTCACATCTCGTCTTTGACTTTGATTGGTCAGATCTAGTCTTGGACTTAGATTGGTCAGATATCGTCTTTGACTTAGATTGGTCACATCTAGTCTTAGACTTAGACTGGTCAGATCGAGTCTTAGACTTAGATTGGTCACATCTCGTCTTTGACTTAGATTGGTCACATCTAGTCTTAGACTTAGACTGGTCAGATCTAGTCTTAGACTTAGATTGGTCAGATCTCGTCTTTGACTTTGATTGGTTAGATCTCGTCTTTGACTTTGATTGGTCAGATCTAGTCATAGACTTAGATTGGTCATACCTAGTCTTTAACTTTGATTGGTTAGATCTACTCATAAACTTAGATTGGTCAGATCTAGTCTTTGACTTTGATTGATCAGATCTAGTCTCAGACTTAGATTGGTCAGATCTAGTCTTAGATTTAGATTGGTCAGATCTAGTCTTAGACTTAGATTGGTCAGATATTGTCTTTGACTTAGATTGGTTACATCTAGTATTAGACTTAGATTGGTCAGATCTAGTCTTCGACTTTGATTGATCAGATCTAGTCTCAGACTTAGATTGGTCAGATCTAGTCTTAGATTTAGATTGGTCAGATCTAGTCTTAGACTTAAATTGGTCAGATATTGTCTTTGACTTAGATTGGTCAGATCTAGTCTTTGACTTAGATTGATCAGATCTAGTCTCAGACTTAGATTGGTCAGATCTAGTCTTAGATTTAAATTGGTCAGATCTAGTCTTAGACTTAGATTGGTCAGATATTGTCTTTGACTCAGATTGGTTACATCTAGTATTAGACTTAGATTGGTCAGATCTAATCTTCGACTTTGATTGATCAGATCTAGTCTCAGACTTAGATTGGTCAGATCTAGTCTTAGATTTAGATTGGTCAGATCTAGTCTTAGACTTAGATTGGTCAGATATTGTCTTTGACTTAGATTGGTTACATCTAGTATTAGACTTAGACTGGTCAGATTTAGTCTTAGACTTAGATTGGTCACATCTAGTCTTAGGCTTATACTGATCAGATCTAGCCTGAGACTTAGATTGGTCACATCTCGTCTTTGATTTAGATTGGTCACATCTCGTCTTTGATTTAGATTGGTCACATCTAGTCTTAGGCTTAGACTGGTCAGATCTAGTCTTTGACTTAGAATGGTCAGATCTCGTCTTTGACTTTGATTGGTTTGGTCTTGTCTTTGACTTTGATTGGTTTGGTCTTGTCTTTGACTTTGATTGATCAGATATAGTCATAGACTTAGATTTGTCAGACCTAGTCTTTAACTTTAATTGGTTAGATCTAGTCATAGACTTAGATTGGTCAGATCTAGTCTTAGACTTTGATTGGTCAGATCTAGTGCTAGACTTAAACTGGTCAGATCCAGTCTTAGACTTTGATTGGCCAGATCTGGTCTTTGACTTTGATAGGTCAGATTTCGTCTTTGACTTTGATAGGTTAGATCTTTTCTTTGACTTTGATTGATTAGATCAAGTCATAGACCTATATTGGTCAGATCTGGTCATTGACTTTGATTGGTCAGATCTAGTCATAGACTTATATTGGTCAGATCTGGAAGCCCTTTTTTGGCTTCTTACTTCCTATACGTCAGCAGCCAAGAGGAGTTTTTACAACCTGCTTAAAAAGTTTGAAAGTTACAAATAATATATTTTGGGAGTCGATTTGAATCGAGAATTGTGTTGAATACAGAACTTATTCGGAATGGAATCGTCATGGAAAGAATGTGAAGCGAATGAAATGGTGAGTTGAATGTAAATTAGATATAAAATGTGTCTCCCTAATAATCAAGTTAAACAGAACTGAGACTTAACATTATCTAGTCCCCGGTTAACGTTTCATTTTATTTCATCTTGTGTGTGTTTTGTAACGTAAACTATTTGCAAAGTCAGGCCAAAGACAATCATTTACTGTTTCATCTGTTTGAAAGTACAAATCTGTGAATCGTTTGTTTATTTGTTTTTTTTTATAATTAAAACTATCTAAAAAACAGACAACGGCCCCGGTTTTTCGTCATTATTTTTTCAAAGTTAAGCCAGAAAATGTTTGTTTTGCAATCTCAAAGGAATATGATCAGGATGGACAGCAAGCGTCATGTTTGCAACTCTATGTGACAACGCAGAGTTTACTGGAAGGTCAATTTACGCAGACCAGGGATTGCATGGAAACACATTGAATATATATATATATATATATATATATATATATATATATATATATATATATATATATATATATATATATATATATATATATATATATATATATATATATATATATTATGTATAGCAGTATATATATATACAATCATCAGGAGGTTTCTCCTGATGATTGAGGGAACTCCCCCCTCATGAAACAGGCCTGTAGAGATGAAAGAGTCTTGTGATTTTTTTCCCACACATACATATATATATATATATATATATATATATATATATATATATATATATATATATATATATATATATATATATATATATATATATATATATTATGTATAGCAGTATATATATACTTGACAAAATATGAGGAAAGATAAATCTAGCATATATATATATACTATAATATATATTATATTATTTATTATTATTCTTGTCTATTGTGAGCAAACTGTGGTGCTGAATTTCCCCAGGGATCAATAAAGTACTTTCTATTCTATTCTTTTCTCTCTCTCTCTCTCTCTCTCTCTCTCTCTCTCTATATATATATATATATATATATATATATATATATATATATATATATATATATATATATAATAATACTAGATATTCAAGTTTTTTTTTAGTCTTGTTTTTAAATGAAAAATAAAAAATAAAAAAAAATTGCACACAGATTCATACATTAGCACGTTAAGCGCGACAGATTGCTAACAGACGGCGAGAGCGACGCGACATTTTACTCTCACGCCTGCAGAACGACTTTTTCCATCGCTAATTGTTTCTTAATTTCTATTCAAAGTAAAAAATAACGTTTTACCAACAGTTTTTTTTTTTTTTTACTTTTATTTGTCATCCTCCTGCCGACTGGCAATCCAACTCACTCCTTCAACTGTTCTGCACACACACTTCCTTTTATTTACGCAAATAACACAAACACACAACGCCACTTCAGTGTAGAATGTGACCGCAGACAATAGCCCAATAAAGGCTCTTAATGACCATTAAGGAATGTGTGCGCACACACACACACACACACACACACACACACACACACACACACACACACACACGCACACACACACTGAGTGGAGTGCTCAGTGGTACCCCACCTTACCCCCTGCCAGGCGGCTGCAGGCCAGATTCGAAAGGGATTTGTTTGACCTGAAGTGTTGGCAGAAGGTCCGTGTGTGTGTGTGTGTGTGTGTGTGTGTGTGTGTGTGTGTGTGTGTGTGTGTGCGTGTGTGTGTGTGTGTGTGTGTGTGTGTGTGTGTGTGTGTGTGTGTGTGTGTGTGTGTGTGTGTGTGTTCTTGTATTTCTACCCTTCTTGAGACATCAAGAAGGAAAAGTATCTTCCATATGAGGAGGTGTGAACAAGTGATGACATAAATCATGGTCCCAATAACATTGCATCTAATAGAGAATGTCTCATTTGCACCCCTGGTGGTGACATCTATCAAAATGAGGGCGGTCCCAAAAAGGAGGGATTTTTCAAATTGACTGTGTGTCGCTTTTAAAAGTGCTCCCCCTCTGGTCAACATATGAAATAACAAGTGTGTGTAAGAAATTGAAAAATATGATAAATATGTATATAGAGACATTCTGTAATAAATTGAAGTAAATAATGAAAATTAAAAAGCAATTACAAACAAAAACAAAAACAAATGAACTAAAAGCAGTCTTTTTCTCACAATGTGTCGACTTTTTTCTTATAAAATTGGGAACCATTTCTCATAATCTTTCTGTTTCTGTAATATTGCAATATTTTCTCGTAAAATTATTACACTTTTATGTAAAATGAGTACTTTTTAATGCAAAATGGGGACATTTTTCATGTAAATTTCCTGCTTTTGTGACAATAATGCCAATTTTTTTGTTTTCTTTGTAAAATAGTGTCATTTTTTAAGTAAAATTCCGATTATTATTATAACATTGCCAACATTTTTAAGTTTTCTTATAAACATGTGACTTTTGTCGACTCCTTTCATGAAATTGCCAAAATGTTAAGCTTTTCTTGTACAAACCCCGTTTCCATATGAGTTGGGAAATTGATGTAAATATAAACGGAATACAATGATTTGCAAATCCTTTTCAACCCATATTCAGTTGAATATGCTACAAAGACAACATATTTGATGTTCAAACTCATAAACTTTATTTTATTTTTTTTTCAATTAATAATTAACTTTGAATTTCATGGCTGCAACACGTGCCAAAGTAGTTGGGAAAGGGCATGTTCACCACTGTGTTACATGGCCTTTCCTTTTAACAACACTCAGTAAACATTTGGGAACTGAGGAGACACATTTTTGAAGCTTCTCAGGTGGAATTCTTTCCCATTCTTGCTTGATGTACAGCTTAAGTTGTTCAACAGTCCGGGGTCTCCGTTGTGCTATTTTAGGCTTCATAATGCGCCACACATTTTCAATGGGAGACAGGTCTGGACTACAGGCAGGCCAGTCTAGTACCCGCACTCTTTTACTATGAAGCCACGTTGATGTAACACGTGGCTTGGCATTGTCTTGCTGAAATAAGCAGGGGCGTCCATGGTAACGTTGCTTGGATGGCAACATATGTTGCTCCAAAACCTGTATGTACCTTTCAGCATTAATGGCGCCTTCACAGATGTGTAAGTTACCCATGTCTTGGGCACTAATACACCCCCATACCATCACAGATGCTGGCTTTTACACTTTGCACCTAGAACAATCCGGATGGTTCTTTTCCTCTTTGGTCCGGAGGACACGACGTCCACAGTTTCCAAAAACAATTTGAAATGTGGACTCGTCAGACCACTGAACACTTTTCCACTTTGTATCAGTCCATCTTTGATGAGCTCAGGCCCAGCAAAGCCGACGGCGTTTCTGGGTGTTGTTGATAAACGGTTTTCGCCTTGCATAGGAGAGTTTTAACTTGCACTTACAGATGTAGCGACCAACTGTAATTACTGACAGTGGGTTTCTAAAGTGTTCCTGAGCCCATGTGGTGATATCATTTACACACTGATGTCGCTTGTTGATGAAGTACAGCCTGAGGGATCGAAGGTCACGGGCTTAGCTGCTTACGTGCAGTGATTTCTCCAGATTCTCTGAACCCTTTTGATGATATTACGGACTGTAGATGGTGAAATCCCTAAATTCCTTGCAATAGCTGGTTGAGAAAGGTTTTTCTTAAACTGTTCAACAATTTGCTCACGCATTTGTTGACAAAGTGGTGACCCTCGCCCCATCCTTGTTTGTGAATGACTGAGCATTTCATGGAATCTACTTTTATACCCAATCATGGCACCCACCTGTTCCCAATTAGCCTGTTCACCTGTGGGATGTTCCAAATAAGTGTTTGATGAGCATTCCTCAACTTTATCAGTATTTATTGCCATCTTTCCAAACTTCTTTGGCCCGTGTTGCTGGCATCAAATTCTAAAGTTAATGATTATTTGCAAAAAAAAAATATGTTTATGAGTTTGAACATCAAATATGTTGTCTTTGTAGCATATTCAACTGAATATGGCTTGAAAATGATTTGCAAATCATTGTATTTCGTTTATATTTACATCTAACACAATTTCTCAACTCATATGGAAACAGGGTTTGTAAAACTGCGACTGTTAAGTTAAAGTTAAAGTATCAATGATTGTCACACACACACTAGGTGTGGCAAAATTATTCTCTGCATTTGACCCATCACCCTTCATCACCCCCTGGGAGGTGAGGGGAGCAGTGGGCAGCAGCGGTGGCCGTGCCCGGGAATTATTTATTGAGTAAAATTCCAATTTTTATCATAATATTGCACAAATGTTCAGTTTTTCTTGTGCAGTTTTGACTTGCGTTGGTAAAATTACGACTTTTATTATAATACTGCCAAAATTCTAAGTTTTTCTTGTGAAATGGTGACCTTTTTCTTGTAAAATTCCAACTCATTTTTCACAACAAGCTTTTTTATATTTGCATAGTATGTATATATTATTAATGTTGTAAATACACATCTTTATATATCTAGAAAGGCTGGTCTTAAAGAGGGAGGCTTTTTTCTCAAGTCTCAAGAAGGTCAGAAGTACAAGATTTTGTGTGTTTTCAACTTGACTGTGTGTCGGTTTTAAAATTGTTCCCCCTCTGGTCAACATATGAAATAACAAGTGTGTATACAAAATTTGAAAAATAAAATAAATATGTATATAGAGACATACTGTAATAAATGCAAAATGGTGGCATTTGTCATGTAAAATTCTGACTTTTATCACAATATTGCCAATTTTGTTGTTGTCCTTGTAAAATAGTGACATTTTTTTGAGTAAAACTATGACTTTTGCCATCATTTTGCCAAGTGAAATTCCGATTATTTTTATAACATTGCCAACATTTTTAAATTATGACTTTTGCCATAATTTTGGCAAGTAAAATTCCGATCATTATTAAAATATTGCCAACATTTTCAAGTTTTCTTATAAAATTGTGACTTTTGTCGAGTAAAATTACGACTCCTTTCATGAAATTGCCAACATTTTAAGCTTTTTTTGTAAAATTGCGAGGGATTTTTCACATTGACTGTGTCGGTTTTAAAAGATCTCCCCTGCTGGTCAACATATGAAATAACAAGTGTGTGTAAGAAATTGAAAAATGAAATAAATATGTATATAGAGACATACTGTAATAACTTGAAGTAATGAAGATTGAAAACCAATTACAAACAAAAAATAAAAAAACATATGTATTAACTAAAAGCAGTCTTTTTCTCACAATGTGTCGACTTTTTGCTTATAAATTTGGGAACAATTTCTCATATTCTGTTTGTATGATATTGCAATATTTTCTCGTAAAATTATTTCTCTTTTATGAAAAATGATTACCGCATTTTTCGAAGTATAAGTCACACTGGAGTATAAGTCGCACCTGCCGAAAATGCATAATAAAGAAGGAAAAAAACATATATAAGTCGCACTGGAGCCCGGCCAAACTATGAAAAAAACTGCGACTTATAGTCCGAAAAATACGGTACTTTTTAATGCAAAACGGTGATATTCGTCATGTAAAATTCTGACTTTTGTCACAATATTGCCCATATTTTTTTGTTGTCCTTGTAAAATAGTGAAATTATTACTTTTGCCATCATTTCCCCAAGTAAAATTCCGATTATTTTTATAACATTGCCAACATTTTTAAGTTTTCTTATAAAATTGTGACTTTTGTCGAGTAAAATTACGACTCCTTTCATGAAATTGCCAACATTTTAAGCTTTTCTTATAAAACTGCGACTTTTATTGAGTAAAATTCTAACTTTTATCATAATATTGCTCAAATGTTACATTTTTCTTGTGCAGTTTTGACTTGCGTTGAGTAAAATGACGACTTTTATTATAACACTGCCAAAATTCCAAGTTTTTCTTGTGAAATTGTGACCTTTTTCTTGTGAAATTGTGACCTTTTACTTGTGAAATTCCAATTCATTTTTCACAACAAGCTTTTTTATATGTGCATAGCATGTATATATTATTAATGTTGTAAATACACATCTTTATATATCTAGAAAGGCTGGTCCTAAAGAGGTAGGCATTTTTCTCACGTCTCAAGAAGGTAAGAAGTACCGTATTTTCCGCACCATAAGGCGCCCTGGGTTAAAAGCCGCGCCTTCAATGAACGGCATATTTCAAAACTTTGTCCACCAATAAGCCGCCCCGTGTTGTAAGCCGCATCTAACTGCGCTAAAGGAATGTCAAAAAAACAGTCAGATAGGTCAGTCAAACTTTAATAATATATTAAAAACCAGCGTTCTAACAACTCTGTTCACTCCCAAAATGTACGCAAATGTGCAATCACAAACATACGTATATCAACATGGACAGAGCTGCGTGAAAAAAGCCACCCGGCCTCTTCGCGTAAACTTAAACTTACCTTAACCACTCGCTCATCTTTTCTTCATCCATCCCTTCGAGTTAGCTTTTATGATGACGCCGGCTGGAAAGGTCTCTTTTGGCAAGGTCTTCCTTTTGAATATCACCATGGGTGGAAGTTAGCATGGCAAGCTAGAACCACAGTGAAGGATGCCTTCTCATTCCCTGTGGTGCGAATATTCACCGTACGTGCTCCCGTTCCACAGTGCGGTTCACAGGAATATCAGTTGCTGTGAAATACGGTAGTAATCCGTGTGCGGATGGAGAGATTGCGTCTTTTCATGAACCGGATCCTTGTCGCTTAGTAGGAGCCATTTTGTGGTCTTTACAGATGTAAACAGGAAATGAAACGTACGGTGATATCCGCGCGTTTTTTCTTCTTCTTCCGGGGGCGGGTGGTTGCTTACAGTAGAAGAAGAAGCGCTTCCTGTTCTATGGGGGCGGGTGCTTACCTTGGCGGTTGCTTGCGTAGAAGAAGAAGCGCTTCCTGTTCTACCGGGAAAAAAGATGGCGGCTGTTTACCTAAGTTGCGAGATCGAAACTTTATGAAAATGAATCTTAATATTTATCCATATATAAAGCGCACCGGGTTAAAAGCCGCACTGTCAGCTTTTGAGTAAATTTGTGGTTTTTAGGTGCGGCTAATGGTGCGGAAAATACGGTAGAAGAAATTGTGTGTTTTCACATTGACTGTGTGTCGGTTTTAAAATTACTCCCCCTCTGGTCAACATATGAAATAACAAGTGTGTGTAAGAAATTGAAAACATTTATAAATATGTAAATAGAGACACACTGTAATAACTTGAAGTAAATAATGAAGATTAAAAACAAATTACAAACAAAACAATTTTTTTTTACTAAAAGCAGTCTTTTTCTCACAACGTGTCGACTTTTTTCTTATAAAATTGGGAACAATTTCTCATATTCTTTCTGTTTGTGTAATATTGCAATATTTTCTCGTAAAAATGTTTCTCTTCTATGTAAAATGATTACTTTTTAATGCAAAACGGTGACATTCGTCATGTAAAATTCTGACTTTTGTCACAATATTGCCCATTTTGTTGTTGTCCTTGTAAAATAGTGACATTTATTTGAGTAAAATTATGACTTTTGCCATCATTTCGGCAAGTAAAATTAAGATTATTTTCATAACATTGCCAACATTTTTAAGTTTTCTTGTAAAATTTTGACTTTTGTTGAGTAAAATTACAACTGCTTTCATGAAATTGCCAACATTTTAAGCTTTTCTTGTAAAACTGCGACTGTTTTTGAGTAAAATTGCAACTTTTATTATAATATTGCTCAAATGTTCAGTTTGTTTTGTGCAGTTTTGAGAAAAATGACGATTTTTTTTTTATAACACTGCCAAAATTCCAAGTTTTTCTTGTGAAATGGTGACCTTTTACTTGTGAAATTCCAAGTCATTTTTTACAACAAGATTTTTTATATTTGCATAATATGTATATATTATTAATGTTGTAAATACACATCTTTATACATCTAGATAGTGAAATTTTTTTGAGTAAAATTATGACTTTTGCCATCATTTCGCCAAGTAAAATTCAGATTATTTTTATAACATTGCCAACATTTTTAAATTTTCTTATAAAATTGTGACTTTTGTCGAGTAAAATTACGACTCCTTTCATGAAATTGCCAACATTTTAAGCTTTTCTTGTAAAACTGCGACTGTTTTTGAGTAAAATTGAAACTTTTATCATAATATTGCTCAAATTTTCAGTTTGTTTTGTACAGTTTTGAGAAAAATTACGACTTTTTTTATAACACTGCCAAAATTCCAAGTTTTTCTTGTGAAATGGTGACCTTTTACTTGTGAAATTCCAAGTAATTTTTTACAACAAGCTTTTTTATATTTGCATAATATGTATATATTATTAATGTTGTAAATACACATCTTTATACATCTAGATAGTGAAATTTTTTTGAGTAAAATTATGACTTTTGCCATCATTTTGGCAAGTAAAATTCCGATTATTTTTATAACATTGCCAACATTTTTAAGTTTTCTTATAAAATTGTGACTTTTGTTGAGTAAAATTACGACTCCTTTCATGAAATTGCCAACATTTTAAGCTTTTCTTGTAAAACTGCGACTGCTATCGAGTAAAATTCCAACTTTTATCAAAATATTGCACAAATGTTAAATTTTTCTTGTGCAGTTTTGACTTGCGTTGAGTAAAATGACGACTTTTATTATAACACTGCCAAAATTCCAAGTTTTTCTTGTGAAATTGTGACCTTTTTCTTGTGAAATTGTGACCTTTTTCTTGTGAAATTGTGACCTTTTACTTGTGAAATTCCAATTCATTTTTCACAACAAGCTTTTTTTATAACATTGCCAACATTTTTAAGTTTTCTTATAAAATTGTGACTTTTGTCGAGTAAAATTACGACTCCTTTCATGAAATTGCCAACATTTTAAGCTTTTCTTGTGAAACCACGACTGCTATCGAGTAAAATTCCAACTTTTATCATAATATTGCACAAATGTTACATTTTCTTGTGCAGTTTTGACTTGCGTTGAGTAAAATGACGACTTTTATTATAACACTGCCAAAATTCCAAGTTTTTCTTGTGAAATTGTGACCTTTTTCTTGTGAAATTGTGACCTTTTACTTGTGAAATTCCAATTAATTTTTCACAACAAGCTTTTTTATATGTGCATAGTATGTATATATTATTAATATTGTAAATACACATCTTTATATATCTAGAAAGGCTGGTCCTAAAGAGGGAGGCATTTTTTCTCACGTCTCAAGAAGGTCAGAAATACAAGAATGTGTGTGTGTGTGTGTGTGTGTGTGTGTGTGTGTGTGTGTGTGTGTGTGTGTGTGTGTGTGTGTGTGTGTGTGTGTGTAGTGCAGTAAAACATATGCCGCCCGGAGGGAGGGGCTCGGCGGCTAATTTAGCCGCCGTGGCGTGGGCGCACTGTGCTGTTCTCTGGCCAGGACGCTCCCCGCCCTGCGAGTCCTCCAACCTGCTGCTTTACAGTCGGCCAGAGGCACACGGCGCCAATATGGAGGGGAGGAGGACCCCCGAGGAGGCGCGTAAATTCTCCCTGCCAGGCGGAAAGGACGGCAGGAGGCGTCACCCCTCGGCCTGTCTGTCTGCCGGCATGGCTCACATTCCTTCTTCTTTCACTCAAATGTTACGCTGCTCACAGGAAGGGGGTCAAGATGGCCTCTCTTTGTAAGTATAAAGGAAAAACAAGTAGCCTCTTAATTGAAACTATTATCATACCCGATTAATGACGGCAAAATAAATAAATATGAAGGTGGTAGCAATCTCCTGGATATTCCCGAAGCATTTTGAGAGTTAATCCCTTTCCCATCGACAACAGTGCTAATCAAGCAGACTTGGTTACTTAGGGACAAATCATGATACGTTTTTGAGCCCGAACTCAAAGAGGACGAGCAACAATAATAAAGCCATAATAAAATAAACTTACTGTACAGATTCCACTCTCACTGGGATGCTAACTGATGGAACACTCACATAATTACTTTAATATAGTCTGCACTTTGTCTGTGTTATTATTATTATTATTATTATCATTACTATTATTATTATTATTATTATTATTATTATTATTATATCCATTATGTCCAGAGTCCGGACCCGTGCATCGGTCGGGATGGTCTCCTGCTGGCCCCACTATGGACTGGACTCTCTCACTATTATGTTAGATCCACTATGGACTGGACTCTCACTATTATGTTAGATCCACTATGGACTGGACTCTCACTATTATGTTAGATCCACTATGAACTGGACTCTCACTATTATGTTAGATCCACTATGGACTAGACTCTCTCACTATTATGTTAGATCCACTATGGACTGGACTCTCACTATTATGTTAGATCCACTATGGACTGGACTCTCACTATTATGTTGGATCCACTATGAACTGGACTCTCACTATTATGTTAGATCCACTATGGACTGGACTCTCACTATTATGTTAGATCCACTATGGACTGGACTCTCACTATTATGTTAGATCCACTATGAACTGGACTCTCACTATTATGTCAGATCCACTACGGACTGGACTCTCACAATATTATGTTAGCTCCACTATGGACTGGACTCTCACTATTATGTTAGGTCCAAAATGGACTGGACTCTCACTATTATGTTAGATCCACTATGGACTGGACTCTCACACTATTATGTTAGATCCACTATGAACTGGACTCTCACTATTATGTCAGATCCACTATGGACTGGACTCTCACAATATTATGTTAGATCCACTATGAACTGGACTCTCACTATTATGTTAGATACACTATGGACTGGACTCTCACTATTATGTTAGATCCACTATGAACTGGAGTCTCACTATTATGTCAGATCCACTATGGACTGGACTCTCACAATATTATGTTAGATCCACTATGGACTGGACTCTCACTATTATGTTAGATCCAAAATGGACTGGACTCTCACTATTATGTCAGATCCACTATGGACTGGACTCTCACAATATTATGTTAGATCCACTATGGACTGGACTCTCACACTATTATGTTAGATCCACTATGAACTGGACTCTCACTATTATGTCAGATCCACTATGGACTGGACTCTCACAATATTATGTTGGATCCACTATGGACTGGACTCTCACTATTATGTTAGATCCACTATGGACTGGACGCTCACACTATTATGTTAGATCCACTATGGACTGGACTCTCACAATATTATGTTAGATCCACTATGGACTGGACTCTCACTATTATGTTAGATCCATTATGGACTGGACTCTCACACTATTATGTTACATCCACTATGGACTGGACTCTCACACTATTATGTTAGATCCACTATGGACTGAACTCTCACAATATTATGTTAGATCCACTATGGACTGGACTCTCACACTATTATGGTAGATCCACTATGGACTGGACTCTTACACTATTATGCTAGATCCACTATGGACTGGACTCTCACTATTATGTTAGATCCAGTATGGACTGGACTCTCACTATTATGTTAGATCCAGTATGGACTAGACTCTCACTATTATGTTAGATCCACTATGGACTGGACTCTCTCACTATTATGTTAGATCCAGTATGGACTAGACTCTCAATATTATGTTAGATCCACTATGGACTGGACTCTCTCACTATTATGTTAGATCCAGTATGGACTAGACTCTCACTATTATGTTAGATCCACTATGGACTGGACTCTCACCATTATGTTAGATCCACTATGGACTGGACTCTCACTATTGCATTGTACCATATGTCCCGGCAAGAAATCTGCGTTCAAAGAACTCCGGCTTATTAGTGATTCCCAGAGCCCAAAAAAAGTCTGCGGGCTATAGAGCGTTTTCTATTCGGGCTCCAGTACTATGGAATGCCCTCCCGGTAACAATTAGAGATGCTACCTCAGTAGAAGCATTTAAGTCCCATATTAAAACTCATTTGTATACTCTAGCCTTTAAATAGCCCCCCTGTTAGACCAGTTGATCTGCCGTTTCTTTTCTTTTCTCCTCTGCTCCCCTTTTCCTTGAGAGGGGGGGGGGGGGGGCACAGGTCCGGTGGCCATGGATGAAGTGCTGGCTGTCCAGAGTCGGGACCCGGGGTGGACCGCTCGCCTGTGCATCGGCTGGGAACATCTCTGCGCTGCTGACCCGTCTCCGCTCGGGATGGTGTCCTGCTGGCCCCACTATGGACTGGACTCTTACTATTATGTTGGATCCACTATGGACTGGACTCTCACAATATTATGTCAGACCCACTCGACATCCATTGCTTTCGGTCTCCCCTAGAGGGGGGGGGGTTACCCACATAGAGGGTCCTCTCCAAGGTTTCTCATAGTCATTCACATCGACGTCCCACTGGGGTGAGTTTTTCCTTGCCCGTATGTGGGCTTTGTACCGAGGATGTCGTTGTGGCTTGTATAGCCCTTTGAGACACTTGTGATTTAGGGCTATATAAATAAAGATTGATTGATTGATTGATGATTGATATTATGTTAGATCCACTATGGACTGGACTCTCACTATTATGTTAGATCCACTATGGACTGGACTCTCACTATTATGTTAGATCCACTATGTACTGGACTCTCACTATTATGTTAGATCCACTATGGACTGGACTCTCACACTATTATGTTAGATCCACTATGGACTGGACTCTCACTATTATGTTAGATCCACTATGGACTGGACTTTCACAATATTATGCTAGATCCACTATGGACTGGACTCTCACTAATATGTTAGATCCACTATGGACTGGACTCTCACTATTATGTTAGATCCACTATTGACTGGACTCTCACACTATTATGTTACACCCACTATGGACTGGACTCTCACACTATTATGTTAGATCCACTATGGACTGGACTCTCACAATATTATGTTAGATCCACTATGGACTGGACTCTCACTATTATGTTAGATCCACAATGGACTGAACTCTCACTATTATGTTAGATCCACTATGGACTGGACTCTCACAATATTATGTTAGATCCACTATGGACTGGACTCTCACAGTATTATGTTAGATCCAAAATGGACTGGACTCTCACTATTATGTTAGATCCACTATGGACTGAACTCTCACTATTATGTTAGATCCACTATGGACTGGACTCTCTCACTATTATGTTAGATCCACTATGGACTGGACTCTCACACTATTATGTTAGATCCACTATGGACTGGACTCTCACAATATTATGTTAGATCCACTATGGACTGGACTCTCACACTATTATGTTAGATCCACTATGGACTGGACTCTCACTATTATGTTAGATCCACTATGGACTGGACTCTCACAATATTATGTTAGATCCACTATGGACTGGACTCTCACAGTATTATGTTAGATCCACTATGGACTGGACTCTCACTATTATGTTAGATCCACGATGGACTGGACTCTCACTATTATGTTAGATCCACTATGGACTGAACTCTCACTATTATGTTAGATCCACTATGGACTGGACTCTCTCACTATTATGTTAGATCCACTATGGACTGGACTCTCACACTATTATGTTAGATCCACTATGGACTGGACTCTCACAATATTATGTTAGATCCACTATGGACTGGACTCTCACACTATTATGTTAGATCCACTATGGACTGGACTCTCACTATTATGTTAGATCCAGTATGGACTGGACTCTCACTATTATGTTAGATCCACTATGGACTGGACTCTCACAATATTATGTTAGATCCACTATGGACTGGACTCTCACAGTATTATGTTAGATCCACTATGGACTGGACTCTCACTATTATGTTAGATCCAAAATGGACTGGACTCTCACTATTATGTTAGATCCACGATGGACTGGACACTCACTATTATGTTGGATCCACTATGGACTGGACTCTCACACTATTATGTTAGATCCACTATGGACTGGACTCTCACACTATTATGTTAGATCCACTATGGACTGGACTCTCTCACTATTATGTTAGATCCACTATGGACTGGACTCTCACTATTATGTTAGATCCACTATGGACTGGACTCTCACACTATTATGTTAGATCCACTATGGACTGGACTCTCACAATATTATGTTAGATCCACTATGGACTGGACTCTCACAATATTATGTTAGATCCACTATGGACTGGACTCTCACACTATTATGTTATATCCACTATGGACTGGACTCTCACTATTATGTTAGATCCAGTATGGACTGGACTCTCACTATTATGTTAGATCCACTATGGACTGGACTCTCACACTATTATGTTAGATCCACTATGGACTGGACTCTCACTATTATGTTAGATCCAGTATGGACTGGACTCTCACACTATTATGTTAGATCCACTATGGACTGGACTCTCACACTATTATGTTAGATCCACTATGGACTGGACTCTCACTATTATGTTAGATCCACTATGGACTGGACTCTCACTATTATGTTAGATCCACTATGGACTGGACTCTCACACTATTATGTTAGATCCACTATGGACTGGACTCTCACTATTATGTTAGATCCACTATGGACTGGACTCTCACACTATTATGTTAGATCCACTATGGACTGGACTCTCACACTATTATGTTAGATCCACTATGGACTGGACTCTCACACTATTATGTTAGATCCACTATGGACTGGACTCTCACTATTATGTTAGATCCATTATGGACTGGACTCTCACTATTATGTTAGATCCACTATGGACTGGACTCTCACTATTATGTTAGATCCACTATGGACTGGACTCTCACTATTATGTTAGATCCACTATGGACTGGACTCTCACACTGTTATTTTAGATCCACTATGGACTGGACTCTCACACTATTATGTTAGATCCACTATGGACTGGACTCTCTCACTATTATGTTAGATCCACTATGGACTGGACTCTCACTATTATGTTAGATCCACTATGGACTGGACTCTCACACTATTATGTTAGATCCACTATGGACTGGACTTTCACAATATTATGCTAGATCCACTATGGACTGGACTCTCACTAATATGTTAGATCCACTATGGACTGGACTCTCACTATTATGTTAGATCCACTATTGACTGGACTCTCACACTATTATGTTAGATCCACTATGGACTGGACTCTCACACTATTATGTTAGATCCACTATGGACTGGACTCTCACAATATTATGTTAGATCCACTATGGACTGGACTCTCACTATTATGTTAGATCCACAATGGACTGGACTCTCACTATTATGTTAGATCCACTATGGACTGGACTCTCACAATATTATGTTAGATCCACTATGGACTGGACTCTCACAGTATTATGTTAGATCCACTATGGACTGGACTCTCACTATTATGTTAGATCCAAAATGGACTGGACTCTCACTATTATGTTAGATCCACGATGGACTGGACTCTCACTATTATGTTAGATCCACTATGGACTGAACTCTCACTATTATGTTAGATCCACTATGGACTGGACTCTCTCACTATTATGTTAGATCCACTATGGACTGGACTCTCACACTATTATGTTAGATCCACTATGGACTGGACTCTCACAATATTATGTTAGATCCACTATGGACTGGACTCTCACACTATTATGTTAGATCCACTATGGACTGGACTCTCACTATTATGTTAGATCCAGTATGGACTGGACTCTCACTATTATGTTGGATCCACTATGGACTGGACTCTCACAATATTATGTTAGATCCACTATGGACTGGACTCTCACAGTATTATGTTAGATCCACTATGGACTGGACTCTCACTATTATGTTAGATCCAAAATGGACTGGACTCTCACTATTATGTTAGATCCACGATGGACTGGACTCTCACTATTATGTTGGATCCACTATGGACTGGACTCTGACACTATTATGTTAGATCCACTATGGACTGGACTCTCACACTATTATGTTAGATCCACTATGGACTGGACTCTCTCACTATTATGTTAGATCCACTATGGACTGGACTCTCACTATTATGTTAGATCCACTATGGACTGGACTCTCACTATTATGTTAGATCCACTATGGACTGGACTCTCACACTATTATGTTAGATCCACTATGGACTGGACTCTCACAATATTATGTTAGATCCACTATGGACTGGACTCTCACAATATTATGTTAGATCCAGTATGGACTGGACTCTCACACTATTATGTTAGATCCACTATGGACTGGACTCTCACACTATTATGTTAGATCCACTATGGACTGGACTCTCACTATTATCTTAGATCCACTATGGACTGGACTCTCACTATTATGTTAGATCCACTATGGACTGGACTCTCACACTATTATGTTAGATCCACTATGGACTGGACTCTCACTATTATGTTAGATCCACTATGGACTGGACTCTCACACTATTATGTTAGATCCACTATGGACTGGACTCTCACACTATTATGTTAGATCCACTATGGACTGGACTCTCACACTATTATGTTAGATCCACTATGGACTGGACTCTCACACTATTATGTTAGATCCACTATGGACTGGACTCTCACTATTATGTTAGATCCACTATGGACTGGACTCTCACTATTATGTTAGATCCACTATGGACTGGACTCTCACTATTATGTTAGATCCACTATGGACTGGACTCTCACACTGTTATGTTAGATCCACTATGGACTGGACTCTCACTATTATGTTAGATCCGCTATGGACTGGACTCTCACTATTATGTTAGATCCACTATGGACTGGACTCTCACACTATTATGTTAGATCCATTATGGACTGGACTCTCACTATTATGTTAGATCCAGTATGGACTGGACTCTCACTATTATGTTAGATCCACTATGGACTGGACTCTCACTATTATGTTAGATCCAGTATGGACTGGACTCTCACACTATTATGTTAGATCCACTATGGACTGGACTCTCACTATTATGTTAGATCCAGTATGGACTGGACTCTCACACTATTATGTTAGATCCACTATGTACTGGACTCTCACTATTATGTTCGATCCACTATGGACTGGACTTTCACTATTATGTTAGATCCAGTATGGACTGGACTCTCACACTATTATGTTAGATCCACTATGGACTGGACTCTCACTATTATGTTAGATCCACTATGGACTGGACTCTCACACTGTTATGTTAGATCCACTATGGACTGGACTCTCACTATTATGTTAGATCCGCTATGGACTGGACTCTCACTATTATGTTAGATCCACTATGGACTGGACTCTCACACTATTATGTTAGATCCATTATGGACTGGACTCTCACTATTATGTTAGATCCAGTATGGACTGGACTCTCACACTATTATGTTAGATCCACTATGGACTGGACTCTCACTATTATGTTAGATCCACTATGGACTGGACTTTCACTATTATGTTAGATCCAGTATGGACTGGACTCTCACACTATTATGATAGATCCACTATGGACTGGACTCTCACTATTATGATAGATCCACTATGGACTGGACTCTCACTATTATGTTAGATCCACTATGGACTGGACTCTCACAATATTATGCTAGATCCACTCGACGTCCATTGCATCCGGTCTCCCCTAGAGGAGGTGGGGGGAGGGGGGGGGGGGGGGGGGGGGGTATCAAATCAAGCACTTAGGCATGGAGACTGTTTCTACAAACATTTGTGAAAGAATGGCCCACTCTCAGTGATTTCCAGCGTGGAACTGTCATAGGATGCCACCTGTGCAACAAATCGAGTCGTGAAATGTCCTCGCTCCTAAATATTCCAAAGTCAACTTTATTATAAGAAAAGTGAAGAGTTTGGGAACAACAGCAACTCAGCTGCCAATTGGTAGGTTACGTAAACTGACAGAGAGGTCAGCCGCGGGTGTTTACGCTGCGGACGGGCGGTGGTGGTGATGGTTGCTGCGGTGATACCAGCGGTTGGCATCGCTGTGTTGGGTTGGAGTGGTTGGGCGACTGTGGCTGGTGTCTGTGCGCTTGTGGGGTTGTGGGGCTGGCTGGCGTTGGCTTGCCGGCTGGTTTGGGGGCTGGCGGGCGGACGGGATGCATTGGCTTCTTGCCCCGTTGGGGGGCTCCTTCCCCTGGCCGGGACTCGTATGGGCACGTTGCTGTGTGGATGGCCGGGATGCGGTGTTTGCATTGGGCGTGGGGGCTGTGCGGTTTCTCTGCGTTTGGTTGCCGGTATGGGCTCTGCAGGGTTGGGTTGGGGCGGGCGGGGGCTGGCTTTGTTTGGCGGGGGGAGGGGCTCGCGTGGCGTCACGTTAAAGTGGTCTGGTGTGGGTCACGGGCTGTGGCGGGGGGTGGCGGCCTCCTGGCCGTAGTTCCTGGTTGTCGGCCGCGTGGACTGGGGGGATGTCCGGGCCCTCTACTCCTCCTACTTATAGCGCACACAGTCACACATATATAGGACTTTGGGGATTGTCCTGCGGGGAGGCATGGCGGGGGGTTGAGGATGCCTCCAATGGGGCTCCAGTCCTCCTGTCTTGTCCCCTGCTCGTCCATCCCTCAATCTTAGCTGCATATTAGACACTTAGGATTTGGGGGGCTTGGTTTGGTTGGGACCCACCATGACCTTGATGTCCCCCAATTTTAATCGCATTATTAGTTCCCACAAGCATACATATCTCACTCACGCTACAGTACACACATCAATAGGGACTGGAGGTCGGCTGTAACGGCTGACCTCCTAATTTTAACTACACAGTAGACACTCTGGGGGCCTTGTACACATGCATGGGGGGTTTGGGGTTCGGCGCACCCCTCATTGCCTCGTCGGCCGGCGGGGACTGCGGTCTGGTGGCCTGCCAGGCTTTTATTCATTTATTATTGTTATATATATATATATTTTTTTTTTATGTATTTATTATTTTTATTTTTATTATTTACTTATTTTTATTTTATTTTATTTTTTAAATTTTATTTTTTATTTTATTTATTTATTTATTTTTTTTTTTTTTTAATCTTATTATTTATTTGTGTGTGGCGTCGCGCGGGTCTCACTTCCTGTTGGATGGGGTCCGTGCCCGTGTGGCCCGACCTTGCGCTGTGGGGTCTCTGTTGGTGACTTGGTGTGGTGGCGGCGCAGCCCCCGTGTCTGGTCTGGATGCTGTGTCTCGGTTGTTTGGGCGGTGGTGTGTTTGTGCGGGTTTGGGTTGGGGTGGGGGGCCTTTTGGTTGGGGGGGTTGTTGGTGTCTCTTGTTTGCGTGTTGGCGTTCGGGCTGACCGGCGGGCTGGCGCCGGCTGGTCTCCGTGGCCCTGGTGGCGTGTGGTTGCTGGTCGCAGTTTTTTTTTTGATCGCTTTGATTTGATTGGCTGGTGCTGGCTGTCTGGGGTTATTGCGGCTGCTGTTTCTGCTGCCGTTTGTTTGTGGTGTGGGCGCCCGTGGCTGCTGGGTCTGGTGCAGGGGTGTGGCTGATGTTGTGACTGATGGCAGCGCGCGCGCGTGATGGCTGTCGGGGCTGACGAACTGTGTATATGTATGTATATGTGTGTGTATGTATGTATGTATGTTTATATATGTGTATGTGTACATATGTGTATGTATATGTATATATGTGTATGAGTGGGTATGTATACGTGTATGTGTGTATGTGTATGTATATATGTATGTATGTATGTATATTTCTGGGGGTACGCTCTGGGCCTGCCTGTCAGACGGGGGTCGACGCCTCAGGCTACTGCATCCGAACTGCGTGTCTGGAGCTCCTGGGTCCCGCTGTCCATCCCTTCCGGGTGCCCGTCTTGGTTGGGGCCTGTTGGGCCTAGTCCCTGCGTCTATTGTGGTAGCTTGGTGCTGCAAGGTATTCCGAGGTGCTGCGAGTCGGCCAGTTGCTGGGGTAGTGACCTTGTTTGTCAGCATGTCTGTGATCTTCTTTTAATTCTTTTTTTTTTAATTAATTAATTTATTTATTTTTTAATATATTTTATTAATATTATTTTTTAATTTTCCCCTCTCTCAGGGGGGGGGCTCGGCGGGGCGGTTGCTGGTTGTTCCATCTCCATCGTTGGGGTCCCTGCGGGTGGGGTGGGTGGTTCCCGTGGCCCTGTGCCTGGGTGGTCCTGCGGCGGCCGGTTTGGGTGGGGTGGCCGGGGGCTGGCCTCGCCGCGCTCTCCGGGGGTGGGGGGTGGGCTCGTGGGGGCCCGGTTGCCGGTGGGGCGGGGGCGGTCTTCCCGTCCGGTTGCGGGGAGTCTCTGGGTCCCTCGGGCGGGGCGTCTCGCCTTTCTGCCCGTGTGGGGTGTGGTCTCTCGCTGGCTTGGGGTCTGGCTGTCCCCTGCTTTTCTCGTGCCCTGTCCTCTGCCGGGTGCGTCTGTCTGCGGCCTGCTGCTGGCCCTTGTGGGCGGTACGGTGGGTCGGGCTCTGGGTTTCCTGTCGCTGGCCGGCTTGGCTGCGTGGGGGCGGTGATCCCTGGTTCCCTGGGCACCACGCCTCCTGTTTGTGGGTTGGGCTCTCGGGGGTGATGGGGCCGTGCTCTGGCTCCCACGCACTCTGGGAGTCGAATGTATTGTACATGCAAATTCACATATGCTCACATACGTACATAGGTACCTACGCTCCCACATACATACACAAATACAGTACATATTTACCTACCTAATGTTCGTACATCCACACGCACATTCAATATACAAACATACACATACACATACTGTACATATACATTCACTGTACAAACACATATATACATTCTGTACATATACATTCATTGTACAAACACATATACACATTCTGTACATATACAAGTACATATGCATACTTACACTCATGCACATAATCACGTTTCATCAAACATATATTAACGTTGTT
>NC_084551.2:53482500-53507500 GCF_033978685.3 Nerophis lumbriciformis | reverse complement strand
ATTCATTGTAAATAAATCAGTGTAAACATATTCAGTGTATAAAAATTCAGTGTAAAATAAGTAAGTGTATAAAAATGATGTGTAAAAAATTATGTGTATAAGGATTCAGTGCAAAAAAAAGTCAGTGTAAATAAATCAGTGTAAACATATTCATTGTATAAAAATTCAGTGTAAAATAATTAAGTGTATAAAAATGATGTGTAAAAAATTACGTGTATAATAATACCTGGGATTTATATAGCGCTTTTCTAAGTACCCAAAGGCGCTTGACATGTAGAACCCATCATTCATTCACACCTGGTGGTGGTAAGCTACTTTCATAGCCACAGCTGCCCTGGGGTAGACTGACGGAAGCGTGGCTGCAATTTGCGCCAACGGCCCCTCTGACCACCACCTATCATTCATCATTCAATTCACCGGTGTGAGTGGCACCGGGGGCAAAGGGTGAAGTGTCCCGCCCAAGGACACAACGGCAGCGATTTTTTGATGGTAAGAGGCTGGGAGCGAACCTGCAACCCTCAGGTTTCTGGCACGGTTGCTCTACCCACTACGCCATGCCGCCCCATAAGGATTCAGTGTAAAAAAAATTGTGTATAAGAATTCAGTGTAAAAAAATCAGTGTAACAAAAATTGAGTGTAGAAAAAATTCAGTGTAAATAAATCAGTGTAAACATATTCAGTGTATAAAAAATCAGTGTAAAATAATTAAGTGTATAAAAAATTATGTGTAAAAAATCATGTGTATAGGGATTCAGTGTAAAAAAGTTATGCGTAAAAAAAATGTGTCTATTAAAATTTAGTGTAAAAAAAATCAGTGTAGAAAAAATTCAGTGTAAATAAATCAGTGTAAACATATTCAGTGTATAAAAATTCAGTGTAAAATAATTAAGTGTATAAAAATGATGTGTAAAAAATTATGTGTATAAGGATTCAGTGTAAAACAATTCAGTGTAAAAAAAATTGTGTATCAGGATACAGTGTAACAAAAATTCAGTGTAGAAAAAATTCAGTGTAAATAAATCAGTGTAAACATATTCAGTGTATAAAAAATCAGTGTAATACAATTAAGTGTATAAAAAATAATGTGTAAAAAATCATGTGTATAAGGATTCAGTGTAAAAAAGTTATGTGTAAAAAAAATGTGTCTATTAAAATTTAGTGTAAAAAAAATCAGTGTAGAAAAAATTCAGTGTAAATAAATCAGTGTAAACATATTCAGTGTAGAAAAAATCAGTGTAAAATGATTAAGTGTATAAAAATTATGTGTAAAAAATATGTGTATAAGGATTCAGTGTAAAAAAATTATGTGTAAAAAAATTGTGTATTAGAATTCAGTACTAAAAATCAGTGTATAAGGATTCAGTGTACAAAAAATTCAGTGTAGAAAAAAATTCAGTGTAAATAGATCTGTGTAAACATTATCAGTGTATAAAAAATCAGTGTAAAATAATTAAGTGTATAAAAATGATGTGTAAAAAATGATGTGTATAAGGATTCAGTGTAAAAAAATTATGTGTAAAAAAATGAGTGTATAAAAATGATGTGTAAAAAACAATGTGTAAAAAAATGAGTGTATAAAAATGATGTGTAAAAAATTATGTGTATAAGGATTCAGTGTAAAAAAAAGTATGTGTAAAAAAAATGAGTGTATTAGAATTCAGTGTAAAAAAATCATTGTATAAGGATTCAGTGTAACAAAAATTCAGTGTAAATAAATCAATGTAAACATAATCAGTGTATAAAAAATCAGTGTAAAATAATTAAGTGTATAAAAATGATGTGTAAAAAATTATGTGTATAAGGATTCAGTGTAAAACAATTCAGTGTAAAAAAAAATTGTGTATCAGGATACAGTGTAACAAAAATTCAGTGTAGAAAAAATTCAGTGTAAATAAATCAGTGTAAACATGTTCAGTGTATAAAAAATCAGTGTAATACAATTAAGTGTATAAAAATAATGTGTAAAAAATCATGTGTATAAGGATTCAGTGTAAAAAAGTTATGTGTAAAAAAAAATGTGTCTATTAAAATTTAGTGTAAAAAAAATCAGTGTAGAAAAAATTCAGTGTAAATAAATCAGTGTAAACATATTCAGTGTAGAAAAATCAGTGTAAAATGATTAAGTGTATAAAAATTATGTGTAAAAAATATGTGTATAAGGATTCAGTGTAAAAAAATTATGTGTAAAAAAATTGTGTATTAGAATTCAGTACTAAAAATCAGTGTATAAGGATTCAGTGTACAAAAAATTCAGTGTAGAAAAAAATTCAGTGTAAATAGATCTGTGTAAACATTATCAGTGTATAAAAAATCAGTGTAAAATAATTAAGTGTATAAAAATGATGTGTAAAAAATGATGTGTATAAGGATTCAGTGTAAAAAAATTATGTGTAAAAAAATGAGTGTATAAAAATGATGTGTAAAAAACAATGTGTAAAAAAATGAGTGTATAAAAATGATGTGTAAAAAATGATGTGTAAAAATTATGTGTATAAGGATTCAGTGTAAAAAAAAGTATGTGTAAAAAAAATTGTGTATTAGAATTCAGTACTAAAAATCAGTGTATAAGGATTCAGTGTACAAAAAATTCAGTGTATAAAAAAATTCAGTGTAAATAGATCTGTGTAAACATTATCAGTGTATAAAAAATCAGTGTAAAATAATTAAGTGTATAAAAATGATGTGTAAAAAATGATGTGTATAAGGATTCAGTGTAAAAAAATTATGTGTAAAAAAATGAGTGTATAAAAATGATGTGTAAAAAACAATGTGTAAAAAAATGAGTGTATAAAAATGATGTGTAAAAAATGATGTGTAAAAAATTATGTGTATAAGGATTCAGTGTAAAAAAAAAGTATGTGTAAAAAAAAATGAGTGTATTAGAATTCAGTGTAAAAAAATCATTGTATAAGGATTCAGTGTAACAAAAATTCAGTGTAAATAAATCAATGTAAACATAATCAGTGTATAAAAAATCAGTGTAAAATAATTAAGTGTATAAAAATTATGTGTACAAAATTATGTGTATAAGGATTCAGTGTAAGAAAAGTATGTGTAAAAAAATGAGTGTATTAGAATTCAGTGTAAAAAAAATCAGTGTATAAGGATTCAGTGTCGAAAAAAAATCAGTGTAAATAAATCAGTGTAAACATATTCAGTGTATACAGATTCAGTGTAAAAGAATTAAGTGTAAAAAATTTCAGTGTATAAGTATTCAGTGTAAAAAAAAACAGTGCTAAATAATTAAACGTAAAAACATTCTGTGTAAAAAAGTCAGTTTATAAAAATGCAGTGTAATAAAATTCAGCGTAAAAAAACTCAGTGTAAAATAAATATGTGTATAAAAATTCAGTGTAAAAAATTCAGTGTATAAGAGTTCAGTGTAAACATATTCAGTGTATTAAAAAATAATTGTAAAATAATTAAGTGTATACAAATTCAGTGTAAAAAAGTCTGTGTATAAGAATTCAGTGTAAATAAATCCAGTGTAAAAAAATTTCAGTGTATAAGAATTCAGTGTAAATAAATCCAGTGTAAAAAAATTTCAGTGTATAAGAATTCAGTGTAAAAAATTCAGCGTAAAAAAATTATGTGTATAAGTATTCAGTGTAAAAAAAAAACAGGGCTAAAGAATTAAACGTAAAAACATTCCGTGTAAAAAAGTCACTTTATAAAAATTCAGTGTAAAATAATTCTGTGTATAAAAATGCATAGATAAAACACAACCATAAACAAAATACATGTTATTTTCTCCAAAAAACTGAAACTAATCTTTGAAATATTATTTTTTAAATATGCCAAGAATGGAACATGTTGTAGTGTGTCCGTAGGTGTGAATGTTTGTGTTTACGTTATAAGCGGCCCTCTGAGGGCAAATATAACTATGATGAGGCCCTCAATAAAAAAGAATTAAACAGCAAATTATTTTATTAACATAAAAACGTGTGATAGTTCAAAATAATCTATGAAACGTTTTAGTAAAAAACACTTAAAAAGCAGTAAAATGCTCAATAGAAGCAGTTTCTCGATCCTTTAAATTGGCCTGAAATTCCCCCAAAGTGATGAGTTCAGGTAACCTCCGATCCTTCTGTATGTTATTCCATGACCATGGAGCTGCATATCTGAATGTTGTTGCGTATCTGAATATTTTGTTGTTGTTTTTACCAAGATTTGTGTTGGTTCTAGGAACAAACATACCAAGTATGTCCTGCGACCTTGAGCTGTCGCGACTGGAGTCTAAAAGAACACAGACCAGGAAGTGATTTATAGAAAAAACACAACAATAAACGAAATACATGTTATTTTCTCCAAAATTAAAACTAATCTTTGAAATATTGTTTATTAAATATGCCAAGAATGGAACATGTTGTAGTGTGTCCGTAGGTGGGAATGTTTGTGTTTACGTTATAAGCGGCCCTCTGAGGGCAAATATAACTATGATGTGGCCCTCAATAAAAAACAGTTAAACAGCAAATTATTTTATTAGCATAAAAACGTGTGATAGTTCAAAAGAATGTATAAAATATGTAATTAAAAACAACTTAAAAAGCAGTAAAATGCTCAATAGAAGCGGTTTCTCGATCTTTTAAATTGGCCTGAAATTCCCCCAAAGTGATGAGTTCAGGTAACCTCCGATCCTTCTGTATGTTATTCCATGACCATGGAGTAGCAAATCTGAAAGTTTTTTTTCCCAAGATTTGTGTTGGTTCTAGGAACAAACACACCAAGTATGTCATGTGACCTTGATCTGCAGTGACTGGAGTCTAAAAGAACACAACTAAGGGGGAACCAGACCAGGAAGTGATTTATAGCTAAAACACAACCATAAACCCTAATGAGGATCAGCATTATTAAAAATGGAGGAATAAAAAGAAGAATAAAAACGTGCGGGTTGAGAAGGTTCATGAGGTTCTCCCTCTGAGCCCCTCTGAGCCTTTGATCGTCCTCTAAGCACACAAAGCATCTTCAGCGTGACCTCTGACCTCTCCACAGATTATTGCTAATATTCCTGCGGTTCGCTTCGTTGCCGCAAACGCCATCTTTGGCTCTTCTGCCCGCATCCCGCGTTGTCACGGAAACACGCCAGCCAGGCCCCGCGGGTAGACCCTCACCCCGGACTTCCGGCATGGCCTCTGGACTGCGACTCCACTCAGGCGGACGCTTTTTGGAGCTCCGTCAGGTCGTGTAATGCAGCTTGGGAAAGAGGTCGGAGGTCATTATCTAGGCTCTGCCCACCCAGTGTAATCTCGCGGGGGGGGGGGGGGGGGGGGGGGCTGGGAGGTCATGGGGGTCATATGACGGTTTGCAGGGTGACTGAGGTCACTGTGATATTAACCTGCTTAGACCTGCCAACCTCACCCAGGTACAAGACATCGTTGAGAACTTGTTCAATTATGTCCTGACTCAAACCTAATGTTGAAACAACATGCTTTTTGATGACGTTTAATCAATGTCAGGTTCTGATGTTGATTTGACCATTGAAATTTGGTAATTTTCCCAACCAATATTCCACAACACAAAAACAACACTGAAACAAGATGCTTTTTAACGTTTAATCAATGTTGGGTTCTGATGTTAATTTGACCATTGAAATTTGGTCATTTTCCCAACCAATATTCTACAACACAAACACAACGTTGAAACAACATGTTTTTTAACGTTTAATCAATGTTGGGTTCTGATGTTGATTGGACCATTGAAATTTGGTCATTTTCTAACCAAAATTCTACAACACAAACACAACGTTGAAACAACATGCTTTTTGACAACGTTTAATCAATGTCGGGTTCTGACGTTGATTTGACTATTGAAATGTACTCATTTTCCCAACCAATATTCTACAACACAAATACAATGTTGAAACAACATGCTTTTTGACTATGTTAAATCAATGTCAGGTTGTGACATTGATTTGACCATTGGAATTTGGTCATTTTGCCAACCAATATTCCACAACTCAAATATAACGTTGAAACAACATGCTTTCTGACGACATTTATTCAATGTTGGGTTCTGACTTTGATTGGACCATTGAAATTTGGTCATTTTTCCAACCAAAATTCCACAACTCAAATACAACGTAGAAACAACATGCTTTTTGACAACTTTTAATCAATGTCGGGTTCTGATGTTGATTTGACCATTGAATTTTAGTCGTTTTCTAACCAATATTCTACAACACAAATACAACGTTGAAACAACATGCTTTTTGATGACGTTTAATAGATGTCGGGTTCTGACGTTGATTTGACCATTGAATTTTGGTCATTTTCCAACCAATATTCAACAACACAAATTCATCGTTGAAACAGCATGCTTTTTGACAACGTTTATTCATTGTCATGTTGTGACCTTGATTCAACCATTGAAATTTGGTCATGTCCCAACCAATATTCTACAACACAAACCTAACATTGAAACAACATCCTTTATGATGACGTTTATTCAATGTTGGGTTCTGACGTTGATTTGACCATTGAATTTTGGTCATTTTCCCAACCAAAATTCTACAACACAAAAACAATGTTGAAACAACATGCTTTTTAACGTTTAATCAATGTTGGGTTCTGAAGTTAATTTGACCTTAGAATTGTGTTAATTTCCCAACCAATATATTGCAACACAAAATACAACGTTGAAACAACATGCTTTTTAACGTTTAATCAATGTTGGGTTCTGATGTTGATTTGACCGTTGAATTGTGGTAATTTCCCAAACAAAATTCTACAACACAAATACAACGTTGAAACAACATGCTTTTTGACAACGTTTAATAGATGTCGGGTTCTGACATTGATTTGACCATTGAATGTTGGTCATTTTCTAACCATTATTCTACAACACAAATACAACGTTGAAACAACATGATTTCTGACAACGTTTAATCAATATCAGGTTCTGACGTTGATTTGACCATTGAAATTTGGTAATTTTTCCAACCAATATTTTACAACTAAAAAACAACGTTGAAACAACATGCTTTTTGACAACGTTTATTCAATGTTGGGCCCTGATGTTGATTTGACCATTGAAATTTGGTCGTTTAATCAATGTCAGGTTGTGACTTTATTATGAGCATTGAAATTTGGTCATTTCCCAACCAATATTCCACAACACAAATACAACGTTGAAACAACATGCATTTTGACGACGTTTATTCAATGTTGGGTTCTGACACAATTTGACCATTGAATTTTGGTCATTTCCCAACCAAGATTCCACAACACAAATACAACATTGAAACAACATGCTTTTTGACAACGTTTATTCAATGTTGGGTTCTGACTTTGATTGGACCATTGAAATTTGGTCATTTTTCCAACCAAAATTCTACAACACGAATACAACGTTGAAACAACATGCTTTTTGACAACGTTTATTTATTGTCATGTTGTGTTGTTGATTTGACCATTGGAATTTGGTCATGTTCCAACCAATATTCTATAACACAAACCTAACATTGAAACAACATGCTTTTTGAAGATGTTTATTCAATGTTGGGTTTTGACGTTGATTTGACCATTGAATTTTGGTCATTTACCCGACCAAAATTCCCCCCCTAAAATACTTTTTTTTAAAATAATAATTAATTAATATAACAAAACAAATATTGTAATAAAGAAAACAAAATATTCCGGAAATGCTTAAAATGCCCAAGATACTGTACAGTGGATCCTCGATTTACAAACTTTTTTTGTATTTTTTATTTTTTCATTTGATGGGGAAAAAATAATACAGGTACTGAGAAACAGACACTCCCCCGCTAAACTATGTATATATATATATATATATATATATATATATATATATATATATATATATATATATATATATATATATATATATATATATATATATATATATATATATATATATATATATATATTTTTTTTTTTTTTTTTTTTTTTTTTTTTAAATTAAATAACAAAACAAATATAGTAATAAAGACAAAACAATTCCGAAAATGCTTAAAATGCCCTTGAAACTGTACAGTGGATCCTCGATTGACAAACTTTATTGGTTCCAAAAAGTTGCTCTGGTGATTGCTTATAGCATGGACAAAAGTCTCTATATTAAAACAAATACATTCTGCCAAGTAAAATTCCGATTATTATTATAACATTGCCAAAATTGTAAAGTTTTCTTAAAAAATTGTGACTTTTGTCGAGTAAAATTACGACTCTTTTCATAAAATTGCCACAACATTTTCAACTTTTCTTGTAAAATTGTGACTGTTATTGAGTAAAATTTCAACTTTTATCATAATATTGCACACATGTTCAGTTTTTCTTGTAAAATTTTGACTTGCGTTGAGTAAAATGACGACTTTTATTATAATACTGCCAAAAGTCTACGTTTTTCTTGTGAAATTGTGACATTTTTCTTGTGAAATTCCAACTCATTTTTCACAAGTTTTTTTATATTTGCATAGTATGTATATATTATTAATGTTGTAAATACACATCTTTATGTATCTAGAAAGGCTGGTCCTAAAGAGGGAGGCTTTTTTCTCACGTCTCTAGAAGGTCAAAAATACAAGAATGTGTATGTGTGTGTGTGTGCGTGTGTGTGTGTGTGTGTGTGTGTGTGTGTGTGTGTGTGTGTGTGTGTGTGTGTGTGTGTGTGTGTGTGTGTGTGTGTGTATTCTGGCAATGCGTACTTATTGGGGACGTGTTTCTGTTTACAAAGTCACTTTAGGGGACGTTTGACGTCAAGGGGACCAAAATAAAGGTCCCCTGAAGGGAAACCTGTTTACAAAATCACTGTAGGGGGGACTCGGGTGGAACGCGGCGGGACCTGTGGGACTCGAACCTGGGTGTCATTTTTGATAATTTTTGGGACTTTTGCCCACTTTCCCAACTTTTCTTCCCCACTCACAGTGTGACTTTGCTGGGTGCGTTTTGGACATGTTGGGCACCCCTGGACTCGTGTGGCCGGCTGCAAAAAGTCCCCTGAAGGGGAATTTTCGGTCCCCCCGTCCCCCTGTGACTATGCTGGGTGTGTTTTGGGCATGTTGGGCACCCCAGGACTCGCGTGGCCGGCTGCGGGACTTGTGATACTCAAACCTGGGGGTTTCTTTTACATGTTGGCCGCGTTAGGGACATTTGCCCTGCTAGCCTACCAGTATAGGTGTGTGTGTGTGTGTGTGTGTGTGTGTGTGTGTGTGTGTGTGTGTGTGTGTGTGTGTGTGTGTGTGTGTGTGTGTGTGTGTATTTCAACCCTTCTTGAGACATCAAGAAGGAAAAGTATCTTCCATATGAGGAGGTGTGAACAACTGATGACATAAATCATGGTCCCAATAACATTGCATCTAATAGAGAATGTCTCATTTGCACCCCTGGTGGTGACATCTATCAAAATGAGGGTGGTCCCAAAAAAGAGGGATTTTTCACATTGACTGTGTGTCGCTTTTAAAAGTGCTCCCCCTTTGGTCAACATATGAAACAACAAGTGTGTGTAAGAAATTGAAATGTGCCCCCTTTGGCCAAAATTACTTAAAAAAAAAAAAAAAAAAAAAAAAAAAAATATGTATATAGAGACATACTGTAATAACTTGAAGTAAAAAAAAAAAAAAGTTTTTAAAAATGTTTAAAAAATGAACTTAAAGCAGTCTTTTTCTCACAATGTGTCGACTTTTTTCTCATAAAATTGTGAACAATTTCTCATATTTCTTTCTGTTTCTGTAATATTGCAATATTCTCTCGTAAAATGATTACTTTTTTATGTAAAATTATTAATTTTTAACGCAAAATGGTGACATTTGCCATATAAAATTCCGACTTGTATCGCATTATTGCAAAAATTTTTGTTGTTCTTGTAAAATAGTGAAATTTTTTGAGCAAAATCATGACCTTTGTCATCATTTTGCCAAGTAAAATTCCGATTATTATTATAATATTGCCAAGATTGTAAAGTTTTCTTATAAAATTGTGACATTTGTTGAGTAAATATACGACTCTTTTCATAAAATTGCCCACATTTTAAGCTTTTTCTTGTAAAATTGTGACTGTTATTGAGTAAAATTCCAACTTTTATCATAATATTGCACAAATGTTCAGTTTTTCTTGTCACATTTTGACTTGCGTTGGGGTGGTCCCAAAAAGGAGGGATTTTTCACATTGACTGTGTGTCACTTTTAAAAGTGCTCCCCTGCTGGTCAACATATGAAATAACAAGTATCTGTAAGAAATTGAAATGCGCCCCCTTTGGCCAAAATTACTTTAAAAGAAAATAAATAAATATGTATATAGAGACATACTGTAATAACTTGAAGTAAATAAATGAATAAAAAATTAAAAATATTTACAAATGAACTTAAAGCAGTCTTTTTCTCACAATGTGTTGATGTTTTTCTCATAAAATTGTCATAAAATTGCCAACATTTTAAGCTTTTTCTTGTAAAATTGCGACTGTTATTGAGTAAAATTCCAACTTTTATCATAATATTGCACAAATGTTCAGTTTTTCTTGTCACATTTTGACTTGCGTTGGGGTGGTCCCAAAAAGGAGGGATTTTTCACATTGACTGTGTGTCGCTTTTAAAAGTGCTCCCCCTCTGGTCAACATATGAAATAACAAGTGTGTGTAAGAAATTGAAATATGCCCACTTTGGCCAAAATTACTAGAAAAACAAATAAATAAATATGTATATAGAGACATACTGTAATAACTTGAAGTAAATAATAAAAAAAAAAAATTAAAAATGAACTTAAAGCAGTCTTTTTCTCAATGTGTCGACTTTTTTCTCATAAAATTGGGAACAATTTCTCATATTCTTTCTGTTTCTGTAATATTGCAATAATTTCTCGTAAAATTATGACTTTTTTATGTAAAATTATTATTTTTTAACGCAAAATGGTGACATTTGTCAGATAAAATTCCGACTTTTATCGCAATATTGCCAACTTTTTTGTTGCTCTTGTAAAATAGTGACATTTTTTGAGCAAAATCATGACCTTTGTCATCATTTTGCCAAGTAAAATTCTGATTATTATTATAACATTGCCAAAATTGTAAAGTTTTATTATAAAATTGTGACATTTGTTGAGTAAATATACGACTCTTTTCATAAAATTGCCAACATTTTAAGCTTTTTCTTGTAAAATTGCGACTGTTATTGAGTAAAATTCCAACTTTTATCATAATATTGCACAAATGTTCAGTTTTTCTTGTTAAATTTTGACTTGCGTTGGGGTGGTCCCAAAAAGGAGAGATTTTTCTAATTGACTGTGTGTCACTTTTAAAAGTGCTCCCCTGCTGGTCAACATATGAAATAACAAGTATGTGTAAGAAATTGAAATGCGCCCCCTTCGGCCAATATTACTAGAAAAAAAAAATATATATATATGTATATAGAGACATACTGTAATAACTTGAAGTAAATAAAAAAATAAATAAAAAATAAAAAATGAACTTAAAGCAGTCTTTTTCTCACAATGTGTCGACTTGTTTCTCATAAAATTGTGAACATTTTCTCATATTTCTTTCTGTTTCTGTAATATTGCAATATTCTCTCGTAAAATTATTACTTTTTTATGTAAAATTATTACTTTTTAACGCAAAATGGTGACATTTGCCATATAAAATTCCGACTTGTATCGCAATATTGCCAATTTTTTTGATGTTCTTGTAAAATAGGGACATTTTTTGAGCAAAATAATGACCTTTGTCATCATTTTGCCAAGTAAAATTCCAATTATTATCATCACATTGCCAAAATTGTAAAGTTTTCTTATAAAATTGTGACATTTGTTGAGTAAATATACGACTCTTTTCATTAAATTGCCAACATTTTAAGCTTTTTCTTGTAAAATTGCGACTGTTATTGAGTACAATTCCAACTTTTATCATAATATTGCACAAATGTTCAGTTTTTCTTGTCACATTTTGACTTGCGTTGGGGTGGTCCCAAAAAGGAGAGATTTTTCTAATTGACTGTGTGTCACTTTTAAAAGTGCTCCTCCTCTGGTCAACATATGAAATAACAAGTGTGTGTAAGAAATTGAAATCCGCCCCCTTGGGCCAATATTACTAGAAAAAAATAAAATAAATATGTATATAGAGACATACTGTAATAACTTAAAGTAAATTAAAAATAAATAAAAAATAAAAAATGAACTTAAAGCAGTCTTTTTCTCACAATGTGTCGACTTTTTACTTATAAAATTGGGAACAATTTCTCATATTCTTTCTGTTTCTGTAATATTGCAATATTCTCTCGTAAAATTATGACTTTTTCATGTAAAATTATTACTTTTTAACGCAAAATGGTGACATTTGTCGGATACAATTCCGACTTATATCGCAATATTGCCCTATTTTTCTGTTGTCATTGTAAAATATTGACATTTTTTGAGCAAAATCATGACCTTTGTCATCATTTTGCCAAGTAAAATTCCGATTACTATTATAACATTGTCAAGATTGTAAAGTTTTCTTATAAAATTGTGACATTTGTTGAGTAAATATACGACTCTTTTCATTAAATTGCCAACATTTTAAGCTTTTTCTTGTAAAATTGTGACTGTTATTGAGTAAAATTCCAACTTTTATCATAATATTGCACAAATGTTCAGTTTTTCTTGTTAAATTTTGACTTGCGTTGGGGTGGTCCCAAAAAGGAGAGATTTTTCTAATTGACTGTGTGTCGCTTTTAAAAGTGCTCCCCCTCTGGACAACATATAAAATAACAAGTGTGTGTAAGAAATTGAAATGCGCCCCCTTTGGTCAAAATTACTTAAAAAAAAAAAAAAAAAAGTATGTATATAGAGACATACTGTAATAACTTGAAGTAAATAAAAGAAAATTAAAAATTAAAAATTAACTTAAAGCAGTCTTTTTCTCACAATGTGTCAACTTTCTTCTCCTAAAATTGTGAACAATTTCTCATATTCTTTCTGTTTCTGTAATATTGCAATATTTCTTGTAAAACTATGTCTTTTTTATGTAAAATTATTACTTTTTAACGCAAAATGGTGACATTTGTCATATAAAATTCCAACTTTTGTCACAATATTGCCATATTTTTTTGTTGTCCTTGTAAAATAGTGACATTTCTTGAGTAAAATGATGACTTTTGTCATCATTTTGCCAAGTAAAATTCCGATTATTATTATAATATTGCCAACATTTTAAAGTTTTCTTCTAAAATTGTGACTTTTGTCGAGTAAAATTACGACTCTTTTCATAAAATTGCCCACATTTTAAGCTTTTTCTTGTAAAATTGCGACTGTTATTGAGTAAAATTCCAATTTTTATCATAATATTGCACAAATGTTCAGTTTTTCTTGCAACATTTTGACTTGCGTTGAGTAAAATGACGATTTCTATTATAACACTGCCAAAATTTTAAGTTTTTCTTGTGAAATTGTGACCTTTTTCTTGTGAAATTCCAACTCATTTTTCACAAAAAGTTTTTTTTATATTTGCATAGTATGTATGTATTATTAATGTTGTAAATACACATCTTTATATATCTAGAAAGGCTGGTCCTAAAGAGGGAGGCATTTTTCTCACGTCTCAAGAAGGTAATAATACAGGTATGCATGTGCGTGTGTGTGTGTGTGTGTGTGTGTGTGTGTGTGTGTGTGTGTGTGTGTGTGTGTGTGTGTGTGTGTGTGTGTGTTATATTTCTTCCCTTCTTGAGACATGAAGAAGGAAAAGTAGCTTCCATATGAGGAGGTGTGAACAAGTGATGACATAAATCATGGTCCCAATAACATTGCATCTAATAGAGAATGTCTCATTTGCACCCCTGCTGGTGACATCTATCAAAATGAGGGTGGTCCCAAAAAAATTGACTGTGTGTCGCTTTTAAAAGTGGTGAACATATGAAATAACAAGTGTGTGTAAGAAATTGAAATGCGCCCCCTTTGGCCAAAATTAATTTAAAAACATAAAATAAAATAGTATGTATATAGAGACAAACTGTAATAACAAAGTTAAAAATTAAGAAGAAAAAATAATAATAATAAACTAAAAGCAGTCTTTTCCTCACAATGTGTCGACTTTTTTCTTATAAAATTGGGAACAATTTCTCATATTCTTTCTGTTTCTGTAATATTGCAATATTTTCTCGTAAAATTATGACTTTTTTAATGTAAAATTATGACTTTTTTAATGTAAAATGATTACTTTTTTTTGGTAAAATTATTACTTTTTTTATGTAAAATTATTACTTTTTAATGCAAAATGGTAACATTTGTCATGTAAAATTCTGACTTTTATCATAATATTGCCCCTTTTGTATGTTGTTCTTGTAAAACGGTGACATTGTTTGAGTAAAATTATGACTTTTGTCAAAATTTTGCCAAGTAAAATTCCGATTATTGTTATAATATTGCCCAAATGTTTAAAGTTTTCTTATAAAATTTTGACTTTTGTCAAGTAAAATTACGACTCTTTTCACAAAGTTGCCAAAATGTTTCTTTTCTTGTGACTGTCATTGAGTAAAATTCCAACTTTTATCATAATATTGCACAAATGTTCAGTTTTTCTTGCAACATTTTGACTTGCGTTGAGTAAAATGACGATTTCTATTATAACACTGCCAAAATTTTAAGTTTTTCTTGTGAAATTGTGACCTTTTTCTTGTGAAATTCCAACTCATTTTTCACAACAAGCTTTTTTATATTTGCATAGTATGTATATATTATTAATGTTGTAAATACACATCTTTATATATCTAGAAAGGCTGGTCCTACAAAGGGAGGCTTTTTTCTCACGTCTCAAGAAGGTCAGAAATACAAAAGTGTGTGTGTGTGTGTGTGTGTGTGTGTGTGTGTGTGTGTGTGTGTGTGTGTGTGTGTGTGTGCGTGTGTGTGTGTGTGTGTGTGTGTGTGTGTGTGTGTGTGTGTGTGTGTCTTTTCCTCACAATGTGTCGACTTTTTTCTTATAAAATTGTGAACAATTTCTCATATTCTTTCTGTTTATGTAATATTGCAATATTTCTTGTAAAATTATGACTTTTTTATGTAAAAGTATTACTTTTTAACGCAAAATGGTGACATTTGTCATATAAAATTCCGACTTTTATCGCAATATTGCCAATTTTTTTGTTGTTCTTGTAAAATAGTGACATTTTTTTAGCATAATCATGACCTTTGTCATCATTTTGTCAAGTAAAATTCCGATTATTATTATAACATTGCCAAAATTGTGACATTTGTTGAGTAAATATATGACTCTTTTCATAAAATTGCCAACATTTTAAGCTTTTTCTTGTAAAATTGTGACTGTTATTGAGTGAAATTCCAACTTTTATCATAATATTGCACAAATGTTCAGTTTTTCTTGTAAAATTTTGACTTGCGTTGGGGTGGTCCCAAAAAGGAGAGATTTTTCTAATTGACTGTGTGTCGCTTTTAAAAGTGCTCCCCCTCTGGTCAACATATGAAATAACAAGTGTGTGTAAGAAATTGAAATATGCCCACTTTGGCCAAAATTACTAGAAAATAAATAAATATATATGTATATAGAGACATACTGTAATAACTTGAAGTAAATAAAAAATAAATTAAAAATTAAAAATGAACTTAAAGCAGTCTTTTTCTCACAATGTGTCGACTTTTTACTTATAAAATTGGGAACAATTTCTCATATTCTTTCTGTTTCTGTAATATTGCAATATTTTCTCGTAAAATTATGACTTTTTTATGTAAAATTATTACTTTTTAACGCGAAATGGTGACATTTGTTGGATAAAATTCCGACTTATATCGCAATATTGCCATATTTTTTTGTTGTCCTTGTAAAATATTGACATTTCTTGAGTAAAATTATGACCTTTGTCATCATTTTGCAAAGTAAAATTCAGATTATTATTATGATATTGCCAACATTTTAAAGTTTTCTTCTAAAATTGTGACTTTTGTCGAGTAAAATTACGACTCTTTTCATAAAATTGCCCACATTTTAAGCTTTTTCTTGTAAAATTGCGACTGTTATTGAGTAAAATTCCAACTTTTATCATAATATTGCACAAATGTTCAGTTTTTCTTGCAACATTTTGACTTGCGTTGAGTAAAATGACGATTTCTATTATAACACTGCCAAAATTTTAAGTTTTTCTTGTGAAATTGTGACCTTTTTCTTGTGAAATTCCAACTCATTTTTCACAACAAGTTTTTTTTATATTTGCATAGTATGTATATATTATTAATGTTGTAAATACACATCTTTATATATCTAGAAAGGCTGGTCCTAAAGAGGGAGGCATTTTTCTCACGTCTCAAGAAGGTAATAATACAGGTATGCATGTGTGTGTGTGTGTGTGTGTGTGCGTGTGTGTGTGTGTGTGTGTGTGTGTGTGTGTGTGTGTGTGTGTGTGTGTGTGTGTGTGTGTGTGTGTGTGTGTGTGTGTGTGTGTTATATTTCTTCCCTTCTTGAGACATGAAGAAGGAAAAGTAGCTTCCATATGAGGAGGTGTGAACAAGTGATGACATAAATCATGGTCCCAATAACATTGCATCTAATAGAGAATGTCTCATTTGCACCCCTGCTGGTGACATCTATCAAAATGAGGGTGGTCCCAAAAAAATTGACTGTGTGTCGCTTTTAAAAGTGGTGAACATATGAAATAACAAGTGTGTGTAAGAAATTGAAATGCGCCCCCTTTGGCCAAAATTAATTTAAAAACATAAAATAAAATAGTATGTATATAGAGACAAACTGTAATAACAAAGTTAAAAATTAAGAAGAAAAAATAATAATAATAAACTAAAAGCAGTCTTTTCCTCACAATGTGTCGACTTTTTTCTTATAAAATTGGGAACAATTTCTCATATTCTTTCTGTTTCTGTAATATTGCAATATTTTCTCGTAAAATTATGACTTTTTTAATGTAAAATTATGACTTTTTTAATGTAAAATGATTACTTTTTTTTGGTAAAATTATTACTTTTTTTATGTAAAATTATTACTTTTTAATGCAAAATGGTAACATTTGTCATGTAAAATTCTGACTTTTATCATAATATTGCCCCTTTTGTATGTTGTTCTTGTAAAACGGTGACATTGTTTGAGTAAAATTATGACTTTTGTCAAAATTTTGCCAAGTAAAATTCCGATTATTGTTATAATATTGCCCAAATGTTTAAAGTTTTCTTATAAAATTTTGACTTTTGTCAAGTAAAATTACGACTCTTTTCACAAAGTTGCCAAAATGTTTCTTTTCTTGTGACTGTCATTGAGTAAAATTCCAACTTTTATCATAATATTGCACAAATGTTCAGTTTTTCTTGCAACATTTTGACTTGCGTTGAGTAAAATGACGATTTCTATTATAACACTGCCAAAATTTTAAGTTTTTCTTGTGAAATTGTGACCTTTTTCTTGTGAAATTCCAACTCATTTTTCACAACAAGCTTTTTTATATTTGCATAGTATGTATATATTATTAATGTTGTAAATACACATCTTTATATATCTAGAAAGGCTGGTCCTACAAAGGGAGGCTTTTTTCTCACGTCTCAAGAAGGTCAGAAATACAAAAGTGTGTGTGTGTGTGTGTGTGTGTGTGTGTGTGTGTGTGTGTGTGTGTGTGTGTGCGTGTGTGTGTGTGTGTGTGTGTGTGTGTGTGTGTGTGTGTGTGTGTGTCTTTTCCTCACAATGTGTCGACTTTTTTCTTATAAAATTGTGAACAATTTCTCATATTCTTTCTGTTTATGTAATATTGCAATATTTCTTGTAAAATTATGACTTTTTTATGTAAAAGTATTACTTTTTAACGCAAAATGGTGACACTTGTCATATAAAATTCCGACTTTTATCGCAATATTGCCAATTTTTTTGTTGTTCTTGTAAAATAGTGACATTTTTTTAGCATAATCATGACCTTTGTCATCATTTTGTCAAGTAAAATTCCGATTATTATTATAACATTGCCAAAATTGTGACATTTGTTGAGTAAATATATGACTCTTTTCATAAAATTGCCAACATTTTAAGCTTTTTCTTGTAAAATTGTGACTGTTATTGAGTGAAATTCCAACTTTTATCATAATATTGCACAAATGTTCAGTTTTTCTTGTAAAATTTTGACTTGCGTTGGGGTGGTCCCAAAAAGGAGAGATTTTTCTAATTGACTGTGTGTCGCTTTTAAAAGTGCTCCCCCTCTGGTCAACATATGAAATAACAAGTGTGTGTAAGAAATTGAAATATGCCCACTTTGGCCAAAATTACTAGAAAATAAATAAATATATATGTATATAGAGACATACTGTAATAACTTGAAGTAAATAAAAAATAAATTAAAAATTAAAAATGAACTTAAAGCAGTCTTTTTCTCACAATGTGTCGACTTTTTACTTATAAAATTGGGAACAATTTCTCATATTCTTTCTGTTTCTGTAATATTGCAATATTTTCTCGTAAAATTATGACTTTTTTATGTAAAATTATTACTTTTTAACGCGAAATGGTGACATTTGTTGGATAAAATTCCGACTTATATCGCAATATTGCCATATTTTTTTGTTGTCCTTGTAAAATATTGACATTTCTTGAGTAAAATTATGACCTTTGTCATCATTTTGCAAAGTAAAATTCAGATTATTATTATGATATTGCCAACATTTTAAAGTTTTCTTCTAAAATTGTGACTTTTGTCGAGTAAAATTACGACTCTTTTCATAAAATTGCCCACATTTTAAGCTTTTTCTTGTAAAATTGCGACTGTTATTGAGTAAAATTCCAACTTTTATCATAATATTGCACAAATGTTCAGTTTTTCTTGCAACATTTTGACTTGCGTTGAGTAAAATGACGATTTCTATTATAACACTGCCAAAATTTTAAGTTTTTCTTGTGAAATTGTGACCTTTTTCTTGTGAAATTCCAACTCATTTTTCACAACAAGTTTTTTTTATATTTGCATAGTATGTATATATTATTAATGTTGTAAATACACATCTTTATATATCTAGAAAGGCTGGTCCTAAAGAGGGAGGCATTTTTCTCACGTCTCAAGAAGGTAATAATACAGGTATGCATGTGTGTGTGTGTGTGTGTGTGTGTGTGTGTGTGTGTGTGTGTGTGTGTGTGTGTGTGTGTGTGTGTGTGTGTGTGTGTGTGTGTGTGTGTGTGTGTGTGTGTGTGTGTGTGTGTTATATTTCTTCCCTTCTTGAGACATGAAGAAGGAAAAGTAGCTTCCATATGAGGAGGTGTGAACAAGTGATGACATAAATCATGGTCCCAATAACATTGCATCTAATAGAGAATGTCTCATTTGCACCCCTGCTGGTGACATCTATCAAAATGAGGGTGGTCCCAAAAAAATTGACTGTGTGTCGCTTTTAAAAGTGGTGAACATATGAAATAACAAGTGTGTGTAAGAAATTGAAATGCGCCCCCTTTGGCCAAAATTAATTTAAAAACATAAAATAAAATAGTATGTATATAGAGACAAACTGTAATAACAAAGTTAAAAATTAAGAAGAAAAAATAATAATAATAAACTAAAAGCAGTCTTTTCCTCACAATGTGTCGACTTTTTTCTTATAAAATTGGGAACAATTTCTCATATTCTTTCTGTTTCTGTAATATTGCAATATTTTCTCGTAAAATTATGACTTTTTTAATGTAAAATTATGACTTTTTTAATGTAAAATGATTACTTTTTTTTGGTAAAATTATTACTTTTTTTATGTAAAATTATTACTTTTTAATGCAAAATGGTAACATTTGTCATGTAAAATTCTGACTTTTATCATAATATTGCCCCTTTTGTATGTTGTTCTTGTAAAACGGTGACATTGTTTGAGTAAAATTATGACTTTTGTCAAAATTTTGCCAAGTAAAATTCCGATTATTGTTATAATATTGCCCAAATGTTTAAAGTTTTCTTATAAAATTTTGACTTTTGTCAAGTAAAATTACGACTCTTTTCACAAAGTTGCCAAAATGTTTCTTTTCTTGTGACTGTCATTGAGTAAAATTCCAACTTTTATCATAATATTGCACAAATGTTCAGTTTTTCTTGCAACATTTTGACTTGCGTTGAGTAAAATGACGATTTCTATTATAACACTGCCAAAATTTTAAGTTTTTCTTGTGAAATTGTGACCTTTTTCTTGTGAAATTCCAACTCATTTTTCACAACAAGCTTTTTTATATTTGCATAGTATGTATATATTATTAATGTTGTAAATACACATCTTTATATATCTAGAAAGGCTGGTCCTACAAAGGGAGGCTTTTTTCTCACGTCTCAAGAAGGTCAGAAATACAAAAGTGTGTGTGTGTGTGTGTGTGTGTGTGTGTGTGTGTGTGTGTGTGTGTGTGTGTGTGTGTGTGTGTGTGTGTGTGTGTGTGTGTGTGTGTGTGTGTGCGCGTGTGTGTGTGTGTGTGTGTGTGTGTGTGTGTGTGTGTGTGTGTGTGTGTGTGTCTTTTCCTCACAATGTGTCGACTTTTTTCTTATAAAATTGTGAACAATTTCTCATATTCTTTCTGTTTATGTAATATTGCAATATTTCTTGTAAAATTATGACTTTTTTATGTAAAAGTATTACTTTTTAACGCAAAATGGTGACATTTGTCATATAAAATTCCGACTTTTATCGCAATATTGCCAATTTTTTTGTTGTTCTTGTAAAATAGTGACATTTTTTGAGCATAATCATGACCTTTGTCATCATTTTGTCAAGTAAAATTCCGATTATTATTATAACATTGCCAAAATTGTGACATTTGTTGAGTAAATATATGACTCTTTTCATAAAATTGCCAACATTTTAAGCTTTTTCTTGTAAAATTGTGACTGTTATTGAGTGAAATTCCAACTTTTATCATAATATTGCACAAATGTTCAGTTTTTCTTGTAAAATTTTGACTTGCGTTGGGGTGGTCCCAAAAAGGAGAGATTTTTCTAATTGACTGTGTGTCGCTTTTAAAAGTGCTCCCCCTCTGGTCAACATATGAAATAACAAGTGTGTGTAAGAAATTGAAATATGCCCACTTTGGCCAAAATTACTAGAAAATAAATAAATATATATGTATATAGAGACATACTGTAATAACTTGAAGTAAATAAAAAATAAATTAAAAATTAAAAATGAACTTAAAGCAGTCTTTTTCTCACAATGTGTCGACTTTTTACTTATAAAATTGGGAACAATTTCTCATATTCTTTCTGTTTCTGTAATATTGCAATATTTTCTCGTAAAATTATGACTTTTTTATGTAAAATTATTACTTTTTAACGCGAAATGGTGACATTTGTTGGATAAAATTCCGACTTATATCGCAATATTGCCATATTTTTTTGTTGTCCTTGTAAAATATTGACATTTCTTGAGTAAAATTATGACCTTTGTCATCATTTTGCAAAGTAAAATTCAGATTATTATTATGATATTGCCAACATTTTAAAGTTTTCTTCTAAAATTGTGACTTTTGTCGAGTAAAATTACGACTCTTTTCATAAAATTGCCCACATTTTAAGCTTTTTCTTGTAAAATTGCGACTGTTATTGAGTAAAATTCCAACTTTTATCATAATATTGCACAAATGTTCAGTTTTTCTTGCAACATTTTGACTTGCGTTGAGTAAAATGACGATTTCTATTATAACACTGCCAAAATTTTAAGTTTTTCTTGTGAAATTGTGACCTTTTTCTTGTGAAATTCCAACTCATTTTTCACAACAAGTTTTTTTTATATTTGCATAGTATGTATATATTATTAATGTTGTAAATACACATCTTTATATATCTAGAAAGGCTGGTCCTAAAGAGGGAGGCATTTTTCTCACGTCTCAAGAAGGTAATAATACAGGTATGCATGTGCGTGTGTGTGTGTGTGTGTGTGTGTGTGTGTGTGTGTGTGTGTGTGTGTGTGTGTGTGTGTGTGTGTGTGTGTGTGTGTGTGTGTGTGTGTGTGTGTGTGTGTGTGTTATATTTCTTCCCTTCTTGAGACATGAAGAAGGAAAAGTAGCTTCCATATGAGGAGGTGTGAACAAGTGATGACATAAATCATGGTCCCAATAACATTGCATCTAATAGAGAATGTCTCATTTGCACCCCTGGTGGTGACATCTATCAACATGAGGGTGGTCCCAAAAAAATTGACTGTGTGTCGCTTTTAAAAGTGGTCAACATATGAAATAACAAGTGTGTGTAAGAAATTGAAATGCGCCCCCTTTGGCCAAAATTAATTTAAAAACATAAAATAAAATAGTATGTATATAGAGACAAACTGTAATAACAAAGTTAAAAATTAAGAAGAAGAAAAAAAAATAATAAACTAAAAGCAGTCTTTTCCTCACAATGTGTCGACTTTTTTCTTATAAAATTGGGAACAATTTCTCATATTCTTTCTGTTTCTGTAATATTGCAATATTTTCTCGTAAAATTATGACTTTTTTAATGTAAAATTATGACTTTTTTAATGTAAAATGATTACTTTTTTTTGGTAAAATTATTACTTTTTTTATGTAAAGTTATTACTTTTTAATGCAAAATGGTAACATTTGTCATGTAAAATTCTGACTTTTATCACAATATTGCCCCTTTTGTATGTTGTTCTTGTAAAACGGTGACATTGTTTGAGTAAAATTATGACTTTTGTCAAAATTTTGCCAAGTAAAATTCCGATTATTGTTATAATATTGCCTAAATGTTTAAAGTTTTCTTATAAAATTTTGACTTTTGTCAAGTAAAATTACGACTCTTTTCACAAAGTTGCCAAAATGTTTCTTTTCTTGTGACTGTCATTGAGTAAAATTACAACTTTTATCATAATATTGCACAAATGTTCAGTTTTTCTTGCAACATTTTGACTTGCGTTGAGTAAAATGACGATTTCTATTATAACACTACCAAAATTTTAAGTTTTTCTTGTGAAATTGTGACCTTTTTCTTGTGAAATTACAACTCATTTTTCACAAGTTTTTTTATATTTGCATAGTATGTATATATTATTAATGTTGTAAATACACATCTTTATATATCTAGAAAGGCTGGTCCTAAAGAGGGAGGCTTTTTTCTCACGTCTCAAGAAGGTCAGAAATACAAAAGTGTGTGTGTGTGTGTGTGTGTGTGTGTGTGTGTGTGTGTGTGTGTGTGTGTGTGTGTGTGTGTGTGTGTGTGTGTGTGTGTGTGTGTGTGTGTGTGAGTCTTTTTCTCACAAAGTGTCAACTTTCTTCTACTAAAATTGGGAACAATTTCTCATATTCCTTCTATTTCTGTAATATTGCAATATTTTCTCGTAAAATTATGATTTTTTTATGTAAAATTATTACTTTTTAACGCAAAATGGTGATATTTGTCAGATAAAATTCCAACTTTTATCGCAATATTGCCAATTTTTTTGTTGTCTTTGTAAAATAGTGACATTTCTTGAGTAAAATGATGACTTTTGTCATCATTTTACCAAGTAAAATTCCGATTATTATTATAATATTGCCAAGATTGTAAAGTTTTCTTATAAAATTGTGACATTTGTTGAGTAAAATTACGACTCTTTTCATAAAATTGCCAACATTTTAAGCTTTTTCTTGTAAAATTGTGACTATTACTGAGTAAAATTCCAAATTGTATCATAATATTGCACAAATGTTCCGTTTTTCTTGTAAAATTTTGACTTGCGTTGGGGTAGTCCCAAAAAGGAGAGATTTTTCAAATTGACTGTGTGTCGCTTTTAAAAGTGCTCCCCCTCTGGACAACATATGAAATAACAAGTGTGTGTAAGAAATTGAAATGCGCCCCCTTTGGCCAAAATTACTTAAAAATAAAAAAAATAAAAAAAAGTATGTATATAGAAACATACTGTAATAATTTGAAGTAAATAAATCAATTAAAAAAATTAAAAATATTTAAAAATGAACTTAAAGCAGTCTTTTTCTCACAATGTGTCAACTTTCTTCTCCTAAAATTGGGAACAATTTCTCATATTCTTTCTATTTCTGTAATATTGCAATATTTTCTCGTACAATTATGACTTTTTTATGTAAAATTATTACTTTTGAACGCAAAATGGTGACATTTGTCAGATAAAATTCCGACTTTTATCGCAATATTGCCAATTTTTTTGTTGCTCTTGTAAAATAGTGACAGTTTTGAGTAAAATTCCGATTATTATTATAATATTGCCAACATTTTAAAGTTTTCTTCTAAAATTGTGACTTTTGTCGAGTAAAATGACGACTCTTTTCATAAAATTGCCCACATTTTAAGCTTTTTCTTGTAAAATTGCGACTGTTATTGAGTAAAATTCCAACTTTTATCATAATGTTGCACAAATGTTCAGTTTTTCTTGCAACATTTTGACTTGCGTTGAGTAAAATGACGATTTCTATTATAACACTGCCAAAATTTTAAGTTTTTCTTGTGAAATTGTGACCTTTTTCTTGTGAAATTCCAACTCATTTTTCACAACAAGTTTTTTTATATTTGCATAGTATGTATATATTATTAATGTTGTAAATACACATCTTTATACATCTAGAAAGGCTGGTCCTAAAGAGGGAGGCTTTTTTCTCACGTCTCAAGAAGGTCAGAAATACAAAAGTGTGTGTGTGTGTGTGTGTGTGTGTGTGTGTGTGTGTGTGTGTGTGTGTGTGTGTGTGTGTGTGTGTGTGTGTGTGTGTATGTGTGTGTATGTGTGTGTGCAGCGTGATTTAGCCGGCTGTGTTTCCTCCAATGGCTCATTGACATAAATCAGGTGTGAGTGTGTGTGTATCCAGGAGGAGTTAACAAGAGGCCTCAGTCCAAACACACTCGCTGGTGTAAACGCGGGGAAAAAGACTCCGGGCATATTTCTGCCGCCGAGACGTCGGGGCGACGCTTTGTCATCCGGAGAGCGCCGCTGAAAGCGGGCGCACGTTTTTGAAGTGCGTCCGCCACTTTCTCAAGTCGGACCACATGCGGCGCCGGGCGCGGTGGTGGGAGTTTGGGGGCGGGGTTAAAAGTTCACATGCGGGCGAGTCGTCGCTTCCATGGAAAATGAGCGCTTAGACCGTCCTTCCTGTGTTGTCGTCCTCAAGGCGACTGACTCACGGATGTTTT
>NC_084551.2:53435000-53475000 GCF_033978685.3 Nerophis lumbriciformis | reverse complement strand
GCGTTAGTAAACCTCACAGTGCTTTCTATCAGGCATGCTTGCTTTGTTGCCATGGAAACTTACAGCAAGTATTACCACACATGTCTACTTAAATGTGACATGATCTCATGTAAAAGTATTTAATTGATTCTTAAATAATTCATTTAATTGTGAAACAATTTATTTAACTGTGAATTAGATTATTCAATAATGTAATTGATTAAATACTTTATTAAAAAATTAAATACATCTTAAATAACTCATTTAATTGTGAAATTATTTATTCAATAATTTAACTTATTCAAAATGTGTATTCAATAAAAAATTTAATAAATCTTAAATAATTAATTTAATCGTGAAACATTTATTTAATTTTTAAATCATTTATTTAATTTTTAAATCATTTATTTAATTTTTAATTCATGTATTCAATCATTTGATTGATTCAATAATTAAATAAAAAAATAAAATACAATCTTAAATAATTCATTTAATTGTGAAATAGTGTATTCAATATTTATGTTTTTAATAATTTAATTTGTTCAACAATTTTGTCAATAAAAATACAAATAAATCTTAGATAATAAGTTTAATTTTGAAACAATGTATTTAATTGTGAAATAATTCATACAATAAAAAATTTAATTAATCTTAAATAATTAATTTAATTGTGAAATATTTGTTTTCTTTTGAAATATTTAATTCAATCATTTGATCGATTCAATAATTCATTAAAAAAATACAATCTTAAATAATTAAATTAATTGTGAAATAATGTATTCAATATTTATGTTTTTAATAATTTAATTTGTTCAATAATTTATACAATAAAAATAAAATAAATCTAAAATAATACATTTAATTGGGAAAAAATTTATTTATTTGTAAAATAATTTATACAATTAAAAAAACGTAAATAAGTAATTTAATTGTGAAACATTTATTTAATTTTGAAAAATGTATTAAATCATTTGATTGATTCAATAATTCATAAAAAAAATACAATCTTAAATAATTAATTTCATTTTGAAATAATTGATTCATATGTATATATTTCATAATTTTATTTATTCAACAATTTATTCAATAAAAATAAAATACATTTAGAATAATTAGGAAACAATCTGTTTAATTGTAAAATAATTCATACAATAAAATATAAAATAAATCTTAAATAGTTCATTTAATTGTGAAATAATGTATTCAATAATTTAATTTATTTGAAAATTGTATTTAAAAAAATTAAATACTTTTTAAATAATTCATTTAATTGTTAAATGTTTTCAATAATTTGATTTATTCAATAATGTATCCAAAATAAATCAAATATGTCATAAATTATTAATTTAATTGTGAAATAATGTATTTAATTGTGGAAAAATTTATTCAATAATTAGATTAATTCAATAATTTATAAAAAAAAAAAAATTCATTTAATTGTGAAACAATTTATTTGACAAATTAATTATTTCAGTAATTATTTCAATAAAAATAAAATACATTTTAAATAATTAATTATTTTGTGAAAAAATTTATTTAATTGTGTAATTTATTAAATAATTATTATATATAAATAAATAGTTCTCAAATAATTAATTGTATTGTAAAACATTTATTCAATAGTTATTTAAATTATTAAGTTAATAATTAAACAGTTAAATAATGCATTCAACATTGAAAGAGGTAAATATACTTTGACATTGAATGAATTATTGGCACATTCAATAACACATCTATATGTTTAATTCCAATTGTAATTAATACATGACACATTTGAGTAAGTATTTAAGATGTGTAAATAATGAAGTAAGTGTTGATTTTCGTGTCGGAGAAGGAACAACAAGTAGACACACAACACACTTGGTGAATGACAGAACAACACAAAACTGCTATGAACTAAAAGAGATGGACAATAACCACACACACACACACACACACATTGTTGTGTTTGACGTTATACTTGGCTTACTTTTTACTGTTTTTCACAATGAAAACATAATTCACATTTTCCTATTTGTGTATTTTTATATAAGTCGACAACACACAAAAGTTTACATCGGATCCCTCCACAAATATATTTTGTATACACAATTTTTTTTTCTCATGTGTATTTGACTAATACTTTTGCAAAATGTGCGCGTGTGTCCGTGTGTGTGTGTGTGTGTGTGTGTGTGTGTGTGTGTGTGTGTGTGTGTGTGTGTGTGTGTGTGTGTGTGTGTGTGTGTGTGTGTGTGGCGCTTTAGTAGATAAATAGAAGGAGAGTCATAAAGCTGAGAGGAACACAAAGACAAACACACACTGGACTTTAAATATGCAGCCAGACTTTGTGTCTCCATGCGTGTGTGTGTGTGTGTGTGTGTGTGTGTGTGTGTGTGTGTGTGTGTGTGTGTGTGTGTGTGTGTGTGTGTGTGTGTGAGAGAGAGAGAGAGAGAGGCTGTTCATTACCTGCATAGTGGAAGTATGGGGGGGTCAGGGTGTGTTTGTGTGTGTTCCACTCAATCTGTGTGTGTGTGTGTGTCCTGTGTGTCAATTAGAATCAATTTGTCTCCTCAGCTGTTTGAACCCCCCCACTCACACACACACACACACACATACTGAACAAACATTATCCATGTACCACCTTGTTGCGTTACCTTTAGACTACGAGTGGCTTTCTTTGCTTGTGTGTGAGCATGTGTGTGTGTGTGTGTGTGTGTGTGTGTGTGTGTGTGTGTGTGTTATTGTATTTCTACCCTTCTTGAGACATCAACAAGGAAAATTAGCTTCCATATGAGGAGGTGTGAACAAGTTAGGACATAAATCATGGTCCCAATACTGAAACCCATTGCATCTAATAGAGAGCCAAATACTAGAGTCCGTGAACATTGCTCCAAAGTCAGGATTTTGTTGTTGTTGATTTAATGTGCATACAAAAGTAAACATTGACAGGCGCAAAGGTAGCAATGTATGATGAAACAAGACGGCCGCTAAAGAAGGACTTCCCTATTCATCCCCAAAAAAACCCCGCCAGGTGAACAGCGAGGTAGGCATTTTTCAGATGTCTCAAGAAGGTAACATATACAAGAATGTGTGTGTGTGTGTGTGTGGGTGTTGTAAGTGATTGATGGCTCGGGCCATACCTGTGTTATGAACATTTTTCACTTCCGATGTGTGTGTGTGTTTGTTTGCTGCCTGTGTGTGTTCACGTGTGTGACTTTTGAATTGTGTGACTGGTTACACAAATTGACACTTATCTCGGTCACGTGGACTTTGGTGACACACATCCTGTGGCTGTAATGTGTGTGTGTGTGTGTCACCTCTATATAATTATTTATGACCATGCACCAAGCCTGTAATTAACCTCCTGGTATGAACACACACACACACACACACACACAAAAACACACACACACACACACACACACACAGACGCCGTCTCTGTTTACGTTTCGAGCAGCAGTGTTGCATCACAGTGAGAGAGATAAAACGACGACAACAGCACTGTCATGACAAATGTATCTAATGAGCATGCTACAATGAAAACATGATCATAGTTCTACTTTCACACTTACACACACACGCACGCACGTACGCACACACACTATCAAACTAGTAACATTCATTCCATATATTCAATTTTGTATCAAACTAATAACTTTCATTCCATATATTAAATGCTATATCAAACTAGTAACATTTATTCTATATATTTAATTGCATAACCGAACTAGTAACATTTATTGTATATATTTAATTTTATATCCAAACTAGAAACATTTATTCCATCTATAAAATTTTATATCAAACTAGTAACATTTATTCCATATATTTAATTGTATATCTAAACTAATAACATGTATTCCATATGTCTAATTTTATATCCAAACTAGTAACATTTATTCCATATATTTAATTGTATATCTAAACTAATAACATTTATTCCATATATCTAATTGTATATCCAAACTAGTAACATTTATTCCATATATTTACTTTTATAACCAAACTAATAACATTCATTCCACATATTTAATGTTATATCAAACGAGTAACATTTATTCCATATATTACATTTTATATCCACACTAGTATTTTTTTCCTTATATTTATTTTTGTATTCAAACTAGTAACATTTATTCCGTATGTTTAATTTTATATCCAACTAATAACATTTATTTTATATATTTAATTGTATATCCAAACTAATAACATTTATTCCATATGTTTAATTTTATATCCAACTAACAACATTTATTTCAAATATTTAATTTTATATCCAAACTAGTATTTATTTTTCTTATATTTAATTTTGTATTCAAACTAGTAACATTTATTCCGTATGTTTAATTTGATATCCAACTAATAACATTTATTTTATATATTGAATTTTATATCCAAACTAATAACATTTATTCCATGTATTCAATTTGATATCAAACGAGTAACATTTATTCCATATATTACATTTTATATCCGAACTAGTAAAAATGTTTCCACATATTTAATTTTGTATCCAAACTAGTAACATTTATTCCGTATGTTTAATTTTATATCCAACTAATAACATTTATTTCAAATATTTAATTTTATATCCAAACTAGTAACATTTATTCCATATGTTTAATTTTATATCCAAACTAATAACATTTCATATATTTAATTGCAAATCCCACTAGTAAGATTTATTCCATATATTTAATTTTGTATCCAACGAATAACATTTATTCCATATATTTAATTGTATATCAAAACTAATAACATTTATTCCATACATCTAATTTTATATCCAAACTAGTAACATTTATTCCATATATTTTATTTTGTATCCAAACTAATAACATTTCATATATTTTATTTTATATCAAACGAGTAAATGGGTTATACTTGTATAGCGCTTTTCTACCTTTTTAAGGAACTCAAAGCGCTTTGACACTATTTCCACATTCACACATTCACACACTGATGGCGGGAGCTGCCATGCACGGCGCTAACCAGTCCCATCAGGAGCAAGGGTGAAGTGTCTTGCTCAAGGACACAACGGACGTGACTAGGATGGTAGAAGGTGGGGATTGAACCAGGAACCCTCAGATTGCTGGCACGGCCACTCTCCCAACTTCGCCACGCCGTCCCCACGAGTAATGCCATTTACGTATTCCATATATTACATTTGATATCCAACTAGTAAAAAATGTTCCACATATTTAATTTTGTATCCAAACTAGTAACATTTATTCCGTATGTTTGATTTTACATCCAACTAATAACATTTATTTCATATATTTAATTGTATATCAAAACTAATAACATTTATTCCAAATATCTACTTTTATATCCAAACTAGTAACATTTATTCCATATATTTTATTTTATATCCAAATTAGTAACATTTATTCCATATATTTAATTTTATAATCAAACTAATAACATTTATTCCATATATTTAATTTTATATCCAACTAGTCACATTTATTCTATATATTAATTTTATATCCAAACTAATAACATTTCATATATTAAATTTGATATCCAACTCGTAACATTTATTCCATATATTTTATTTTATATCCAAACTAGTAACATTTACTCCATATATTTAATTTTATAACCAAACTAATAACATTTATTCCATATATTTAATTTCATATCCAACTAGTTGCATTTATTCCATATATTTAATTTTATATCCAAACTAATAACATTTCATATATTAAATTTTATATCCAACTAGTAACATTTATTCCATATATTACATTTTATATCCAACTAGTAACATTTATTGCATGTATTACATTTTATATCCAAACTAATCCAAACTAACTAATTAATCCATATATTTATATCCAACCTAGTATATCCAAAAGTTCAATCTTCATGTTTTATTGATTCCAAAAGGCAATTTTTGGCAAATCTTTAGCAAAGATAAAACATTTTTTATCACAAACAATTTATTAAGATTTTTTTTTTCTACAAAAAATAGGGTTACGCGCCTGTGGATGATATTCATTGAATTAAAGAAAGAAATCATCTCATAACCTCATGAAGCAGTCGGTCCGTAGCACTGCTCGTCCGCACCGTAGCGAAGCAGAATGAGTCCAAAACGCCTGCCGAGGACGTTAAAATAAGATCTAAACAGTGTACATGTATCCATGAAAGTATGGGGAAGCTGCTGATAGTGTGTTTGATGTAGGAGCAGCTGGAAGGAGATACCAAAGCAAATGATGAATATTCAGGTGTGAATTTTTGGGACCCAAACGGTTCATTCCGATTCCATTTAGAATCGAAAATGCATTCTTGCAATGTATTATTTAGTAATTATTATACTATAATTATAGTATTATATTAATTATTATATTAATTATTATATTAATTATTATTATATTAATTATTATATTAATTATTATTATTATATTACTATATTATATAATTATATTATTTAGTAATTATTATAATATACATACATTATTATATTAATTATTATTATTATTATTAGTAGTAGTAGTAGTAGTAGTAGTATTATATTATTATTAATTATTATTAGATTAATTATTATATTATAATTACTTTAGTAATTATAATGAAACAGGAAGCAGGTTAGAAAAGTTTTTTCTAATTGCATGTAAACGGCTTAAAAACGTATTTTTGTAAATGTATTTTTGTAAAAAAAAATAAAAAAATAATAACATGTTTTGTTTTGTTTTTAAATCGATTTTTAAAAATGATGAATCGATTAATAACTGGGACGAATAAGAATCACGATTGGGGTTCAGAAGGTTCAGAGAATCTGGAGAAATCACTGCACGTAAGCGATGATATTACGGACCTTCGATCCCTCAGGCGGTACTGCATCAAAAAGCGACATCAGTGTGTAAAGGATATCACCACATGGGCTCAGGAACACTTCAGAAAACCACTGTCAGGAACTACTCGGTCGCTACATCTGTAAGTGCAAGTTAAAACTCTACTATGCAAAGCCAACGCCATTTTATCAACAACACCCAGAAACGCCGCTGGCTTCGCTGGGCCCGAGCTCATCTAAGATGGACTGATGCAATGTGGGAAAAGTCTTCTGTGGTCTGACGAGTCCACATTTCAAATAGTTTTTGAAAACTGTGGACGTCATGTCCTCCGGAATGAAAAGGAAAAGAAGCATCCGGATTGTTCTAGGCGCAAAGTGTAAAAGCCAGCATGTGTGATGGTATGGGGGTGTATTAGTGCCCAAGGCATGGGTAACTTACACATCTGTGAAGTCACCATTAATGCTGAAAGGTTCATACAGGTTTTGGAGCAACATATGTTGCCATTCAAGCAATGTTGTCATGGACGCCCCTGCTTATTTCAGCAAAACGATGCAAAGCCAGGTGTTACAACAGATTTGATTTTTAAAATACATGTTTTATGTAAAAAAATAAAAATGTTGATGTCGTTTTGGGACAACTCAAAACAGACAAATTTGGATTTGGATTCATTTCCATGAGGAAAAGTGAGTGTTTTCGCACTTTGAGAGTTGCGCACTATCTGCGCGGCGTCCTGCAAAATGTTGCATCACCACTTGATAGGTGATTTGTTCTACCCCGATTGAGTGTGAAGTTTGGCCACTATCTGTGTCCGTCACAGGTCAGAGGTCAGATAAGGGGAAGGGGGGGTGTGGGGCGAGGGGAGGGGTTATGATGACAAGACAGGAGGAAGAGGAAGAGGGGAAGTGGTTTGTGTGTGCACGCTACTGGCGTTGACGGCTCTCCTCAGGAAGCGTTTGATAAGCCAAGCCGACGTTAACCATTGACCGCTGGCCCACGGACCGGGGGTTCGATTCCCTTCCATTGTGTGCACAACCGAGTGCTGGCGTGAGGTTTTCGTGGCGTACTTTGTGTTTGTTCGCCTCCTCAGGGTGATTGTTTGCTCGTAACGCCATTAAACTTTGGTCACATGGCGTTGACTCCGCCCCCTCCTTTCACCCCTTCACCTTGTCCCAGCTGGGCCTTGATTGATTGGCTCAGGAAGAAGTCTTCAGCAAACTCCAGTCGAGAGTGCCGAAGTCCAAAGTCCACGATCCCTATGTGGACGAGATCAATACGGTCTGATCTGCTCGGGTCCAAATAAGGAGGACTAAGTAGTGCGTGCCAAATGGTGATCTACTAAGACCGTGGGTCTGGTCCTGAATGCAACACACTAAGCTGACCCACTCAACAGGATTCCCTCGAACCGTTCCACCGTCCACACACTCCACTCACCTTGGACAATCAAACTACTATTTTCCAAGGGGAAAAAAATTCCAGGAATTCTCGGAATTCCTGGTTTTCCAAAGCCCTATTTCCACCCTGTCCTGGAAAGTTTTCACAGTCCACATTTTCTACCGTTTTTGAGCATTCTACTTTGAAAACATTCTTCTTAAATAGGACAACAAATGCTCCTTTTTTTTTTCTTTTTTTTTTTAATTCCCGAAATTCCAGGAATTCCAAAATTCCCATTCCCAAATCAAACGTCGACATTGTTCAACCGATTCCAAAAATTCAAACACCAACCCATTGATATCAACTAGGACAATTGTGCAAGTATCAATACTTTAAAAAATTAATGGTTTTCCCGAAATTCCCAAATTTCCAGGAAATTCCCATTCAAATGAATAGCCCTAAAATTGTGCACCATTTTTTAACCCGATTCCAATCTTTCAACCATCCACCCACACTACTCTTCCGATATATATTTTGTTTTTCGGAAAAAAATTCCCGAAATTCCAGGAATTTCAAAATTCCCATTCCCAATTCAAACGTCGACATTGTTCAACCGATTCCAAAAATTCCAACACCAACTCATTGATATCATCTAGGACAGTTTTAATAGTATCAATATTTTTAAAAATTCCTGGTTTTCCCAAAATTCCCAAATTTCCAGGAAATTCCCATTCAAATGAATGGGTATTCAAAGTTCTACAACACCCTAAAATCTAAATTTGTGCGTAATTTTTTAACTCGATTCTGACCTTTCAACCATCCACACACACTACTCTTCCGATATATCGCACGCAAAACATGTTTTCCCTTTCCCAAAATTCCTAGTTTTCCTGGAATTTCCAAAAATTCCTAGTTTTCCTGGAATTTCCCAAAATTGTCCTCCCATTGACAATAAATGGGCAATATACAATCGACTGCATATCACCACATTTCTCAACTAATTCGAACCGTTCCAACATCCACAGACTCCACTCACCTTGGACAATCAAACTACCATTTTCTAAGGGGAAAAATTCCCAGAATTCCTGGTTTTCCAAAGCCCTATTTCCACCCTTTCCTGGAAAGTTTTCACAGTTCACATTTTTCAACCGTTTATGACCTATCTACTTAATAAACATTCTTCTTAATTAGGAAAACATATACTCCTGTTTTATTTTTTTTGAAAAAAAATTCCCAAAATTCCAGGAATTCCAAAATTCACATTCCCAATTCAAACGTCGACAATGTTCAATCGATTCCAAAAATTCCAACACCAACCTATTGATATCAGCTAGGACAATTGTGCAAGTATCAATACTTTAAAAAATTCATGGTTTTCCCGAAATTCCCAAATTTCCAGGAAATTCCCATTCAAATGAATGGGTATTTAAAGTTCTATAACACCCTAAAATCTAAAATTTTTAACTCGATTCTGACCTTTCAACCATCCACACACACTACTCTTCCGATATATCGCACGCAAAACATGTTTTCCCTTTCCCAAAATTCCTAGTTTTCCCGGAATTTCCCAAAATTGTCCTCCCATTGACAATAACTGGGCAATATACAATCGACTGCATATCACCACATTTCTCAACTAATTCGAACCGTTCCAACATCCACACACTCCACTCACCTTGGACAATCAAACTACCATTTTCCAAGGGAAAAAATTCCCAGAATTCCTGGTTTTTGAAAGCCCTATTTCTACCTCTTCCTGGAAAGTTTTCACAATCCACATTTTCAACCGTTTATGACCTATCTACTTAATAAACATTCTTCTTAATTAGGAAAACATATACTCCTGTTTTATTTTTTTTGAAAAAAAATTCCCGAAATTCCAGGAATTTCAAAATTCCCATTCCCAATTCAAACGTCGACATTGTTCAACCGATTCCAAAAATTCCAACACCAACTCATTGATATCACCTAGGACAATTGTGCTAGTATCAACATTTTTAAAAATTCCTGGTTTTCCCAAAATTCCCAAATTTCCAGGAAATTCCCATTCAAATGAATGGGTATTCAAAGTTCTATAACACCCTAAAATCTAAAATTTTTAACTCGATTCTGACCTTTCAACCATCCACACACACTACTCTTCCGATATATCGCACGCAAAACATGTTTTCCCTTTATCAAAATTCCTAGTTTTCCCGTAATTTCCCAAAATTGTCCTCCCATTGACAATAACTGGGCGATATACAATCGACTGCATATCACCACATTTCTCAACTAATTCGAACCGTTCCAACATCCACACACTCCACTCACCTTGGACAATCAAACTACCATTTTCTAAGGGAAAAAAATCCCAGAATTCCTGGTTTTCCAAAGCCCTATTTCCACCCTTTCCTGGAAAGTTTTCACAGTCCACATTTGTTAACCATTTTTGAACAATCTACTTAATAAACATTCTTCTTAATTAGGAAAACATATACTCCTGTTTTTTTTTTTTGAAAAAAAATTCCCGAAATTCCAGGAATTTCAAAATTCCCATTCCCAATTCAAACGTCGACATTGTTCAATCGATTCCAAAAATTCCAACACCAACCCATTGATATCAACTAGGACAATTGTGCTAGTATCAATACTTTAAAAAAAATCATGGTTTTCCCGAAATTCCCAAATTTCCAGGAAATTCCCATTCAAGTGAATAGCCCTAAAATTTTGCGCCATTTTTGAACACAATTACGACCTTGCAACCATCCACACACACTACTCTTCCGATATGTCGCACGCAAAACATGTTTTCCTTTTCCCCAAATTCCCGGTTTTTCCCCGAATTTTCCGAAATTGTCTTCCCATTGACAATGAATGGGCAATATACAACCGACTGCATATCCCACATTTCTAAAATTTTCCAAAGCCCTATTTCCACCCTTTCCTGGAAAGTTTTCACAGTCCACATTTTTCAACCGTTTTTGACCATTCTACTTCGAAAACATTCTTCTTAAATAGGACAACAAATGCTCTTTTTTTTTCTACAAAAAAATTCCCGAAATTCCCGAAATTCCAGGAATTCCAAAATTCCCAATTCAAACGTCCACATTGTTGAACCAACTCCAAAAATTCAAACACCAACCCATTGATATCAACTAGGACAATTGTGCTATATCAATACTTTAAAAAATTCATGGTTTTCCCGAAATTCCCAAATTTCCAGGAAATTGTCATTCAAATGAATAGCCCTAAATTTTTGCGCCATTTTTGAACACGATTACGACCTTCCAACCATCCACCCACACTACTCTTCCGATATATCGCATGCAAAGCATGTTTTCCATTTCCCCAAATTCCCGGTTTTCCCGAGATTTCCCAAAATTGTCCTCCCATTGACTATGAATGGTCAATATACTGCATATCCCACATTTCTCAACCGATTGGAACCGTTCTACCATCCACACACTCCACTCACCTTGGACAATCAAACTACAAGGGACGAAAATTCCCAGAATTCCTGGTTTTCCAAATCTCTATTTCCACCCTTTCCTGTAAAGTTTTCACAGTCCACATTTTCTACCGTTTTTGAGCATTCTACTTTGAAAACATTCTTCTTAAATAGGACAACAAATGCTCCTATTTTTTTTATTTTTTTTTATTCCCGAAATTCCAGGAATTCCAAAATTCCCATTCCCAAATCAAACGTCGACATTGTTCAACCGATTCCAAAAATTCAAACACCAACCCATTGATATCAGCTAGGACAATTGTGCAAGTATCAATACTTTAAAAAATTCATGGTTTTCCCGAAATTCCCAAATTTCCAAGAAATTCCCATTCAAATGAATAGCCCTAAAATTGTGCACCATTTTTGAACCCGATTCCAATCTTTCAACCATCCACCCACGCTACTCTTCCGAAATATCGCGCACAAAACATGTTTTCCCTTTCCCAAAATTCCCAGTTTTCCCGGAATTTCCCAAAATTGTCCTCCCAATGACAATAAATAGGCAATATACAATTGACTGCATATCCCACATTTCTCAACTAATTTGAACCTTTCCACCATCCACACACTCCACTCACCTTGGACAATCAAACTACCATCTTTCAAGGGAAAAAATTCCCAGAATTCCTTGTTTTTGAAAGCCCTATTTCCACCCTTTCTTGGAAAGTTTTCACAGTCCACATTTGTTAACCATTTTTGACCAATCTACTTAATAAACATTCTTCTTAAATAGGAAAACATATACTCCTGTTTTATTTTTTGGGAAAAAAAATTCACGAAATTCCAGGAATTCCAAAATTCCCATTCCCAAATCAAACGTCGACATTGTTCAACCGATTCCAAAAATTCAAACACCAACCCATTGATATCAACTAGGACAATTGTGCAAGTATCAATACTTTAAAAAATTCATGGTTTTCCCGAAATTCCCAAATTTCCAGGAAATTCCCATTCAAATGAATAGCCCTAAAATTGTGCACCATTTTTGAACCCGATTCCAATCTTTCAACCATCCACCCACACTACTCTTCCGATATATCGCGCGCAAAACATGTTTTCCCTTTCCCAAAATTCCCAGTTTTCCCGGAATTTCCCAAAATTGTCCTCCCATTGACAATAAATAGGCAATATACAATTGACTGCATATCCCACATTTCTCAACTAATTTGAACCTTTCCACCATCCACACACTCCACTCACCTTGGACAATCAAACTACCATTTTCCAAGGGAAAAAATTACCAGAACTCCTGGTTTTCTAAAGCCCTATTTCCAGCCTTTCCTGGAAAGTTTTCACAATCCTCATTTTCTACTGTTTTTGAGCATTCTACTTTCAAAACATTCTTCTTTAACAGGACAATAAATAGGACAACAAATGCTCTTTTTTTTGTTGTCTTTTTCAAAAAAATTCCCGAAATTCCAAAATTCCCATTCCCAATTCAAACATCGACATTGTTCAACCGATTCCAAAAATTCCAACACCAACCCAGTGATATCAACTAGGACAATTGTGCTAGTATCAATACTTTAAAAAATGCATGGTTTTCCCGAAATTCCCAAATTTCCAGGAAATTCCCATTCAGGTGAATAGCCCCAAAATTTTGCCCCATTTTTTAACCTGATTCCAATCTTTCAACAATCCACCTACACTACTCTTCCGATATATCGCACACAGAAAGAAGATGTTGTGATTCTACAAAATATCGATGTAATCATAGAAGTATCAACTAGATACACTCCTGTACTTGGTATCATTACAGTGGATGTCAGGTGTCGATCCACCAATGGCATTTGTTTACATTTTGACGCCGGTGAGCTACGGTGTGTAGTGAAGCATGTTTAGCTATTCCTCGTCCTGCAGTGATAATGGTACTTGTAAGAAACTTACTTTATTTGTCGCCATGGATATGAGGATTAGTGATTAGTTTCAGTGTTGTAACTTCACCTTTATCATCAGTTTTTAAATCCAAAATGCGTCCGTTCTCCCTTTTCTGTCTCCACACTGTGTCTGCTTGTACGTAATCCGTGTGTGTACGCTGCCGAACATGCTCCTCTGCTTGTAAAAGCAGCAATGACACGACGTGACGACAACGTGGTGGACCGGTACTTTTTAGAGGTGGTATAGTACCGAATATGATTCATACTAATACCGAATGCAAGTGGTCACATGATTGTGACCTAGCAAATAGACCCGGCCGTCCTCCTTGTGCAGGTATTTGACTTTGAAGTCGGATTCAAGTCTCGGTTTTCCGACAGGGGCCTCAAGAACCGATCGTTCTGAAGGATCCGTAACACGCGACGTCGCGTGCCGCCGCAACGCTGCGGTGGAACCTTTGAGGACGCGCAGGTTCTCAAAAGTCCTCAAACTCTCCCGTCCTCTCCCTGCTCTCTGTTCCCGCCGCTCGCCTGTAATTAGCGGCGTGTTGCACTCTGGCCTACACCGCTCTGGAATGCCGTGACAGGCTTGTAAAAATGACATCAGACTCCGTGGCGACGCCACCTAACAGGTCGGACCGTCACTCAGGGACAATAGGCGGGAAGAGGCGCCGAACTGGAATTAAATGAGCCTTACGCGACCGTGTCGGTGTTGTTGTCTTTGGTCTCTGATGATCACTTAATGATCTTGTAGACGCCTCGCCTGCACTGGGGTTGTACGATGTACGGAGCACGTGAGTCAACACACGCATGGAGCACTTACATTCGTGGTCAGAAAGGTAAAGAACATAATTTTTGTTACATCTGACATCACATGGAAAAAGATAAGACCTTCTGGAGGAAAGTTCTGTGGTCAAATGAAACAAAAACTGAGCTGTTTGGCCACAATACCCAGCAATATGCTTGGAGGAGAAAAGGAACACCATGCCTACCGTCAAGCATGGTGGTGGTAGTATTATGCTCTGGGCCTGTTTTGCTGCCAATGGAACTGGTGCTTTACAGAGAGTAAATGGGACAATGAAAAAGGAGAATTACCTCCAAATTCTTCAGGACAAGCTAAAACCATCAGCCCGGAGGTTGGGTCTTGGGCGCAGTTGGGTGTTCCAACAGGACAATGACCCCAAACACACGTCAAAAGCATACTTGCCAACCCTCCCGATTTTACCGGGAGACTCCCGAATTTTAGTGCCCCTCCCGAAAATCTCCCGGGGCAACCATTCTCCCGAATTTCTCCTGATTTCCACCCGGACAACAATATTGGGGGCGTGTCTTAAAGGCACTGCCTTTAGCGTCCTCTACAACCTGTCCACTTTTCCTCCATACAAACAGCGTGCCGGCCCAGTCATATAATATATGCGACTTTTACACACACTTAAGTGAATGCAATGCATACTTGGTCAACAGCCATACAGGTCACACTGAGGGTGGCCGTACAAACAACTTTAACACTGTTACAAATATGCGCCACACTGTGAACCCACACCAAACAAGAATGACAAAACACATTTCGGGAGAACATCCGCACCGTAACACAACATCAACACAACAGAACAAATACCCAGAAGCCCTTGCAGCACTAACTCTTCCGGGACGCTACAATAACACCCCTGCTACTATCTGAGGTCTCGAGGTTGGCAAGGGGGGGGGGCGAAGCCGACGGCGTTTCTGGGTGTTGTTGATAAACGGTTTTCGTCTTGCATAGGAGAGTTTTAACTTGCACTTACAGATGTAGCGATCAACTGTAGTTACTGGCAATGGGTTTCTGAAGTGTTCCTGAGCCCATGTGGTGATATCCTTTACACACTGATGTCGCTTGTTGATGCAGTACAGCCTGAGGGATGGAAGGTCACGGGCTTAGCTGCTTACGTGCAGTGATTTCTCCAGATTCTCTGAACCCTTTGATGATATTACGGAGCGTAGATGGTGAAATCCCTAAATTCCTTGCAATAGCTGGTTGAGAAAGGTTTTTCTTAAACTGTTCAACAATTTGCTCAGGCATTTGTTGACAAAGTGGTGACCCTCGCCCCGTCCTTGTTTGTGAATGACTGAGCATTTCATGGAATCTACTTTTATACCCAATCATGGCACCCACCTGTTCCCAATTAGCCTGCACACCTGTGGGATGTTCCAAATAAGTGTTTGATGAGCATTCCTCAACTTTATCAGTATTTATTGCCACCTTTCCCAACTTCTTTGTCACGTGTTGCTGGCATCAAATTCTAAAGTTAATGATTATTTGCAAAAAATAAAATGTTTATGAGTTTGAACATCAAATATGTTGTCTTTGTAGCATATTCAACTGAATATGGGTTGAAAATGACTTGCAAATCATTGTATTCCGTTTATATTTACATCTAACACAATTTCCCAACTCATATGGAAACGGGGTTTGTATATATATGTATGTGCTGCGGTTGCTTTAAGAACGTTGCGACAGCTGCCGTAAAGGAGGTGCGTTGCTAGCCTGGTTGCTATGTTTCCGCTTGGTCGTAAAAGTGTTCATCATGTGTTTGTACCCTGCTCAAATCTCTCAGTAAAGTTACTCATTGGATTATACCTTTTTGTTTTGAACTTTATTACACCTTGGAGCGCTTTTTCTGGTCCATTGTTTTTCCTGCCTAATGACTGAGCTACGTGATGTCATTTCTTGTGATGTCCCACAGGGCATTTCTTGTCGGGACGGGATTCGAATAAAGAACCAACTCTTTTTCTTTACTATAGTGGTCTCGAAAAGGGATTCGAGTCCGAGGACTCGGTTCTTTTCTTATCGAACAACCGGGAAAACCGGTTACGAGTATCATCCCTATTGATGTTGTGTTACGGTGCGGGTGTTCTCCCGAAATGTGTTTTGTCATTCTTGTTTGGTGTGGGTTCACAGTGTGGCGCATATTTGTAACAGTGTTAAACTTGTTTATACGGCCACCCTCAGTGTGACCTGTATGGCTGTTGATCAAGTATGCGTTGCATTCACTTATGTGTGTGTAAAAGCCGCATATATTATATGACTGGGCCGGCAAGTGGACATGTTCTAGAGGACGCTAAAGGCAGTGCCTTTAAGGCACGCCCCCAATATTGTTGTCCGGGTGGAAATCGGCTGAAATTCGGGAGTCTCCCGGGAAAATCGGGAGGGTTGGCAAGTATGCCTAAAGGTGTTCTGTCGGGTTCAGGTCAGGACTCTGTGCAGGCCAGTCAAGTTCATCCACACCAGACTCTGTCATCCATGTCTTTATGGACCTTGCAACCTGAGGGTTCCCGGTTCGATCCCCACCTTCTACCAACCTCGTCGCGGCCGTTGTGTCCTTGAGCAAGACACGTCACCCTTGCTCCTGATGGGTGGTGGTTAGGGTCTTGCATGGCAGCCCCCGCCATCAGTGTGTGAATGGGTGAATGTGGAAATAGTGTCAAAGCGCTTTGAGTACCTTGAAGGTAGAAAAGCGCTATACAAGTATAACCCATTTACCATTTACCACAAGGTTGGGAGCATGGAATTGTCCAAAATGTTTTGGTATCCTGGAGCATTCAAAGTTCCTTTCACTGGAACTTAGGGGCCAAGGACAACTCCACACCATAATTCCTCCTCCACCAAATTTCACACTCGGCACAATGCAGTCAATGATTGCATCAATGTCTCTAGTATGTATATTTGATTTTCTTTATATGGAAAGTATGCATCATAAGACTGCATGTTAAATTAAAGGCCTTTATTTTGAAAAGTGTCCAAATGCACGTTGGTACCAGGATGTCGGGGACCACCCTCGTCTGTGCACACATGAAAGGAGTGCTTCCTCGCCCGTGCAGAAGCGTGCGCTCCGTAAAAGGCTCCTTCCATCAACAATGGCGGCATTAAGTCAAGAGGAGATGAGAAGGTTCCAGAAGGAGGCAGAAAGTGTTTGACAAGGGGATGGAGAGAAGGTGAGGGAGGAGGAGGAGGAGGAGGAGGAGGAGGAGGAGGAAGGGGAACCTGAGGTCAGCGCTGACATTGGAGGTTGATGTGAGGTCAGCGTGATGAAGCAGAAATGGAAGTCTGTGTATATACATGTGTGTGTGTGTGTGTGTGTGTGTGTGTGTGTGTGTGTGTGTGTGTGTGTGTGTGTGTGTGTGTGTGTGTGTGTGTGTGTGTGTGTGTGTGTGTGTGTGTGTGCGTGTGTGTGTGTGTGTGTGTGTGTGTGTGTGTGTGTGTGTGTGTGTGTGTGTGTGTGTGTGTGTGTGTGGCGGCCTGACAGGAAAGAGAAAGATGGGCAGCTAAGGAATTCAACTCTCTAGTTTTGATCCATTTTTATATTCTGTATAATGGTCAACAGTATGCACTCCATCCCAGTATGCACTTCATCCCAGTATGCACTCCATCCCAGTATGCACTTCATTCCAGTATGCACTTCATCCCAGTATGCACTCCATCCCAGTATGCACTTCATCCCAGTGTGTACGCCATCCTAATATGTACTCCTGCCTAGTATGCACTCCATACTAGTATGTACTCTATCTTAGTAATAGGCAGTTCATCTCAGTATGCACTCTTTTCTAGTATACATTCAATCTGAGTATGCACTCCATCCTAGTATGTACTCTATCTTAGTAGTAGGCAGTTCATCTCAGTATGCACTCTTTTCTAGTATACACTCAATCTGAGTATGCACTCCATTCTAGTATGTTCCCCTTCCTAGGATACACTCCATCCTAGTATGCGCTCTATCCTAAAATGTATTCCATCCTAGTATGCACTCTATCTTAGTATGTATCCCTTCCTAAGATTCACTCCATCTTAGTATGTACTCTATCTTAGTAGGCACTTCATCCCAGTATGCACTCCATTCTAGTATACACTCAATCTTAGTATGCACTCTATCTTAGTATGTACCCCTTGATAGGATACACTCCATCATAGTATGTACTCTAGCTTAGTATGCACTTCATCACAGTATGCACTCCATTCTAGTATACACTCAATCTTAGTATGCACTTCATCCTAGTATGTACCCCTTCCTAGGATACACTCCATCCTAGTATGCACTCTATCTTAGTATGTAACCCTTCCTAGGATTTACTCCATCCGAGTATGTACTCTATCTTAGTATGCACTTCATCACAGTATGCACTCCATTCTACTATACACTCAATCTTGGTATGCACTTCATCTTAGTATGTACCCCTTCCTATGATACACTCCATCCTAGTATGCACTCTATCTTAGTAAGCACTTAATTTCTGTATGCCCTCCATTCTAGTATATACTCAATCTGAGTATGCACTTCATCCTAGTATGTACTCCTTCCTAGGATTTACTCCATCCTAGTATGCACTCTATCTTAGTATGTAGCCCTTCTTAGGATTCACTCCATCCTAGTATGCACTACATCCTAAAATGTACTCTATCCTACTATGCACCCTATCTTAGTATGCACTCCATCCTAAAATGCACTCTATACTAGAATACACTCCATTCTGGTATAAACTGAATCCCAGTATACACTTCATCCTAATATGCACTCTACCTTAGTATACACTCCATTCCAGTATACACTCCATCTTAGTATGCATTCCATCCCAGTATGAACTCTATTCTAGTATACGCTCCATCCTAATATGCACTCTATCTTAGTATACACTCCATTCCAGTATGCACTCCATCCCAGTATGCACACCATCTTAGTATGCATTCCATCCCAGTATGTACTCCATCGCAGTATACACTCCATCCTAATATGCACTCTATCTTAGTATACACTTTATTCCAGTATGCACTCCATCCCAGTATGCACTTTATCCTAGTATACACTACATTCTAGCATGCACTGCATCACAGTATGCACTCCACCCCAGTATGCACACCATCTTAGTATGCATTCCATACCAGTATGCACTCTATCCCAGTATACGCTCCATCCTAATATGCACTCTACCTTAGTATACAATCCATTCCAGTATACACTCCATCTTAGTATACACTCCATCTTAGTATGCATTCCATCCCAGTATGCACTCTATCATAGTATACGCTCCATCCTGATATGCACTCTACCTTAGTATACACTCCATTCCAGTATACACTCCATCTTAATATGCATTCCATCCCAGTATGCACTCTATCATAGTATACGCTCCATCCTAATATGCACTCTACCTTAGTATGCACTCCATTCCAGTATACACTCCATCTTAGTATGCATTCTATCCCAGTATGCACTCTATCATAGTATACACTCCATCCTAATATGCACTCAACCTTAGTATACACTCCATCCCAGTATGCACTTTATCCTAGTATACACTACATTCTAGCATGCACTGCATCACAGTATGCACTCCATTCCAGTATGCACACATCTTAGTATGCATTCCATCCCAGTATGCACTCTATCATAGTATACGCTCCATCCTAATATGCACTCTACCTTAGTGTACACTCCATCCCAGTATGCACTCCATCTTAATATGCATTCCATCCCAGTATGCACTCTATCATAGTATACGCTCCATCCTAATATGCACTCTACCTTGGTGTACACTCCATCCCAGTATGCACTCCATCTTAATATGCATTCCATCCCAGTATGCACTCTATCATAGTATACGCTCCATCCTAATATGCACTCTATCTTAGTATGCACTCCATTCCAGTATGCACACCATCTTTGTATGCATTCCATCCCAGTATGCACTCTATCATAGTATACGCTCCATCCTAATATGCACTCTACCTTAGTGTACACTCCATCCCAGTATGCACTCCATCCCAGTATGCACTTTATCCTAGTATACACTACATTCTAGCATGCACTCCATCCTCATATGAACTCCACCCCAGTATGCACACCCTCTTAGTATGCATTCCATCCCAGTACGCACTCTATCATAGTATACGCTCCATCCTAATATGCACTCTACCTTAGTATACACTCCATCCCAGTATGCACTCCATCCCAGTATGCACTATATCCTAGTATACAGTCAATTCCAGTATGCACGCCATCCCAGTATGCACTCCATCCCAGTATGCACTCCATCTTAGTATGCATTCCATCCCAGTATACACTCTATCCCAGTATACACTCCATCCTAATATGCACTCTATCTTAGTATACACTTTATTCCAGTATGCACTCCATTCCAGTATGCACTTTATCCTAGTATACACTACATTCTAGCATGCACTGCATCACAGTATGCACTCCACCCCAGTATGCACACCATCTTAGTATGCATTCCATCCCAGTATGCACTCTATCCCAGTATACGCTCCATCCTAATATGCACTCTACCTTAGTATACACTCCATTCCAGTATACACTCCATCTTAGTATACACTCCATCTTTGTATGCATTCCATCCCAGTATGCACTCTATCATAGTATACGCTCCATCCCAGTTTGCACACCATCTTAGTATGCATTCCATCCCAGTATGCACTCTATCCTAGTATACACTCCATCCTAATATGCACTCTACCTTAGTATACACTCCATTCCATTATGCACTCCATCCCAGTATGCGCTTTATCCTAGTATACACTACATTCTAGCATACACTCCATCCCAGTATGCACTCCATCCCAGTATGCACTATATCCTAGTATACAGTCAATTCCAGTATGCATGCCATCCCAGTATGCACACCATTTTAGTATGCATTCCATCCCAGTATGCACTCTATCCTAGTATACACTTCATCCTATTATGCACTCTAAATTTGTATAGACTCCATTCCAGTATGCACTCCATCCCAGTATGCACTTTATCCTAGTATACGTTACATTCTAGCTTGCACTGCATCACAGTATGCACTCCACCCCAGTATGCACACCGTCTTAGTATGCATTCCATCCCAGTATGCACTCTATCATAGTATACGCTCCATCCTAATATGCACTCTACCTTAGTATACACTCCATTCCAGTATACACTCCATCTTAGTATACACTCCATCTTTGTATGCATTCCATCCCAGTATGCACTCTATCATAGTATACGCTCCATCCTAATATGCACTCTACCTTAGTGTACACTCCATCCCAGTATGCACTCCATCCCAGTATGCACTTTATCCTAGTATACACTACATTCTAGCATGCACTCCATCCTTATATGCACTCCACCCCAGTATGCACACCCTCTTAGTATGCATTCCATCCCAGTATGCACTCTATCATAGTATACGCTCCATCCTAATATGCACTCTACCTTAGTATACACTCCATCCCAGTATGCACTCCATCCCAGTATGCACTATATCCTAGTATACAGTCAATTCCAGTATGCACGCCATCCCAGTATGCACTCCATCCCAGTATGCACTCCATCTTAGTATGCATTCCATCCCAGTATACACTCTATCCCAGTATACACTCCATCCTAATATGCACTCTATCTTAGTATACACTTTATTCCAGTATGCACTCCATCCCAGTATGCACTTTATCCTAGTATACACTACATTCTAGCATGCACTGCATCACAGTATGCACTCCACCCCAGTATGCACACCATCTTAGTATGCATTCCATCCCAGTATGCACTCTATCCCAGTATACGCTCCATCATAATATGCACTCTACGTTAGTATACACTCCATTCCAGTATACACTCCATTCCAGTATACACTCCATCTTAGTATACACTCCATCTTTGTATGCATTCCATCCCAGTATGCACTCTATCATAGTACACGCTCCATCCCAGTATGCACACCATCTTAGTATGCATTCCATCCCAGTATGCACTCTATCCTAGTATACACTCCATCCTAATATGCACTCTACCTTAGTATACACTCCATTCCATTATGCACTTCATCCCAGTATGCACTTTATCCTAGTATACACTACATTCTAGCATACACTCCATTCCAGTATGCACTCCATCCCAGTATGCACTATATCCTAGCATACACTCCATCCCAGTATGCACTCCATCCCAGTATGCACTATATCCTAGTATACAGTCAATTCCAGTATGCATGCCATCCCAGTATGCACACCATCTTAGTATGCATTCCATCCCAGTATGCACTCTATCCTAGTATACACTTCATCCTATTATGCACTCTAAATTTGTATACACTCCATTCCAGTATGCACTCCATCCCAGTATGCACTTTATCCTAGTATACGTTACATTCTAGCATGCACTGCATCACAGTATGCACTCCACCCCAGTATGCACACCGTCTTAGTATGCATTCCATCCTAGTATGCACTCTATCATAGTATACGCTCCATCCTAATATGCACTCTACCTTAGTATACACTCCATTACAGTATACACTCCATTTTAGTATGCATTCCATCCCAGTATGCACTCTATCCTTAGTATACACTCCATTCCATTATGCACTTCATTCCAGTATGCACTTTATCCTAGTATACACTACATTCTAGCATACACTCCATTCCAGTATGCACTCCATCCCAGTATGCACTATATCCTGGCATACACTCCATCCCAGTATGCACTCCATCCCAGTATGCACTATATCCTAGTATACAGTCAATTCCAGTATGCATGCCATCCCAGTATGCACACCATCTTAGTATGCATTCCATCCCAGTATGCACTCTATCCTAGTATACACTTCATCCTATTATGCACTCTAAATTTGTATACACTCCATTCCAGTATGCACTCCATCCCAGTATGCACTTTATCCTAGTATACGTTACATTCTAGCATGCACTGCATCACAGTATGCACTCCACCCCAGTATGCACACCGTCTTAGTATGCATTCCATCCCAGTATGCACTCTATCATAGTATACGCTCCATCCTAATATGCACTCTACCTTAGTATACACTCCATTACAGTATACACTCCATTTTAGTATGCATTCCATCCCAGTATGCACTCTATCGTAGTATACACTCCATCCTAATATGCACTCTACCTTAGTATACACTCCATCCCTGTATGCATTTTATCCTAGTATACACTACATTTTAGCATGCACTGCATCACAGTATGCACTATATCCTAATATACAGTCAATTCCAGTATGCACACTATCTTAGTATGCATTCCATCCCAGTATGCACTCGATCGTAGTATACACTCCATTCCAGTATGCACTCCATCCCACTATGCACTTCATCCTAGTATACACTACATTCTAGAATGTACTGCATCACAGTATGCACTCCACCCCAGTATACACTCCATCTTAGTACGCACTCCATCCCATTATGCACTATATCCCAGTATACACTCCATCCCTATATGCACTCTACCTTAGTATGCACTCCATTCCAGTATACACTCATCTTAGTATGCACTCCAGTATGGGACTTTAACTTTAACCCAGCATGCACTCCTTCCCAGTATGCACTCCATCCTAGTATACACACAAACAGCCTTTTTTTTTATTATTCAAGAGCATTGTGAGCACGCTCAGTTGGAACGTGCACGTCAACAAGTGTGTGCATCGCTCATAAGGAGAGGTGACCTCTGATTGGCCAGAGCGTCTCAGGAGGTGAGGTGAAAGGTCACCCAGAGGGTCACCGTATCAACACCTTGTCCCGCGCGTGTGTGTGTGTGTGTGTGTGTGTGTGTGTGTGTGTGTGTGTGTGTGTGTGTGTGTGTGTGTGTGTGCGTGATTGATCCGTCCAACCCGGTGGCCGGAGTGTGCACCTAAAAAGACCGGAGATGTGCGCGTCGGGGGAGGGGGAGGGGCCTGACGATGACATGTGATCCGTCTCCCATGACGACGGGTCGCACCGTGGACCCGTCGACTTCCTGTAAATATTTACAGAGCGCCAGCCAATCAGCCTAAGTGAGCAGACAGAGTCATGCCTCCCGCATGCGCGCTGGCGTGGTGTAGTGCGCGTGCGTGCGTGCGTGCATGTGTGTGTGTGTGCGTGTGTGTGTGTGTGTGTATGCAGGGAAAGTGCTCTGTCTGTTTGAATGAAGCCTAAATGAATAAAATGTGTAGAGGAAGTGGACTCCAGACTGCCCCAGCATGTTGGAAGCAGCTGTTTCCGTGTGTGTGTGTGTGTGTGTGTGTGTGTTTGTGTGTGTGTGTGTGTGTGTGTGTGTGTGTTTGTATATGTGTGTGTGTTTGTATACATGTGTGTGTGTGATTCAGCTTGTTGCTGGGCTGCATGTGTTCATCCTGTCTGTGTTTTCATTTATCTATACATCTATTAGCGTGTGTGTATATGTGTGTGTCTATATGCGTGTGTGTTTATGTGTGTGTGTTTGCGTGTGTGTGTGTTTGTATATGTGTGTGTGTTTGTATACGTGTGTGTGTGTGTGATTCAGCTTGTTGCTGGGCTGCATGTGTTCATCCTGTCTGTGTTTTCATTTATCTATACATCTATTAGCGTGTGTATATATGTGTGTGTCTATGTGTGTATGTGTGTGTGTGTGTGTGTGTGTGTGTGTGTGTGTGTGTGTGTGTGTGCTACGAAAGGGGGGGGGCTTGTCGACCACTTGAGAGGAAACCACAGGCCAGACGGATCAGTGTGTCAGACGAGCCTCCAGCTCCGGGCAGGAGGAGGCAGCGTCATCACGCGACGTCACCTCGAAGTTCTTCCCCAAGGTAAGTATCGGGACGCCGCCAGGACGCGATCGAGCAAAACCCGACCTGCTGCAGGACGGTTGGCGTGCCCATGGAAAAAGGGCGGCGTGATTTTGCAAGGCATTGCAGCCATTGTGGCCATTGTTTACAAGTACTGTGAGAGAGAGCAACAAACTGGACCAAAATGGACGGTACAAAAACCAAAAAAATCTAACTTCTCACTCAAAAAAAACAGGGCTCGAAAGGGAACGGGATTTTGCAATGCATTGTGGGCGCTGGGTAGGCATTTTTGTTGGACCTAGCCAGGACGGTTTGTCTACACCATCTTTTCTTGGATGCTAGTTCATTAATGTCGGGGCTCAGGTTTTGAGCTGAGGCAACCTTCATTATCGAACGAAGGTGTTCATCAGTCATTATATCTCGTAGTCCACCCGGACCACAGTCTTGGGGGCGTGCCTTAAATGCACTGCTTTTAACGTCCTCTACGAGCTGTCGTCACGTCCGCTTTACATCCCTTCTAGCAACGTGCCTGCGCACTTGCCCAGTCACAAGATATGAGCGGCTCCTGTACGCACACACACGTAAATGCAACGCATACTTGATCAACAGCGATACAGTTTACACTGAGGGTGGCCGTTCAAGCAACTTTAACATTGTTAGAAATATGCGCCACACTGTGAACCCACACCAAACAAGAATGACAAACACATTTTGGGAGAACATCCGCACAGTAACACAACATAAACACAACAGAACCAATACCCAGAACCCTTTGCAGTACTAACTTTTGTGCCGGATAATGCATCCTTGGCGGAGAACGCACCCCCTGACGGGAGTGTTATATCAACTAACGCCCACACTTGAAGTTTCCACGTGCAAGATTGAATCTATTTGAAAAAGTTATTTAATAAGAAGCCAAAAGTGCAAAAACAATAATGTTCGTGTTGGAGGAGTTGTGAATGAATGAAATATGAAATCCGTGCTGCAGTCTGCAGGTGTACGTAATGTTGTGGCCCAGCAGCGACTGCAGCACGGATTTCATATTTCATTCCCCCCTAGGGGGAGACCGGTGCAATGGACGTCGAGTGGGTCTAGCACAGGGGTCACCAACGCGGTGCCCGCGGGCACCAGGTCGCCCGTAAGGACCAGATGAGTCGCCCGCTGGCCTGTTCTAAAAATAGCTCAAATAGCAGCACTTACCAGTGAGCTGCCTCTATTTTTTTAATTGTATTTATTTACTAGCAAGCTGGTCTCGCTTTGCTCGACATTTTTAATTCCAAGAGAGACAAAACTCAAATCCATCCATCCATCCATCTTCTTCCGCTTAGGCAACAGCCTAATCAGGGAAGCCCAGACTTCCCTCTCCCCAGCCACTTCGTCCAGCTCTTCCCGGGGGATCCCGAGGCGTTCCCAGGCCAGCCGGGAGACATAGTCTTCCCAACGTGTCCTGGGTCTTCCCCGTGGCGTCCTACCGGTCGGACGTGCCCTAAACACCTCCCGAGGGAGGCGACCGGCTGGCATCCTGACCAGATGCCCGAACCACCTCATCTGGCTCCTCTCGATGAGGAGGAGCAGCGGCTTTACTTTGAGCTCCCCCCGGATGACAGAGCTTCTCACCCTATCTCTAAGGGAGAGCCCCGCCACCCGGCGGAGGAAACTCATTTGGGCCGCTTGTACCCGTGATCTTGTCCTTTCGGTCATAACCCAAAGCTCATGACCATAGGTGAGGATGGGAACGTAGATCGACCGGTAAATTGAGAGCTTTGCCTTCCGGCTCAGTTCCTTCTTCACCACAACGGATCGATACAGCGTCCGCATTACTGAAGACGCCGCACCGATCCGCCTGTCGATCTCACCATCCACTCTTCCCTCACTCGTGAACAAGACTCCGAGGTACTTGAACTCCTCCACTTGGGGCAGGGTCTCCTCCCCAACCCGGAGATGGCACTCCACCCTTTTCCGGGCGAGAACCATGGACTCGGACTTGGAGGTGCTGATTCTCATCCCAGTCCCTTCACACTCAGCTGCGAACCGATCCAGTGAGAGCTGAAGATCCTGGCCAGATGAAGCCATCAGGACCACATCATCTGCAAAAAGCAGAGACCTAATCCTGCAGCCACCAAACCAGATCCCCTCAACGCCTTGACTGCGCCTAGAAATTCTGTCCATAAAAGTTATGAACAGAATCGGTGACAAAGGGCAGCCTTGGCGGAGTCCAACCCTCACTGGAAACGTGTCCGACTTACTGCCGGCAATGCGGACCAAGCTCTGACACTGACCATACAGGGAGCAAATCGCCACAACCAGACAGTCCGATACCCCATACTCTCTGAGCACTCCCCACAGGACTTCCCGAGGGACACGGTCGAATGCCTTCTCCAAGTCCACAAAGCACATGTAGACTGGTTGGGCAAACTCCCTGCCGAGAGTATAGAGCTGGTCCACAGTTCCACGACCAGGACGAAAACCACACTGTTCCTCGTGAATCCGAGGTTCGACTATCTGGCGTAGCCTCCTCTCCAGTACACCTGAATAGACCTTACCGGGAAGGCTGAGGAGTGTGATCCCACGATAGTTAGAACACACCCTCCGGTTCCCCTTCTTAAAAAGAGGAACCACCATGGTTTGGGCAAACTCCCATGCACCCTCAAGGACTCTGCCGAGAGTATAGAGCTGGTCTACCGTTCCACGACCAGGACGAAAAACCACACTGTTCCTCCTGAATCCGAGGTTCGACTATCCGGCGTAGCCTCCTCTCCAGTACACCTGAATAGACCTTACCGGGAAGGCTGAGGAGTGTGATCCCACGATAGTTAGAACACACCCTCCGGTTCCCCTTCTTAAAGAGAGGAACCACCATGGTTTGGGCAAACTCCCATACACCCTCAAGGACTCTGCCGAGAGTATAGAGCTGGTCTACCGTTCCACGACCAGGACGAAAAACCACACTGTTCCTCCTGAATCCGAGGTTCGACTATCCGGCGTAGCCTCCTCTCCAGTACACCTGAATAGACCTTACCGGGAAGGCTGAGGAGTGTGATCCCACGATAGTTAGAACACACCCTCCGGTTCCCCTTCTTAAAGAGAGGAACCACCATGGTTTGGGCAAACTCCCATACACCCTCAAGGACTCTGCCGAGAGTATAGAGCTGGTCTACCGTTCCACGACCAGGACGAAAAACCACACTGTTCCTCCTGAATCCGAGGTTCGACTATCCGGCGTAGCCTCCTCTCCAGTACACCTGAATAGACCTTACCGGGAAGGCTGAGGAGTGTGATCCCACGATAGTTAGAACACACCCTCCGGTTCCCCTTCTTAAAGAGAGGAACCACCATGGTTTGGGCAAACTCCCATGCACCCACAAGGACTCTGCCGAGAGTATAAAGCTGGTCTACCGTTCCACGACCAGGACGAAAAACCACACTGTTCCTCCTGAATCCGAGGTTCGACTATTCGGCATAGCCTCGCCTCCAGTACACCTGAAGAAACCTTACCGGGAAGGCTGAGGAGTATGATCCCACGATAGTTTGAACACACCCTTTGGTTCCCCTTCTTAAAGAGAGGAACCACCACCCCGGTCTGCCAATACAGAGGTACCGCCCCCGATGTCCATGCGATGTTGCAGAGTCTTGTCAACCAAATAGAATTTGAAAATCCAAGAAAATATTTGAAAGACTCGGTCTTGACTTGTTTAAATAAATTCTTTTTTTTTTTTTACTTTGCTTCTTATGACTTTCAGAAAGACAATTTTAGAGAAAAAACACAACCTTAAAAATGATTTTAGGATTTTTAAACACATATACCTTTTTACCTTTTAAATTCCTTCCTCTTCTTTCCTGACAATTTAAATCAATGTTCAAGTACATTTTTTTTTTTTTATTGTAAAGAATAATAAATACATTTTAATTTAATTCTTCATTTTAGCTTCTATTTTTTCGACGAAGAATATTTGTGAAATATTTCTTCAAACTTATTATGATTAAAATTCAAAAACATTACTCTGACAAATCTAGAAAATCTATAGAATCCAATTTAAATCTTATTTCAAAGTCTTTTGAATTTCTTTTAAAATTGTTGTTCTGGAAAATCTAGAAGGAATAATGATTTGTCTTTGTTAGAAATATAGCTTGGTCCAATATATTCTAACAAAGTGCAGATTGGATTTTAACCTATTTAAAACATGTCATCAAAAAATTCTCAAATTAATCTTAATCAGGAAAAATTACTAACGATGTTGCATAAATTATTTTTTTTATTTTTTCAAAAAGATTCGAATTAGCTACTTTTTCTCTTCTTTTTTTCGGTTTAATTTTGAATTTTAAAGAGTCGAAATTGAAGATAAACTATGTTTCAAAATTTAATTTTCATTTTTTCGTGTTTTCTCCTCTTTTAAACCGTTTAATTATTAATAATAACATAGGGTTAAAGGTAAATTGAGCAAATTGGCTATTTCTGGCAGTTTATTTAAGTGTGTATCAAACTGGTAGCCCTTCGCATTAATCAGTACCCGAGAAGTAGCTCTTGGTTTCAAAAAGGTTGGTGACCCGTGCTCTAAGGACTGCACAAGCCACAACAAAATCCTCGGCTCAGAGCCCACATCAGGGCAAGAAAAAACTCAACCCAAAGGGCTACAATGAGAAACCTTGGAGGGGACCGCAGATGTGCGACCGGTGCAATGGATGTCGAGTGGATCTAGTTAATAGTGTGAGAGTCCAGTCCATAGTGGATCTAGTTAATAGTTTGAGAGTCCAGTCCATAGGGGATCTAGTTAATAGAGTGAGAGTCCAGTCCATAGTGGATCTAGTTAATAGTGTGAGAGTCCAGTCCATAGTGGATCTAGTTAATAGTGTGAGAGTCCAGTCCATAGTGGATCTAGTTAATAGTGTGAGAGTCCAGTCCATAGTGGGGCCGGCAGGGGATCATCTTGAGTGGAGACAAGTAAGCAGCGCAGAGACCTCCCCAACTGATGCACAGATGAGTGGTCCACCCCGGGTCCTGACTTTGAACAGCTAGCGCGTAATCTGTGGTCACCTGATAACCTCTCTATTTAAAGGCCAGAACTTACAAATGAGTTTTAGGATGGGACTTTAAAGGGGAACATTATCACAATTTCAGAAGGGTTAAAACCATTAAAAATCAGTTCCCAATGGCTATTTTATTTTTCGAAGTTCTTTTCAAAATTTTACCCATCACGCAATATCCCTAAAAAAAGCTTCAAAGTGCCTGATTTTAACCATCGTTATATACACCCGTCCATTTTCCTGTGACGTCACATAGTGAATACAAACAAACATGGCGCATAGAACAGCAAGCTATAGCGACATTAGCTCGGATTCAGACTCGGATTTCAGCGGCTTAAGCGATTCAACAGATTACGCATGTATTGAAACGGATGGTTGTAGTGTGGAGGCAGGTAGCGAAAACGAAATTGAAGAAGAAACTGAAGCTATTGAGCCATATCGGTTTGAACCGTATGCAAGCGAAACCGACGAAAACGACACGACAGCTAGCGACACGGGAGAAAGCGAGGACGAATTCGGCGATCGCCTTCTAACCAACGATTGGTATGTGTTTGTTTGGCATTAAAGGAAACTAACAACTATGAACTAGGTTTACAGCATATGAAATACATTTGGCAACAACATGCACTTTGAGAGTGCAGACAGCCCAGTTTTCATCAATTAATATATTCTGTAGACATACCCTCATCCGCGCTCTTTTCCTGAAAGCTGATCTGTCCAGTTTTGGAGTTGATGTCAGCAGGCCAGGGAAGCTAGGGTCGATATTCTTCTCTTGATCATCTTCGGTGGCATAAGGGACGGTGTGAGCCAAGACATCCAGGGGGTTTAGCTTGCTCGTCTGCGAGAACAAACTGCCGCCATTGCTTGCCGTGCTACCGAGGTTCTTTGTCCCTGAATTGCTCACACACTCAGGCAGATTCAATGGGGGTCTGGCGGCAGATTTCTTTGACTTTATCGTTGGAAATGCATCTGCTTTGAGTGTCGCAGGATATCCACACATTCTTGCCATCTCTGTCGTAGCATAGCTTTCGTCGGTAAAGTGTGCGGAACAAACGTCCAATTTCTTGCCACTTTCGCATCTTTGGGCCACTGGTGCAACTTGAATCCCGTCCCTGTTCGTGTTGTTACACCGACGAGGCATGATGTCTCCAAGGTACGGAAAACAGTGGAAAAAACGGAAAATAACAGAGCTGATTTGACTCGGTGTTTGTAATGTGTTTGAGAAAATGGCGGATTGCTTCCCGATGAGCTCCGAGCTCCGAGAGCGAATAATAGAAAGGCGTTGAATTCACCAAAATTCACCCATTTAGAGTTCGGAAATCGGTTAAAAAAATATATGGTCTTTTTTCTGCAACATCAAGGTATATATTGACGCTTACATAGGTCTGGTGATAATGTTCCCCTTTAAAGCTTCTGCTGAGGTAGCATCTCTAACGATTACCTGTAGGGCATTCCAGAGTACTGGAGCCAGAATAGAAAACGCTCTGTAGCCCGCAGACTTTTTTTGGGGCTCTGGGAATCACTAATAAGCCAGAGTTCTTCCGTCCATAAGTAGGTTTCCCGAAAAAAATCTAGTTCAAGTTGATCAACTAAGGGGGGGGAGAGTCGGAAGGAATTGACGGTATGCCGGCAGAAATGTGGAAGGCCTTAGATGCAAAAGGAGTTAGGGTATTTATGGAGCTCTGCTGTACTATTTATTATACCGGAGTGTGGCCAGAGGAATGGATGAGATTAGGAAAAGACCACAAACCACTCGATGCGACACACTCAGAACCATTATTCTGGTGGTCCATGCCTCAAAGGTCACTCTGCGTGTCTTGACCAATAGCATAGAACCAAAGGGCAGAGCTTTTATCAGCAATGACCAGTTGGGATTCCAGAAAGGTGTTGGCCATAGCGGTTCTGAGATGTATCAACCACAACCAGGACATAAATGTGTGCTTTGTGGATTATAGGAAAGCCTTTGGCTAAACTTCTGAGAGATCCTGAAGAGAATTGGCGTGATCAAAGGACGAATGCGGCGCTATTACTTGTATTCCCACACGTTACTTCTTCCCAGAAGTGAAAACCAGTGGTGGTCAACCAATCCAAGATAGCCGTTTTACAACAAGCAGTGTGCAAACTATCTGAGTACAAAAGAGGCTTAAATCTTCCTGGACACGATAAGTGATGAGGAAGTGCTACGGCGGGTCGGAGAAGAAAAGGCTATGGTGTATATCGTCCACAGAAGGTAGAGAGCCTGGATCGGCCACACGCTACGTCACGGAAATCTGCCAGTGGTCACAACTGAAGGTGGAGTAGAGGGCCAGAGGCCTCCGGGGAACTGAAAATCTGGGATGCTAGATGGTGTAAAGGATGGCGGCGTCAAGAAGCAAGCAGTGAAGCAGATTCTTTAAGGGCTGGACCTACCTTAGGGGAGACTGCTAGAGCCAGAGACACCAGGCTTTTTCCCACAATACTGTACGCTGTTTGTAGCCCGCAGCTAGCTTAGCTAAAACTAAAATCCTACTAAATAAAAGAGAATAAAACCCGCTCCGATTCAAACTTACCAGTCTGAAAATGCTGTGAACACATGCATGGATTTAAAAGTGTTGTTTGACCAGCTGCTATCCAGGCTATTCACCGTCTCTTAATAAGCTCGCTAACCCGACTTCCTTGGCGCTGGTTTCAAGCTGGAAATGAGAAACATCTCACCAACTCATGATAACCGTTGTGGCAGTTAATGACGCCTCACGTTTGTGCCATGTTTTGAACTTGTTAAGGAAAAGATCCAAACTTTAGCCCAGAGTCTTCAGTCAGGTAGCTATTGAGCATACTTGCCAACCTTGAGACCTCCGATTTCGGGGGGTGGGGGTGGGGGGCGTGGTCGGGGGGCGTGTTTGGGGGCGTGGCTAGGAGGGGAGGAGTATATTTACAGCTAGAATTCACTGAAAGTCAAGTATTTCTTATATATATATAAGAAATACTTGACTTTCAGTGAATTCTAGCTATATATATATATATATATATATATATATATATATATATATATATATATATATATATATATATATATATATATATAAATAAAATAAATACTTGAATTTCAGTGTTCATTTATTTACACATATACACACACATAACACTCATCTACTCATTGTTGAGTTAAGGGTTGAATTGTCCATCCTTGTTCTATTCTCTATCACTATTTTTCTAACCATGCTGAACACCCTTTCGCAGGTACCCAGAAAGGTTTCGAGTACCACCAAAAAAACTGAATCTCTGAAGACAGTATAAAAATCTGTGTTAAAAGTGTACAAATACTGTTTGTATAATAAGCATGTTATTGTTTACAAATGAGGGTTAAGAGTTCAGTACTAAAAAAAAAAGAAAAGAATGTGGCTTAAGTACAGTTTTTTAATTGAGCTGCTGCATTTTTAGATTGGGTTGTTTATTTATTTTGAGTAACTTCTACATTTCTAAAAGGGGAGGAATGTAATAGAGTGATCTATGTTTGTCTGTTGCCATCTCCTGGTGAATGTTGGCTATAGCGTCCTGGGGTTACTTTTTGGTTGGCCAACGATTTACGTGGTGTTGCGCACCTGATGTCAAGTGTGTGAGTCTGTTCTGAAGTCTACAGTAAAGAGACGTACTTCATCACCTCGCCTGGTTATTGCCTCCAACTCAATATATTACAACAACATTGCTGTTTACGGCAGACAAACTGCTTTACGGTAGAATAAAACATGACTGCTGTTGTTGTGTGTTGTTACCGCGCTGGGAGGACGTTAATGAAACTGCCTAACAATAAACCCACATAAGAAACCAAGAACTCGCCCTCGATCATTCTACAGTTATAACGTGTTTGGGCAGGCACGCTGTTTATATTGTGGGAAAGCGGACGTGAATACAGGCTGTTGACACGTCACTCAGGTCCGCATGGAGCTGGAGGGGGCGTGGCTTCCAGCTCCGCCTGAATTTCGGGAGATTTTCGGGAGAAAATTTGTCCCGGGAGGTTTTCGGGAGAGGCGCTGAATTTCGGGAGTCTCCCGGAAAATCCGGGAGGGTTGGCAAGTATGCTATTGAGAGGCCTGCAAGACCCACAATGCATTGCGTTCACTACCTCACACTTTCAAGCCTGCTGCAGTTCTTCCGCACCAAACTCCTGCAAGCATGTCTTCATTGAGCTTGCCTTGAGCACTGGGACGTTCCCCACAAAATTGTGAACATATTGTCCAAAAATGTCTCGTTAGAAAAGAAGAACAAAGATTAAAGGACAATAATTCTAATCCAACCTCATTCATTCATTCACAAAGGATTGTTATAAACTATTACAAACATACAGCTCTTGTCTTTGATATCCCTGTATTTATCTAGTTCATTTACAATTACTAGTTTTAGTTCTCCCTGAACACCGGCTCCCCCAGGGCTGCGTCCTGAGTCCACTGCTGTTCACGTTGATGACCCATGACTGCTGCGCCAGGACCACTACTAACCACGTTGTGAAGTATGCGGACGACACGACAGTAGTGGCCCTTATCCGTGACAACAACGACATGGACTACAGGGAGGAGGTGAAACATCTGGTTGACCGGTGCAGAACCAACAACCTGGTCCTGAACGTCGACAAGAACAAGGAGATCATCGTCGACTTCAGGAGGCACCAGTCCAGCCACACTCCACTCTTTGTCAACGGCACAGCAGTGGAGATGGTAAGCAGCACCAAGTTCCCGTGACAATATGACCTGGTCTCTACACACCTTTTCATCCTACACTTTTTGCGTAGGATGAAAAGAGCATCCATCCATAAACGTGGATGTATATGAAAAAGTGCAATATATTTATCTGTACAGTAATCTATTTATTTATATCTGCACCTTATTGCTCGTTTATCCTGCACTACAACGAGCTAATGCAACAAAATGTTGTTCTTAACTGTACTGTAAAGTTCAAATTTGAATGACAATAAAAGGAAGTCTAAGTCTAAGTCTAAGTCTAATTTGTTTCTGATTCTAAGAGCGTTTCAGTAGTGTTTGTAAGAGCATTTCCGTAGTGTGTGTGACAAAATAATGTTTTGGTAGTGTATATGAGAGCGTTTCAGTAGTGTGTGGACAAATTAATGTTTCAGTAGTGTATGTAAGAGCGTTTCAGTAGTGTATGTATGAGCGTTTCAGTAGTGTGTGTGACAAAATAATGTTTCAGTAGTCTATGTGAGAGCGTTTTTGTAGTTTGTGTGACAAAATAATATTTCAGTTGTGTATGTGAGAGCGTTTTAGTAGTGTATGTAAGAGCGTTTCAGTAGTGTGTGTGACAAAATAATGATTCAGTTGTGTATGTAAGAGTGTTTCAGTAGTTTGTGTGACAAAATAATGTTTCAGTAGTGAATTTAAGAGCGTTTCAGTAGTGTGTGTGACAAAATAATGTTTCACTTGTGTATGTAAGAGCGTTTCAGTAGTTTGTGTGACAAAATAATGTTTCAGTAGTGTATATGAGGGCATTTCAGTAGTGTATTTGACAAAATAATGAGTCAGTTGTGTATGTAAGAGTGTTTCAATAGTCTGTGTGACAAAATAATGTTTCAGTTGTGTATTTAAAAGTGTTTCAGTAGTGTGTGTGACAAAATAATGTTTCACTTGTGTATGTAAGAGCTTTTCAGTAGTTTGTGTGACAAAATAATGTTTCAGTAGTGTATATGAGAGCATTTCAGTAGTGTCTTTCAAAATAATGTTTCAGTTGTGTATGGGAGAGCGCTTCAGTAGAGTGTGTGACAAAATAATGTTTCAGTAGTGTATGTAAGAGCATTTCAGTAGTGTATGTAAGAGCGTTTCAGTAGTGTGTGTGACAAAATAATGTTTCAGTTGTGTATGTAAGAGCGTTTCAGTAGTTTGTGTGACAAAATAATGTTTCAGTTGTGTATGGGAGAGCGTTTCAGTAGTGTGTGTGACAAAATAATGTTTCAGTTGTGTATGTAAGAGTGTTTCAGTAGTGTGTGTGGAAAAAATAATGTTTCAGTTGTGTATGTAACAGTGTTTCAATAGTCTGTGTGACAAAATAATGTTTCAGTTGTGTATGGGAGAGTGTTTCAGTAGTGTGTGTGACAGAATAATGTTTCAGTTGTGAATGTAAGAGTGTTTCAGTAGTTTGTGTGACAAAAGAATGTTTCAGTTTTGTATGGGAGAGCGTTTCAGTAGTGTGTGTGACAAAATAATGATTCAGTTGTGTATGTAAGAGTGTTTCAGTAGTTTGTGTGACAAAATAATGTTTCAGTAGTGTATTTAAAAGCGTTTCAGTAATGTGTGTGACAAAATAATGTTTCACTTGTGTATGTAAGAGCTTTTCAGTAGTTTGTGCGACAAAATATTGTTTCAGTAGTGTATATGAGAGCATTTCAGTAGTGTCTTTGACAAAATAATGTTTCAGTTGTGTATGGGAGAGCGTTTCAGTAGTGTGTGTGACAAAATAATGTTTCAGTAGTGCATGTAAGAGCATTTCAGTAGTATATGTAAGAGCGTTTCAGTAGTGTGTGTGACAAAATAATGTTTCAGTTGTGTATGTAAGAGTGTTTCAGTAGTGTGTGTGACAAAATAATGTTTCAGTTGTGTATGTAAGAGTGTTTTAATAGTCTGTGTGACAAAATAATGTTACAGTTGTGTATGGGAGAGCGTTTCAGTAGTGTGGGTGACAAAAAAATGTTTCAGTTGTGTATGGGAGAAGTTACAGTAGTGTGTTTGACAAAATAATGTTTCAGTAGTGTATGTGAGAGCGGTTTAGTAGTGTGTGTCACAAAATAATGTTTCAATTGTGTATGTGAGAGTGTTTCAATAGTTTGTGTGACAAAATAATGTTTCAGTTGTGTATGGGAGAGCGTTTCAGTAGTGTGTGTGACAAAATAACGATTCAGTTGTGTATGTAAGAGTGTTTCAGTAGTTTGTGTGACAAAATAATGTTTCAGTAGTGTATTTAAAAGTGTTTCAGTAGAGTGTGTGACAAAATAATGTTTGTATTTAAAAGCGTTTCAGTTATGTGTGTGACAAAATAATGTTTCACTTGTGTATGTAAGAGCTTTTCAGTAGTTTGCGTGACAAAATAATGTTTCAGTAGTGTATATGAGAGCATTTCAGTAGTGTCTTTGACAAAATAATGTTTCAGTTGTGTATGGGAGAGCGTTTCAGTAGTGTGTGTGACAAAATAATGTTTCAGTAATGTATGTAAGAGCATTTCAGTAGTGTATGTAAGAGCGTTTCAGTAGTGTGTGTGTGACAAAATAATGTTTCAGTGGTGTATGTAAGAGGGTTTCAGTTGTGTGTGTGACAAAATAATGTTTCAGTAGTGTATGTGAGAGTGTTTCAGTAGTGTGTTTGACAAAATAATGTTTCGGTACTGTATGTGAGCGCGTTTTTGTAGTGTGTGACAAAATAATGTTTCAGTTGTGTATGTAAGAGCATTTTTAATAGTGTGTGTAACAAAATAATGTTTCAGTAGTGTATGGGAGAGCGTTTCAGTAGTGTGTGTAAGAGGTAATTCTGAATAATGACCCTGACACACACGAACCTTGATCCTTTCTTTTCTTTGAGATGTGTGGCTTCTACTTCCGTCGTGCCCACAAGTCGTCTGATCTTTACGCTAAACAGATCACACACACACACGCACGCACACACACGCACACACACACACACACACACACACACACACACACACACACACACACACACACACACACACACACACACACACACACACACAGCGGCTCAACACGGACACACTCCCTCACCTCATCAAAGTGCTGGAAGTGTGTGTGGGACGATGGATTGGATGGAAGGATTTATTTTTTTCGGGGGCGCGGGAGGGGGGTGGGGGGGGGTTGACTCGGAAGTATTTTAGTGTGCACGTGTGGGAGTGGGCCGAGCACGTGCACGTGCACGCACATAAACACACATGCAACACACACAGCTGGGATTTATCAGTGTTTACTCTCTCCTGTCTGATTGTACTTAAACTTTACTTCCCCACTCTCTCTGGACACACACACACACACACACACACACACACGCACACACACACACACCACCCAGCCAGATTGAGGGAAGCCTTTATATGACGCTAATACTTTTTTGTATTTTATATAAATGTGTTGTATCAGCATGTTCTAGAAGGGGTGTCCAAACATTTCCCACACTGTAAAATCAAAACATGCGGGGGTCTTTTTGATATTTTTTATTTTTAAAACCAATACTATATTAAGTTTTTTTTTTTTAAATTTAATTTAAAAACCTAAGTTTGGTCGCGGGGACCAAAAAGTGTCTCATTTATAAAAATGTAAAACATTGATCATATATTATCTTATTTTTTGTCAACTCTTAAGTCTCTAGATCAACTTTAGATCTAAATGTCGATATAAAGTTTTATATATTTTATGTGTTATGCCTTTTTGGAAGAAAAAATGGTATGTTTGATTTGAAATAGTTAAAGCCTTAAATATGTCAATCATTTATAACAACATTGATTTTGATTCATTATTATTTTTTGAGCATTGATAGTTTTTTTTTTAACTTTCAACTCTTGAATCTGTGGAATATAAATTTATATTATCTGTATAATTTTTTTTATGTTGTTGTTGTTTGTTTTTTTTTGTTTAATGCTCGTTTTGTCATAGAAAATGTTGTTGTTTTTTATGGCAAACACACAACAATTATAACATTCTGGAATATTTGATGTGAAGTAATTGGAGCCCTGAATAGGTCAATAATTTATTTTTATTTTTTTAACAATGACTGTATTAAAAATAAATTCCACTAAATTATCTTGAATCCAAAAGTGTTAAAAATAAGTCATATGTTTTTTGGGAGTATTGACAGTTTTTTTTAATTTACTTTCAACTATTGAATCTGTCGAATATACTGTAAGTTTATATTATGTGTATTTTTTTTGTTTGTTTGTATGTTGTTGTTTTTTTGTTTGTTTGTTTAATGCTCTTTTTGTCATAGAATTGTGTTTTTGCCACCCAAAAACACAACATTTATCAAATCTTGGAACATTTGATGTGAAGTCATTAGAGCCCTGAATATGTCAATAATTCATAACAACATTGATTATTTATTTATTAATTCATGATTTTTTTTTTTGAGCAAAGACTGTATTAAAAATACATTCCAGTAAATTGTCTTGAATCCAAAAGTGTTAAAAATAAGTCATGTTTTTTTTTTTTACCTTTCAACACTTGAATCTGTCAATTATATGTTTTAATTATTTTTTATGTTGGAATATTTAATGTGAAGTATTTGAAGCCTTTTTTATGTCAATAATTCATAACATTTATTTTCATTCATTATTATTTTTTGAGCATTGACAAAAAATGTTACGTTCAATTCTTGAATCATAAGTTTATATTATTTTTATATTTTTTTTATGTTGTTGTTTTTTTGTTTGTTTGTTTAATGCTCGTTTTGTCATAGAAAATGTTTTTTTTATGGCAAACACACAACAATTATAATATTCTGGAATATTTGATGTGAAGTAATTGGAGCCCTGAATAGGTCAATAATGTATTGTTAATTTTTGAACAATGACTGTATTAAAAATAAATTTCACTAAATTATCTTAAATCCAAAAGTATTAAAAATAAGTCATATGTTTTTTTGGAGTATTGACAGTTTTTTTTTTTGACTTTCAACAATTGAATCTGTCGAATATAAGTTTATATTATGTGCATTTTTTTTTTGTATGTTGTTGTTTTTTTGTTTGTTTGTTTAATGCTCTTTTTGTCATAGAATTGTGTTTTTGCCACCAAAAAACACAACATTTATAATATCTCGGAACATTTTATGTGAAGTCATTAGAGCCCTGAATATGTCAATAATTCATAACAACATTGATTATTAATTCATTAATTCATGATTTTTTTTTTTGAGCGAAGACTGTATTAAAAATTATTTCCACTAAATT
>NC_084551.2:53400000-53430000 GCF_033978685.3 Nerophis lumbriciformis | reverse complement strand
GTGTGTGTGTGTGTGTGTGTGTGTGTGTGTGTGTGTGTGTGTGTGTGTGTCACAGGAAATACACACACACATTAAGTTTGTGTTTCTGTGTCGAAGCTGTGAGTTTCAAGTGGACTTCCCCCCCCCCCATCCCCCGCTGTACTGTGGCCCAATTAAGGGCCAGCGTTTCCTGGGCGTCGTTGGTGAATAAAGTGGTTATTAATCTGGCGTGGATGGCTTCCATCTGGACAGGCGTGCTCCTCAGGGTCCTCCAAAGGACACTTGGTGAGGGTCTCGGAGGTGAACGCCCAGCTCAGCGTTTTGCTGATAAAGTGGCGCCAAAGGGCAGCTCACCCCGGGGTCAGGAGGTCACGCTGGTGACGGAACCTGCAGGGTGGAGAGCAGGGTGAGGATCCAGACCTGCAGGGTGAAGATCTAGACCTGCAGGGTGAGGATCCAGACCTGCAGGGTGAGGATCCAGACCTGCAGGGTGAGGATCCAGACCTGCAGGGTGGAGAGCAGGGTGAGGATCCAGGAGGTGAAGGTGCACCACTGGGTGGGAGGCACAGGGACAGGAAGTCATTTCTTGAAGTGGTGAGGTTCTTGTCCTGCGTGCCTTGGAGATGTCAGCCTCGTGTCGGACATCTCAATCTCACATGTGGAACACAAGGACAAACATTCTTGCTTCTTCTTGTTCCTTCTTGTTCCTTCTTGTTCCTTCGTGGTTCTTCTTGTTCCTTCATAATTCTTCTAGTTCCTTTGTGGTTCGTCTTGTTCCTTCATAATTCTTCTAGTTCCTTTGTGGTTCGTCTTGTTCCTTCATAATTCTTCTAGTTCCTTTGTGGTCCTTCTTGTTACTTCATGGTTCTTCTTGTTCCTTCGTGGTCCTTCTTGTTCCATCATAGTCCTTCTTGTTCCTTCATGGTCCTTCTTGTTCCCTCGTGGTTCTTCTTGTTCCTTCATATTCCTTCTTGTTCCTTCATGATTCTTCTTGTTCCTCCATAGTTATTATTGTTCCTTAATGGTTCTTCTTGTCCTTCATAGTTATTCTTGTTCCTTCATGGTTCTTCTTGTTCCTTCATAGTCCTTCTTGTTCTTTCATAGTCTTTCTTGTTCCTTCATGGTCCTTCTTGTTCCCTCATGGTTCTTCTTGTTCCTTCATATTCCTTCTGGTTCCTTCATGATTCTTCTTGTTCCTTCATAGTTATTATTGTTCCTTAATGGTTCTTCTTGTTCTTTCATAGTTATTCTTGTTCCTTCATGGTTCTTCTTGTTCCTTAATTGTTCTTCTTGTTCATTAATGGTTCTTCTTGTTCCTTAATGGTTCTTCTTGTTCCTTCATAGTTATTCTTGTTCCTTCATGATTCTTCTTGTTCCTTCATAGTTATTCTTGTTCCTTCATGGTTCTTCTTGTTCCTTCATAGTCCTTCTTGTTCTTTCATAGTCTTTCTTGTTCCTTCATGGTCCTTCTTGTTCCCTCATGGTTCTTCTTGTTCCTTCATATTCCTTCTGGTTCCTTCATGATTCTTCTTGTTCCTTCATAGTTATTATTGTTCCTTAATGGTTCTTCTTGTTCTTTCATAGTTATTCTTGTTCCTTCATGGTTCTTCTTGTTCCTTAATTGTTCTTCTTGTTCATTAATGGTTCTTCTTGTTCCTTAATGGTTCTTCTTGTTCCTTCATAGTTATTCTTGTTCCTTCATGGTTCTTCTTGTTCCTTCATAGTTATTCTTGTTCCTTCATGGTTCTTCTTGTTCCTTCATAGTCCTTCTTGTTCTTTCATAGTCTTTCTTGTTCTTTCATGGTCCTTCTTGTTCCCTCATGATTCTTCTTGTTCCTTCATAGTTATTATTGTTCCTTAATGGTTCTTCTTGTTTTTTCATAGTTATTCTTGTTCCTTCATGGTTCTTCTTGTTCCTTAATTGTTCTTCTTGTTCCTTAATGGTTCTTCTTGTTCCCTCATAGTCCTTTTTGTTCATTTGTGGTCCTTCTTGTTCCTTCATGGTTCTTCTTGTTCCTTCATAGTCCTTCTTGTTCCTTCATGGTTCTTCTTGTTCCTTCATAGTTATTATTGTTCCTTAATGGCTCTTCTTGTTCCTTCATAGTTATTCTTGTTCCTTCATGGTTCTTCTTGTTCCTTAATTGTTCTTCTTGTTCCTTCATGGTTCTTCTTGTTCCTTCATGGTTCTTCTTGTTCCTTCAAAATCCTTATTGTTCCTTCATGGTTCTTCTTGTTCCTTCATAATCCTTCTTGTTCATTCATAGTTATTCTTGTTCCTTCATGGTTCTTCTTGTTCCTTCATAGTTATTCTTGTTCCTTCATGGTTATTCTTGTTCTTTCATAATCCTTCTTGTTCCTTCATGGTTCTTCTTGTTCCTTCGTGGTCCTTATTGTTCCTGATGGTTCTTCTTGTTCCTTCGTGGTCCTTCTTGTTCCTTCATGGTTCTTCTTGTTCCTTCATGGTCCTTCTTGTTCCCTCGTGGTTCTTCTTGTTCCTTCATATTCCTTCTTGTTCCTTCATGATTCTTCTAGTTCCTCCATAGTTATTATTGTTCCTTAATGGTTCTTCTTGTCCTTCATAGTTATTCTTGTTCCTTCATGGCTCTTCTTGTTCCTTCATAGTCCTTCTTGTTCTTTCATAGTCTTTCTTGTTCCTTCATGGTCCTTCTTGTTCCCTCATGGTTCTTCTTGTTCCTTCATATTCCTTCTGGTTCCTTCATGATTCTTCTTGTTCCTTCATAGTTATTATTGTTCCTTAATGGTTCTTCTTGTTCTTTCATAGTTATTCTTGTTCCTTCATGGTTCTTCTTGTTCCTTAATTGTTCTTCTTGTTCCTTAATGGTTCTTCTTGTTCCTTAATGGTTCTTCTTGTTCCTTCATAGTTATTCTTGTTCCTTCATGGTTCTTCTTGTTCCTTCATAGTTATTCTTGTTCCTTAATGGTTCTTCTTGTTCCTTCATAGTCCTTCTTGTTCTTTCATAGTCTTTCTTGTTCCTTCATGGTCCTTCTTGTTCCCTCATGGTTCTTCTTGTTCCTTCATATTCCTTCTTGTTCCTTCATGATTCTTCTTGTTCCTTCATAGTTATTATTGTTCCTTAATGGTTCTTCTTGTTCTTTCATAGTTATTCTTGTTCCTTCATGGTTCTTCTTGTTCCTTAATTGTTCTTCTTGTTCCTTAATGGTTCTTCTTGTTCCCTCATAGTCCTTTTTGTTCATTTGTGGTCCTTCTTGTTCCTTCATGGTTCTTCTTGTTCCTTCATAGTCTTTCTTGTTCCTTCATGGTTCTTCTTGTTCCTTCATAGTTATTATTGTTCCTTAATGGTTCTTCTTGTTCCTTCATAGTTATTCTTGTTCCTTCATGGTTCTTCTTGTTCCTTAATTGTTCTTCTTGTTCCTTCATGGTTCTTCTTGTTCCTTCATGGTTCTTCTTGTTCCTTCAAAATCCTTATTGTTCCTTCATGGTTCTTCTTGTTCCTTCATAATCCTTCTTGTTCATTCATAGTTATTCTTGTTCCTTCATGGTTCTTCTTGTTCCTTCATAGTTATTCTTGTTCCTTCATGGTTATTCTTGTTCTTTCATAATCCTTCTTGTTCCTTCATGGTTCTTCTTGTTCCTTCGTGGTCCTTATTGTTCCTTCATGGTTCTTCTTGTTCCTTCGTGGTCCTTCTTGTTCCTTCATGGTTCTTCTTGTTCCTTCATGGTTCTTCTTGTTCCTTCATAATCCTTCTTGTTCCTTTATGATTCTTCTTGTTCCTTCGTGGTCCTTCTTGTTCCTTCATGGTTCTTCTTGTTCCTTCATAATCCTTCTTGTTCCTTCATGGTTCTTCTTGTTCCTTCATGGTTCTTCTTGTTCCTTCATGGTTCTTTTTGTTCCTTCATAATCCTTCTTGTTCCTTCGTGGTCCTTTTTGTTCCTTCATGGTTCTTCTTGTTCCTTCATAATCCTTCTTGTTCCTTCATGGTTCTTCTTGTTCCTTCATGGTCCTTCTTGTTCCTTCATAATCCTTCTTGTTCTGTCATGATTCTTCTTGTAGCTTCATGGTTCTTCTTGTTCCATCATAGCTTTTCTTGTTCCTTCAAAGTTATTAATGTTCCTTCATGGTTGTTCTTGTTCCTTCATAGTTATTCTTGTTCCTTCATGGTTCTTCTTGTTCCTTAATTGTTCTTATTGTTCCTTCATGGTTCTTCTTGTTCCGTCATGGTCCTTCTTGTTCCTTCATGGTTCTTCTTGTTCCTTTATGGTTCTTCTTGTTCCTTCGTGGTTCTTCTTGTTCCTTGATTGTTCTTCTTGTTCCTTCATGATTGTTCTTGTTCCTGTATGGTTCTTCTTGTTCCTTCATGGTTCTTCTTGTTCCTTCATGGTTCTTCCTGTTTCTTCATATATCTGCTTGTTCCTTCATAGTTATTTGTGTTCCTTTATGTTTTTTCTTGTTCCTTTGTAGTTATTCTTGTTCCTTCATGGTTCTTCTTGTTTCTTCATAGTACTTCTTGTTCCTTCATGGTTCTTCTTGTTTCTTCATAGTACTTCTTATTCCTTCATGGTTCTTCTTGTTCCTTTATAGTTATTCTTGTTCCTTCGTGGTTCTTCTTGTTTCTTCATAGTACTTCTTGTTCCTTCATGGTTCTTCTTGTTTCTTCATAGTCTTCCTTGTTCCTTCATAGTTCTTCTTGTTTCTTCATAGTTATTTGTGTTCCTTTATGTTTTTTCTTGTTCCTTTATAGTTATTCTTGTTCCTTCATGATTCTTCTTGTTTCTTCATAGTACTTCTTGTTCCTTCATGGTTCTTCTTGTTTCTTCATAGTCTTCCTTGTTCCTTCATAGTTCTTCTTGTTTATTCATAATTATTCTTCTTCCTTCATGGTTCTTCTTGTTTCTTCATAGTCCTCCTTCTTGTTTCTTCATAGTTCTTCTTCTCCCTCCATGGTTCTTCTTGTTCCTTTATAGTACTTCTTGTTCATTCATGGTTCTTCATTTATAGTTTGTCTTGTTCCTTCATGGTTCTTCCTGTTCCTTCATATTTCTGCTTGTTCCTTCATATTTATTCTTGTTCCTTTATAGTTCTTCTTGTTCTTTAATGGTTCTTCATTTATAGTTTGTCTTGTTCCTTCATGGTCCTTCTTGTTTTTTCATAGTTCTTCTTGTTCCTTCATGGTTCTTCTTGTTTCTTCATAGTCCTCCCTGTTCCTTCATGGTTCTTCTTGTTCCTTCATGGTTCTTCTTGTTTCTGCATAGTCCTCCTTCTTCTTTCGTGGTTATTCTTGTTTCTTTATGGTTCTTCTTGTTCCTTTCTAGTTCTTCTTGTTCTACCATGGTTTTTCTTGTTCCTTCATGTTTTTTTGTTCCTTAATGGTTATTCTTGTTCCTTCATGGTTCTTATTGTTCCTTTGTGGTTTGTCTTGTTCCTTCATGCTTCTTCTTGCTTCGTTATGGTTCTTCTTGTTTCGTCATGGTTCTTCTTGCTTCTTTATGGTTCTTCTTGTTTCTTTAGGGTTCTTCTTGCTTGTTTCTGGTTCTTCTTACTACTTTTTGGTTATTCTTGCTTCTTTATGGTTCTTCTTGTTTCTTTATGGTTCTTCTTGCTTGTTTCTGGTTCTTTATACTACTTTTTGGTTATTCTTGCTTCTTTATGGTTCTTCTTGTTTCTTTATTGTTCTTCTTGCTTGTTTATTGTTCTTCTTACTACCTTTTGGTTCTTCTTGCTTTTTTATTGTTCTTCTTACTACTTGTTGGTTCATCTTGCTTCTTTATGGTTCTTCTTGTTTCTTTAGGGTTCTTCTTGCTTGTTTCTGGTTCTTCTTACTACTTTTTGGTTATTCTTGCTTCTTTATGGTTCTTCTTGTTTCTTTATGGTTCTTCTTGCTTGTTTCTGGTTCTTTATACTACTTTTTGGTTATTCTTGCTTCTTTATGGTTCTTCTTGTTTCTTTATTGGTTTTCTTGCTTGTTTATTGTTCTTCTTACTACTTTTTGGCTCTTCTTGCTTTTTTATTGTTCTTCTTACTACTTGTTTGTTCTTCTCGCTTCTTTACGTTTCTTCTTACTACTTTTTGGTTCTCCTTGCTTCTTTATTTTTCTTCTTACTACTTTTTGGTTCTTCTTGCTTCTTTATGGTTTTTCTTACTACTTTTTGGTTCTTCTTGCTTCCTTATGGTTCTTCTTGCTTCCTTATGGTTCTTCTTGTTTCTTTATGGTTCTTCTTACTACTTTTTGGTTCTTCTTTCTTTTTTACGGTTTTTCGTACTGCTGTGTGGTTGTCCTTACTTCTTTATTATTATTCTTACTACTTGTTGGTTTTTGTTGCTTCTTTATGGTTCTTCTTACTACTTTTTGTTTTTGTTGCTTCTTTATAGTACTTCTTACTACTTTTTGGTTCTTCTTGCTTCTTCATGGTTCTTTTTACTACTTTTTATTTTAGTTGTTTCATTATGGGTTTGTTTTTTTTACTTCTTATGGTTGTTATCACTACTTTTTGGTTCGTCTTACTTCTTTATGGTTCTTCTTATTTCTTTGTTGTTCTTCTTACTACATTTTGGTTCTTCTTGCTTCTGTAGAGTTCTTCTTACTACTTTTTGGTTCTTCTTGCTTCGTTATGGTTCTTCTTACTACTTTTTGGTTCTCCTTGCTTCTTTATGGTTCTTTTTACTACTTTTTGGTTCTCCTTGCTTCTTTATTTTTCTTCTTACTACTTTTTGGATCTTCTTGCTTCTTTATGGTTGTTCTTACTACTTTTTGGTTCTTCTTGCTTCCTTATGGTTCTTCTTGCTTCCTTATGGTTCTTCTTGTTTCTTTATGGTTCTTCTTACTACTTTTTGGTTCTTCTTTTTTTATTATGGTTTTTCTTATTGCTCTGTGGTTCTCCTTGCTTCTTTCTTATTCGTCTTACTACTTGTTGGTTTTTGTTGCTTCTTTATGGTTCTTTTTACTACTTTTTTGTTTTTGTTGCTTCTTTATAGTACTTCTCACTACTTTTTGGTTCTTCTTACTTCTTTATGGTTCTTATTATTTCTTTGTTGTTCTTCTTACTACATTTTGGTTCTTCTTGCTTCTGTAGAGTTCTTCTTACTACTTTTTGGTTCTTCTTGCTTTGTTATGGTTCTTCTTACTACTTTTTGGTTCTCCTTGCTTCTTTATGGTTCTTTTTACTACTTTTTTGTTTTTGTTGCTTCTTTATAGTACTTCTCACTACTTTTTGGTTCTTCTTACTTCTTTATGGTTCTTATTATTTCTTTGTTGTTCTTCTTACTACATTTTGGTTCTTCTTGCTTCTGTAGAGTTCTTCTTACTACTTTTTGGTTCTTGTTGCTTTGTTATGGTTCTTCTTACTACTTTTTGGTTCTCCTTGCTTCTTTATGGTTCTTTTTACTACTTTTTGGTTCTTCTTTTTCTTTATGGTTCTTCTTGCTTCTTTATTGTTCTCTTTACTCCTTTTTCATTCTTCTTGCTTCTTTATGGTTCTTCTTACTAATTTTGGTTCTTCTTACTTCTTCATGGTTCTTCTTACTTCTGTATGGTTCTTCTCACTTCTATATGGATCTTCTTTCTCCTGCATGGTTCTTTTTGGCCCAGTTTTTTTTTTTTGGTGCTAAAAAGTGTTTCAGGATCCGTTTTTAAATCTATCTTTCATGAATAAAATATTCCCCATCAGGTGTTCTTCCAGTCCTTACAAGAACTCGATTTTACCTCCACACTGTTAGATGGAATTTTTTTTTTTCCGTCTATGTTGAGGATTGTGATGTTCATTTTACTCGACTTTGGTAAAGAATCTGTAACGTGTTGTGTTCAAAGTTCAGTCCTTCATTTTGGACTGTGAAGGAGTTTGGCTCACTCATCATGTGACCTCATTGTTAAAGCAAAAAAAGCAATGACAGCAACATTTCTCCACATTTGGGTCACTTAGAAGGGTCAGAACGCGGGCCAGGCTCGCGAAGAAGAAGAGGCCAGTGTGGTTAATCCTGGCGCCCGTGTGGGGGTCAGCTCGCAGGGGCGGGGTGTTAAGAGCGCCGGTCAGTTCCTGGGTGGAGGAGCATCCAGGGCCCCCCTGGGGCCGTGCGCTCTGTCCGGGGGGGCTCGGCGGCGGCCGGGTCAGCGCTGATGGATGAGTCCCGGGCCCATTGTGGCAGGTGCCCACCAGCCCCGACCCGTCCGGCCTAATCAGCATGGCGCTCGAACAACGGGCCCCATTTAACCTCTTAATGAGCACTCACTCAATCTGGACACACACACACACACACACACACACACACACACACGCACACACACACACACACACACACACACACACACACACACACACGCACACACAGGAAGAGCTACTTAATGTGGCGGAACACAAGGAAGGTAAATAAAGTGACAAAGTCCATCCTATGAAGACTCATCATCGTCATCACAAGTCCATTCATTCATTAAACCTCCTCACAATTATTAAAAAATGATCTTTTACTGATCGAGCGATGAAGATCACGTCAACTTTTATTCATACTTCTGAAAGAAACGTGATTTTATTTGAGTTCGATGACGACTAAGAAACCAAATAAAGACAATTAAATAGGTTTGTGTCATTTATCTTTTAAGTTAAATTGGGGGGGGAAATTTAATTTTTATTTGCCCTAAACACAAAATGTTTCTAAATTATTATTAAGAATAATTACATACCTGAAATATTCTACTCTACTCAAGTCAAAAAAAGTTGTTTTTTTTACAATAAATTCACAAGCCTAACTTTCATTGGAATTTAACTTGCTCTACCATCTGAGCCACGCCAGCTGCACCAACTGCACCAAATCATCGGATTTTAATATTTTTGATCCTCTAAACAAGTTTTTTTTTTTTTTTTTTCAAACAATATGCAAATAATATTATTTAACTTGCGGCGTCGTGTACTTTTTGTTCTTATTTCTGCACAACAACTCGATTCGATACATAGACAAACAATGTGTAAATGGACAAACGCAGCGTGAATGGATAATTATGGTGTTTATGGACAATCGTGGTGTGAATGGACGAACGTAGTGTGTATGGACATTCATAGTGTGTGAATGGAGAAATAGTGTAAATTGGCAAATGTGTGAATATATAAACATGTGCAAATGGAGAGATATGGTGTGAATGGACAAACACGGTGCAATTGGAAATCTAGGTGTGGATACACAAACAATGTGTGAATGGACAGTCATGGTGTTTATGGACAATCGTGGTGTGAATGGACATTGATAGTGTGTGAATGGAAAAACAGTGTAAATTGACACATGTGTGAGTATACAAACATGTGCGAATGGAGACACATGGTGTGACTGGACAAACACGGTGTAACTGGAAATCTAGGTGTGGATAGACAAACAATGTGTGAATGGAAAAACGCAGCGTGAATGGAAAGTCATGGTATTTATGGACAATCGTGGTGTAAATGGATAAATGTAGTGTGTATGGACATTCATAGTATGTGAGTGTAAAAACAGTGTAAATTGACAAATGTGTGAGTATACAAACATGTGCGACTGGAGACACACGGTGGGAATAGACAAACACGGTGTCATTGTAAATCTTGGTGTGGATAGACAAACAATGTGTGAATGGACAAACGCAGCGTGAATGGATAATTATGGTGTTTATGGACAATCGTGGTGTGAATGGACAAACGTAGTGTGTATGGACATTCATATTGTGTGAATGGAAAAACAGTGTAAAATTGACAAATATGTGAGTATACAAACATGTGCGAATGGAGACACGTGGTGTGAATGGACAAACACTGTGCAATGGGAAATCTTGGTGTGGATAGACAAACAATGTGTGAATGGACAAACGCACCATGAATGGACAGTCATGGTGTTTATGGACAATCATGGTGTGAATGGACAAACATAGTGTGTATGGACATTCATAGTGTGTGAAGGGAAAAACAGTGTTAAGTAACAAATGTGTGAGTATACAAACATGTGCGAATGGAGACACATGGTGCGAGTGGACAAACGCGGTGTAATTGGAAATCATGGTGTGAATAGACAAACAATGTGTGAACGGACAAACGCACCATGAATGGACAGTCATGGTGTTTATGGACAATCATGGTGTGAATGGACAAACATTGTGTGTATGGACATTCATAGTGTGTGAATGGAAAAACAGTTTAAAGTGACAAATGTGTGAGTATACAAACATGTGCGAATGGAGACACATGGTGTGAGTGGACAAACACGGTGTAATGGGAAATCTTGGTGTGGATAGACAAACAATGTGTGAATGGACAGTCATGGTGTTTATGGACAATCGTGGTGCGAATGGACAAACGTAGTGTGTATGGACATTCATAGTGCGTATGGACAAACACGGTGTGAGTGGACAACCATGGTGTAAATGGAAAAAACGTGGTGCAGAAAGACGGGTGAACCGACAATCACGGTGCAAATCCACAAACACGGTGCGAGTGGAGGAGCGCGGTGTGAACAGACAACCATAACGCGAATGGACAAACAAGGAACAGGACCTTGTTTATGTTGGTGTTGATGATGAAGAGTGTGCTAATGACACTGATTAGCTTTGGGGGGAAGGTGGAGGAGGGGGGCGGGGGGTGGGAGGGGGTTCTGTCTGGTTTGGGTCTGGTTCAAGTTGACTTTCTGCCATCTGTTGTGTGTGTGTGTGTGTGTGTGTGTGTGTGTGTGTGTGTGTGTGTGTGTGTGTGTGTGTGTGTGTGTGTGTGTGTGTGTTGCCAGCAGGGGGGATTGGACAGATTAGGGGCTTGGCAACCTCGCACACCTCCATCACTTTTGGGAGGGCCTGGACTCTGATGCTCGCCACGCGCTCGCCATGGAGAAAGAGAGGGAGGGAGGGGGGAGGGGGAAGAGGGAGGGGGGGATCATGGCCGCCCTAACCTGTTTAATTCTTTCTAATGGCCTCTCCATTCAGGGATTAAGTCCCTAAATCCACACACACGCACAAAGGAAGTGGACAAAGGGCGACCCTCAGCAGTCATTTGGCGAGGCATCAAACGGCCTTTGGGCTGCAATTAACATGTTTGGAGGTCACATGACCACCCGGGGGGGGGGGGCGAGCGGGGATTGGTCGGTCGTCGCAGGAAGCAGAAAGAAGACTTTATCGCCATCACGCACCTTTTTTTCTTTTACGAGGCTTTCCCTCCGCGCTTTTATTGCTGCGGGATCAGACCCAGCAATCAGTTTCCTGTCTCGGAAAGTTCCAGGAGAAAATGTCCCATCTTCAATCTGATCTTCCTTTGTTTACAAGGTGGCCGCAGTGGGGGGTAAAACGGGCGAATGGACAAACGTGTGAACAACGACGCATGTTTTCAATGCACAGAGATTATGTGAATAGACAAACCTGTGTGAATGGGAAAAAAACACGGTGCGACTGGACAAACGTGGGGTGAATAGAAAAAGCATGGCGTGAATGGACAAACGTGGTGTGAATAGAAAAAGGCCATGGTGTGAATGAAGAAACACTGTGTGAATGGACACTCTGGCATGAATAGAAAGATGTAGTGTGAATGGAAAAAAACATGGTGTGAATGGACAAACATGGGGTGAATAGAAAAAGCATGGTGTGAATGGACAAACGTGGTGTGAATAGAAAAAGGACATGGTGTGAATGAACAATCTGGCATGAATAGAAAGATGTAGTGTGAATGGAAAAAACATGGTGTGAATGGATAAACTTGGGGTGAATAGAAAAAGCATAATGTGAATGGACAAACGTGGTGTGAATAGAAAAAAGGCCATGGTGTGAATGAAGAAACACTGTGTGAATGGACAATCTGGCATAAATAGAAAGATGTAGTGTGAATGGAAAAAAACATGGTGTGAATGGACAAACATGGTGTGAATAAAAAAAAGGCCATGGTGTGAATGAAGAAACACTGTGTGAATGGACAATGTGGCATGAATAGAAAGATGTAGTGTGAATGGAAAAAAACATGGTGTGAATGGACAAACGTGGGGTGAATAGAAAAAGGCCATGGTGTGAATGAAGAAACACTGTGTGAATGGACAATCTGGCATGAATAGAAAGATGTAGTGTGAATGCAAAAAACATGGTGTGAATGGACAAATGTGGGGTGAATAGAAAAAGCATGGCGTGAATGGACGAACGTGGTGTGAATAGAAAAAGGCCATGTGTGAATGGAAGAAACACTGTGTGAATGGACAATCTGGCATGAATAGAAATATAAAGTGTGAATGGAAAAACAACGTAAATGGACAGAGAAATATGGTGGTAATGGACAAACGTAGTATGAGTAAAGACGCATGGTGTGAATGGAGAAACCTGGTGAGGGTGTTCAAATGTGATGTGAAAAGAGAAACAAGGTGTGATGTGGAGGGGGGGGGGTTAATGGGTGAATGGACAAATGTGTGAACAATGACACATGTTTTAAATGGACAGAGATTATATAAATCGACAAACGCGTGTGAATGGAAAAAGCATGGCGTGAATGGACAAACGTGGTGTGCATAGAAAAAGGTCATGTGTGAATGAAGAAACACTGTGTGAATGGACAATCTGGCATGGATAGAAATATAAAGTGTGAATGGAAAAACAACGTAAATGGACAGAGAAATATGGTGGTAATGGACAAACGTAGTATGAGTAAAGACGCATGGTGTGAATGGAGAAACCTGGTGAGGGTGTTCAAATGTGATGTGAAAAGAGAAACAAGGTGTGATGTGGGGAAAAAATGGGTAAATAGACAAATCTGTGAACAACGACACATGTTTTAAATGCACAGAGATTATGTGAATAGACAAACGCGTGTGAATGTAAAAAAACATGGTGTGAATGGACAATCTGGCATGAATAGAAAGATGTAGTGTGAATGGAAAAAAACATGGTGTGAATGGACAAACGTGGGGTGAATAGAAAAAGCATAGTGTGAATGGACAAACGTGGTGTGAATAGAAAAAGGCCATGGTGTGAATGAAGAAACACTGTGTGAATGGACAATCTGGCATGAATAGAAAGATGTAGTGTGAATGGAAAAAACATGGTGTGAATGGACAAATGTGAGGTGAATAAAAAAAATGCCATGGTGTGAATGAAGAAACACTGTGTGAATGGACACTCTGGCATGAATAGAAAGATGTTGTGTGAATAGGAAAAGCATGGTGTGAATGGACAAACGTGGGGTGAATAGAAAAAGCATGGTGTGAATGGACGAACGTGGTGTGAATAGAAAAAGGCCATGGTGTGAATTAAGAAGCACTGTGTGAATGGACAATCTGGCATGAATAGAAAGATGTAGTGCGAAGGGACAAAACATGGTGTGAATGGACAAACGTGGGGTGAATAAAAAAAGCATGGTGTGAATGGACAAACGGGGGGTGGATAGAAAAAGGCCATGGTGTGAATGAAGAAACACTGTGTGAATGGACACTCTGGCATGAATAGAAAGATGTTGTGTGAATAGAAAAAGCATGGTGTGAATGGACAAACGTGGGGTGAATAGAAAAAGCATGGCGTGAATGGACAAACGTGGGGTGAATAGAAAAAGCATAGTGTGAATAGACAAACGTGGTGTGAATAGAAAAAGGCCATGGTGTGAATGAAGAAACACTGTGTGAATGGACAATCTGGCATGAATAGAAAGATGTTGTGTGAATAGGAAAAGCATTGTGTGAATGGACAAACGTGGGGTGAATAGAAAAAGCATGGCGTGAATGAACAAACATGGTGTGAATGAAGAAACACTGTGAATGGACAATCTGGCATGAATAGAAAGATGTAGTGTGAATGGAAAAAACATGGTGTGAATGGACAAATGTGAGGTGAATTTAAAAAATGCCATGGTGTGAATGAAGAAACACTGTGTGAATGGACACTCTGGCATGAATAGAAAGATGTTGTGTGAATAGGAAAAGCATGGTGTGAATGGACAAACGTGGGGTGAATAGAAAAAGCATGGTGTGAATGGACGAACGTGGTGTAAATAGAAAAAGGCCATGGTGTGAATTAAGAAGCACTGTGTGAATGGACAATCTGGCATGAATAGAAAGATGTAGTGCGAAGGGAAAAAACATGGTGTGAATGGACAAACGTGGGGTGAATAAAAAAAGGCCATGGTGTGAATGAAGAAACACTGTGTGAATGGACAATGTGGCATGAAAAGAAAGATGTAGTGTGAATGGAAAAAAACATGGTGTGAATGGACAAACGTGGTGTGAATAAAAAAAAAGGCCATGGTGTGAATGAAGAAACACTGTGTGAATGGACAATGTGGCATGAATAGAAAGATGTAGTGTGAATGGAAAAAACATTGTGTGAATGGACAAACATGGGGTGAATAGAAAAAGCATGGCGTGAATGGACAAACATGGTGTGAATAGAAAAAGGCCATGTGTGAATGAAGAAACGCAGTGTGAATGGACAATCTGGCATGAATAGAAAGATGTACTGTGAATGGAAAAAACGTGGTGTGGGTGGACAAACGTGGTGTGAATAGAAAAAGCATGGTGTGAATGGACGAACGTGGTGTGAATAGAAAAAGGCCATGGTGTGAATTAAGAAGCACTGTGTGAATGGACAATCTGGCATGAATAGAAAGATGTAGTGCGAAGGGAAAAAACATGGTGTGAATGGACAAACGTGGGGTGAATAGAAAAAGCATGGTGTGTATGGACAAACGTGGTGTGAATAGAAAAAGGCCATGGTGTGAATGAAGAAACACTGTGTGAATGGACAATGTGGCACAAATAGAAAGATGTAGTGTGAATGAAAAAAAACATGGTGTGAATGGACAAACGTGGGGTGGATAGAAAAAGGCCATGGTGTGAATGAAGAAACACTGTGTGAATGGACACTCTGGCATGAATAGAAAGATTTAGTGTGAATAGAAAAAGCATGGTGTGAATGGACAAACGTGGGGTGAATAGAAAAAGCATAGTGTGAATGGACAAACGTGGTGTGAATAGAAAAAGGCCATGGTGTGAATGAAGAAACACTGTGTGAATGGACACTCTGGCATGAATAGAAAGATGTAGTGTGAATGGAAAAAACATGGAGTGAATGGACAAACGTGGTGTGAATAGAAAAAGGCCATGGTGTGAATGAAGAAATACTGTGTGAATGGACAATGTGGCATGAATAGAAAGATGTAGTGTGAATGGAAAAAAACATTGTGTGAATGGACAAACGTGGGTTGAATAGAAAAAGCATGGCGTGAATGGACAAACGTGGTGTGAATAGAAAAAGGCCATGGTGGGATTGAAGAAACACTGTGTGAACGGACAATCTGGCATGAATAGAAAGATGTAGTGTGAATGGAAAAAACATGGTGTGAATGGACAAACGTGGTGTGAATAAAAAAAGGCCATGGTGTGAATGAAGAAACACTGTGTGAATGGACAATGTGGCATGAATAGAAAGATGTAGTGTGAATAGAAAAAGCATGGTGTGAATGGACAAACGTGGGGTGAATAGAAAAAGCATGGCGTGAATGGACGAACGTGGTGTGAATAGAAAAAGCCCACGGTGTGAATGAAGAAACACTGTGTGAATGGACACTCTGGCATGAATAGAAAGATGTAGTGTGAATGGAAAAAACATGGCGTGAATGGACAAACGACAGTAAGGCTATGAATAATGGTGAATCCACCTAAAATGACTTTGTGTTCAAATCAATCAGCAGGTCAATCAAGGTCATCATCTGACTTTTTCCTGCAACTTTCCAACCTTTTATTTTGAAAAGCTCCAATCAACCGAGCCGAGTAGAAAGTTGCAAGAAGTGTGTGTGTGTGTGTGTGTGTGTGTGTGTGTGTGTGTGTGTGTGTGTGTGTGTGTGTGTGTGTGCGTGTGTGTGTGTGTGTGCGTGTGTGTGTGTGTGTGTGTGTGTGTGTGTGTGTGTGTGTGTGTCCTGCAGGCATGCAGTTTAGACAAAAAGCTCCATTTGAATGTGCTTGTTTGCCCCCCAGCTACCTGCAGCCCCCACAAGCAAGCAAACACACAAATTGACAAGCGGACTTTGAAAGTCTTGCTTTTAAATCTCCTCACATGGTAAACACCATCTGCATCCCCGACGGCACCCGACGGCACCCGACGGCACCCGACGGCACCCGACGGCACCCGACGGCACCCGAAGGGCGGACGCTGCTTCGGAGCTACATTTGAAACATCACGTTTGTTTGTTTGTTTGTTTGTTTGTTTTTGTGTGTTTGACTGGCAGCAGTGCCTCGCACGCTGGGCGTCTTAGCATGTTAGCATGTGTGGCTAACGCTGGTTTAGCACAAAAAATGCTAACTTACCTTGACATGAAAGCTAAAAGATGATGCAGGCTCCCACTCGTCATCCTTTTCCAGATCAGAGCTCGACGTGCAATTCTTTGCCCAAACACCGGGGGCGATGTTTTCCACAGACGCTGTTGTTAGCTTGTTAGCTTGCTAGCATCCGTCGTCAAACAATGCTATCATTAAAGAGGGACTGGGAACGTTATTGGAGATGGAACTAAATAATACGCCACAAACATCACTTGATATGAAGTCAGAGTTGTGTAAACACAGCAAACATCGTACACACTGACCCGATTAGCATGGCATTAAATTATAGTGAAATATTTCCAAATGTAACATTGGAATATGTTAATTAATAGTGACATTTTTCAAAATATAAGACTGGAATACGTTGATATAATTCAAAATGCAGGATTACAATGTGTTCAATTATGGTGAAATTGTTTAAAAATACATTTGAAATATGCTAAATTATGGTGAAATATGTCAAAATATAAAACATTGAAATGTGTTCAATTATGGTGGAATATTTCAAAATATAAGATTGAAATATGTTAAGTTATGGGGGAAAACATTTTTTATGTAAAAATTAAATGTGTAAATTATAGTGAAATATTTCAAAATATAAGATTGAAATATGTTAATTTATGGTGAAATATTTCAGAATGTAAGACTGGAATACGTTGATATATTTCAAAATGCAAGATTAAAATGTGTTCAATTATGGTGAAATAGTTCAAAAATACGATTAAAATATGCTAAATTATGGTGAAATATGTCAAAATGTATAACATTGAAATGTGTTAAATTATGGTGGAATATTTCAAAATATAAGATTGAAATATGTTAAATTATGGAAACATGTTTTTTTAATGTAAAAATTAAATGTGTAAATTATAATGAAATATTTCAAAATATAAGTTTGGAATATGTTAATTTATGGTAAAATATTTCAAAATATAAGATTGGAATATGTTCATTTATGGTGAAATATTTCAAAATATAAGACTGGAATACGTTGATATATTTCAAAATGCAAGATTAAAATGTGTTAAATTATGGTGAAATAGTTAAAAAAAATACGATTGAAATATGCTAAATTATGGTGAAACATGTCAAAATACATAACATTGAAATGTGTTAAATTATGGTGGAAACTTTCAAAATATAAGATTGAAATATGTTAAGTTATGGCAAAATGTTTTTTGATGTAAAAATTTAATGTGTAAAATATAGTGAAATATTTCAAAATATAAGATTGGAATATATTCATTTATGGTGAAATATTTCAAAATATAGGACTGGAATACTTTGATATGTTTCAAAATGCAAGATTACAATATGTTAAATTATGGTGAAATAGTTAAAAAAAAATACAATTGAAATATGCTATATTATGGTGAAATATGTCAAAATATTTAACATTGAAATGTGTTCAATTATGGTGGAATATTTCAAAATATAAGATTGAAATATGTTAAATTATGGAAACTTTTTTTTAAGTAAAAATTAAATGTGTAAATTATAGTGAAATATTTCAAAATATAATATTGGAATATGTTAATTTATGGTGAGATATTTTAAAATATAAGATTGGAATATGTTAATTTATGGTGAAATATTTCTAAATACAACATTGGAATATGTTAAGTAATGGTGTTCAAGATTGAAATATGTTAAGTTATGGGGGGGGGGAGTGTTATGTAAAAATTAAATGCGTAAATTATAGTGAAATATTTCAAAATATAAGATTGGAATATGTTCATTTATGGTGAAATATTTCAAAATATAAAATTGGAATATGTTAAGTGATGGTGAAATATTTCAAAATATAAGACTGGAATACGTTGATATATTTCAAAATGCAAAATTACAATATTTTCTATTATGGTGAAATTGTTTAAAAATACAATTTAAATATGCTAAATTATGGTGAAATATGTCAAAATATTTAACATTGAAACGTGTTCAAATATGGTGGAATATTTCAAAATATAAGATTGAAATATGTTAAGTTATGGAAACTTTTTTTTTAAGTAAAAATTAAATGTGTAAATTATAGTGAAATATTTCAAAATATAATATTGGAATATGTTAATTTATGGTGAGATATTTTAAAATATAAGATTGGAATATGTTAATTTATGGTGAAATATTTCTAAATATAACATTGGAATATGTTAAGTAATGGTGAAATATTTCAAAATATAGGACTGGAATACGTTGATATACTTCAAAATGCAAGATTAAAATGTGTTCAATCATGGTGAAATAGTTAAAAAATACAATTGAAATATGCTAAATTATGGTGAAAAACGTCAACATTTATAACATTGAAATGTGTTAAATTATGGTGGAATATTTCAAAATATAAGGTTGAAATATGTTAAATTATGGAAACATATTTTTTTAATGTAAAAATTAAATGTATAAATTATAATGAAATATTTCAAAATATAAGTTTGGAATATGTTAATTTCTGGTAAAATATTTCAAAATATAAGATTGGAATATGTTCATTTATGGTGAAATATTTCAAAATATACGACTGGAATACGTTGATATATTTCAAAATGCAAGATTAAAATGTGTTAAATTATGGTGAAATAGTTAAAAAATATGATTGAAATATGCTAAATTATGGTGAAACATGTCAAAATATATAACATTGAAATGTGTTAAATTATGGTGGAATATTTCAAAATATAAGATTGAAATATGTTAAGTTATGGAAAAATGTTTTTTTTAATGTAAAAATTTAAAGTGTAAATTAAAGTGAAATATTTCAAAACATGACATTGTAATATGTTCATTTATGGTGAAATATTTCAAAATATAGGACTTGAATACGTTGATATATTTCAAATTGCAAGATTACAGTATGTTCAATTATGGTTAAATTGTTTAAAAATACAATTGAAATATGCTAAATTATGGTGAAATATGTCAAAATATTTAACATTGAAATGTGTTCAATTATGGTGGAATATTTCAAAATATAAGATTGAAATATGTAAAGTTATGGGAAAATATTTTCTTAATGTAAAAATTAAATGTGTAAATTATAGTGAAATATTTCAAAATATAATATTGGAATATGTTATTTTATGGTGAAATGTTTCTAAATATAACATTGGAATATGTTCATTTATTATGAAATATTTCAAAATATAGGACTGGAATACGTTGATATATTTCAAAATGCAAGATTACAATATGTTCAATTTGGTGAAATTGTTTAAAAATACAATTGATATATGCTAAATTATGGTGAAATATGTCAAAATATTTAACATTGAAATGTGTTCAATTATGGTGGAATATTTCAAAATATAAGATTGAAATATGTTAAGTTGTGGTAACATATTTTTTTAATGTAAAAATGAAATGTGTAAATTATAATGAAATATTTCAAAATATAAGATTAGAATATGTTAATTTATGGTGAAATATTTCAAAGTACAAGATTGGAATATGTTCATTTATGGTGAAATATTTCAAAATATAGGACTGAAATACGTTGACAAATTTCAAAATGCAAGCTTAAAATGTGTTCAATTATGGTGAAATAATTAAAAAATACAATTGAAATATGCTAAATTATGGTGAAATATGTCAAAATATATAACATTGAAATGTGTTAAATTATGGTGGAATACTTCAAAATATAAAATTGAAATATGTTAAGTTATGGAAAAATATGTTTTTAATCTAAAAATTAAATGTGTAAATTATAGTGAAATATTTCAAAATATAAGATTGGAATATGTTAATTTATGGTGAAATATTTCAAAATATAAGATTGGAATATGTTAATTTATGGTGAAATATTTCTAAATATAACATTGGAATATGTTCATTTATGGTGAAATATTTCAAAATATAGGACTGGAATACGTTGATATATTTCAAAATGCAAGATTACAATATGTTCAATTATGGTGAAATTGTTTAAAAATACAATTGAAATATGCTAAATTATGGTGAAATATGTCAAAATATTTAACATTGAAATGTGTTCAATTATGGTGGAATATTTCAAAATATAAGATTGAAATATGTTAATTTATGGGGGAAAAATAATTTTAATGTAAAAATTAAATATGTAAATTATAGTGAAATATTTCAAAATATAAGATTGGAATATGTTAATTTATGGTGAAATATTTTAAAATATAAGATTGGAATATGTTAAATTATGGTGAAATATTTCAAAATATAAGACTGGAATACGTTGATATATTTCAAAATGCAAGATTAAAATATGTTAAATTATGGTGAAAGAGTTCAAAAATATAATGACATCGTGTCCTCCGGACCAAAGAGGAAAAGAACCATCCGGATTGTTCTAGGCGCAAAGTGTAAAAGCCAGCATGTGTGATGGTATGGGGGTGTATTAGTGCCCAAGGCATGGGTAACTTACACATCTGTGAAGGCGCCATTAATGCTGAAAGGTACATACAGGTTTTAGAGCAACATATGTTGCCATCCAAGCAACGTTATCATGGACGCCCCTGCTTATTTCAGCAAGACAATACCAAGCCACATGTTACATCAACGTGGCTTCATAGTAAAAGAGTGCGGGTACTAGACTGGCCTGCCTGTAGTCCAGACCTGTCTCCCATTGAAAATGTGTGGCGCATTATGAAGCCTAAAATACCACAACGGAAAACTGTTGAACAACTTAAGCTGTACATCAAGCAAGAATGGGAAATAATTCCACATGAAAAGCTTCAAAAATGTGTCTCCTCAGTTCCCAAACGTTTACTGAGTGTTGTTAAAAGGAAAGGCCATGTAACACAGTGGTAAAAATGCCCCTGTGACAACTTTTTTGCAATGTGTTGTTGCCATTAAATTCAAAGTTAATGATTTTTTGCAAAAAAAAAAAGTATTTTCTTAGTTCAAACATGAAATATCTTGTCTTTGCAGTCTATTCAATTGAATTTAAGTTGAAAAAGATTTACAAATCATTGTATTCTATTTTTATTTACCATTTACACAACGTGACAACTTCACTGCTTTTGGGTTTTGTAGATAAAATTGAAATGTGTTAAATTATGGAAAAATATTTCAAAATATAGGATTGAAATATGTAAAATTATAGTGAAATATTTCTATTAAAAAACATTAAAAAATTAAAAAATTCAATAAAAATACATGAAAATTGATAGATGCTGAATTAGGATGAATCATTTAAAAATGTTAAGCGATCAATTGAATTATGCATGCAAGGCTCTGTTAAAACACCGGGGGCGCTCTTTTCCACAGAGTCAACTCAGTGGACGACCATGAACTAGCCTGTTAGCTCGTTAGCACCCTTCGTCAAACATTGCTAATTAAAGAGGGACTTGGAATGATATTGGAGATGGAATGTTTGTGTTTAATGCTAATGTTTACTAGCGCGTGTCTTCAGAGAGGATGAGGCCAGAGGGCAGTCTTTAGGAGGACAACAACAAGTCGTGCACGTGTCAAACATGTGTTCTTTCTACGGGATGAAGAACACTTTGATTGGAGTGCATCAACATGTCTGACACACACATCTTGCAAGCGTGTGTGTGTGTGTGTGTGTGTGTGTGTGTGTGTGTGTGTGTGTGTGTGTGTGTGTGTGTGTGTGTGTGTGTGTGGTGGCAGGAAGCAGTAGGCAGCGATTGATGTGGTCAGACCTCGTGTCACCATCCTGCCAGGAGGAAGAGGAGGGAGTCTTTTTCTTCTTCTTCCTCCTCGTTCCAAAATTCCATCCATCCATTTTCTACCGCTTATTTCCTTCGGGGTCGGGGGGGGCGTTACAATCGGGAAAAAAATGTGTCCTCAAAATTCTACATAAAATACCCAATAATCACAATGTGATTTTTATTTTTTTTTAAATAATTAAGCAAATGTATTAAAAATAATAAACTTTAAAAAATCCCATCCAAAAGTATTTACAGCATTTTTTTGTTATGTTACAGCCTTATTTCAAAATGGAATACATTAGTTTTTGTCCTGAAAATTCTACACAAAATACCCGATAATCACAATGTGAGTTTTTTTTTCATTAAGCAAATTTATTCAAAATAATCAAATAAAAAAATCCCATCTAAAAGTATTTCCAACATTTTTTTATTATATTACAGCCTTAATTCAAAATGGAATACATTTGTTTTTTTCCTCAAAATTCTACACTAAATACCCAATAATCACAATGTGAGGTTTTTTTTGTTTTTATTAATTAAGCAAATGTATTAAAAGTAATAAACTGAAAAAATCCCCTCTTAAAAGTATTTACAGCATTTGTTTGTTATGTTACAGCCTAATTCCAAAATGGAATACATTTGTTTTTGTCCTCAAAATTCTACACAAAATACCCGATAATCACAATGTGAGTTTTTTTTTCATTAAGCAAATTTATTCAAAATAATCAAATAAAAGAATCCCATCTAAAAGTATTTCCAACATTTTTTTATTATGTTACAGCCTTAATTCAAAATGGAATACATTTGTTTTTTTCCTCAAAATTCTACACTAAATACCCAATAATCACAATGTGAGTTTTTTTTTATTTTTATTAATTAAGCAAATGTATTAAAAGTAATAAACTGAAAAAATCCCATCTTAAAAGTATTTACAGCATTTGTTTGTTATGTTACAGCCTAATTCCAAAATGGAATACATTTGTTTTTTGTCCTCAAAATTCTACACAAAATACCCGATAATCACAATGTGAGTTTTTTTTCATTAAGCAAATTTATTCAAAATAATCAAATAAAAAAATCCCATCTAAAAGTATTTCCAACATTTTTTTATTATATTACAGCCTTAATTCAAAATGGAATACATTTGTTTCTTTCCTCAAAATTCTACACTAAATACCCAATAATCACAATGTGAGTTTTTTTTTGTTTTTATTAATTAAGCAAATGTATTAAAAGTAATAAACTGAAAAAATCCCCTCTTAAAAGTATTTACAGCATTTGTTTGTTATGTTACAGCCTAATTCCAAAATGGAATACATTTGTTTTTTTCCTCAAAATTCTACACTAAATACCCAATAATCACAATGTGAGTTTTTTTTTTTTTTTATTAATTAAGCAAATGTATTAAAAGTAATAAACTGAAAAAATCCCATCTTAAAAGTATTTACAGCATTTGTTTGTTATGTTACAGCCTAATTCCAAAATGGAATAAATTTGTTTTTTGTCCTCAAAATTCTACACAAAATACCCAATAATCACAATGTGAGTTTTTGTTTAATTAGGCAAATTTATTAAAAATAATAAACAAAAAAAATCCCATCTAAAAGTATTTACAACATTGTTTTGTTATGTTACAGCCTAATTCCAAAATGGAATACATTTGTTTTTGTCCTCAAAATTCTACACAAAATACCCAATAATCACAATGTGAGGATTTTTTTAATTAAGCAAATTTATTAAAAATAATAAACCAAAAAAATCCCATCTAAAAGTATTTACAGCATTGTTTTGTTATGTTACAGCCTAATTCCAAAATGGAATACATTTGTTTTTGTCCTCAAAATTCTACACAAAATACCCAATAATCACAATGTGAGTTTTTTTTTTTTTAATTAATTAAGCAAATGTATTAAAAATAATAAACTTAAAAAAATCCCATCTAAAAGTATATACAGCAATTTTTTGTTATGTTACAGCCTTATTCCAAAATGGAATACATTTGTTTCCTCCTCAAAACTCTACACAAAATACCCAATAATCACAATGTGAGTTTTTTTATTCATTAAGCAAATGTATTCAAAATAATCAAATAAAAAATCCCATCTAAAAGTATTTACAGCAGTTTTTTGTTATGTTACAGCCTAATTCCAAAATGGAATACATTAGTTTTTGTCCTCAAAATTCTACACAAAATACCCGATAACCACAATGTGACTTTTTTTGTTTTTGTTAATTAAGCAAATTTATTAAAAATAATAAACTAAAAAAATACCATCTAAAAGTATTTACAACATTTTTTTGTTATGTTACAGCCTAATTCCAAAATGGAATACATTTGTTTTTTGTCCTCAAAATTCTACACAAAATACCCAATAATCACAATGTGAGTTTTTTTAATTAAGCAAATTTATTAAAAATAATAAACCAAAAAAATCCCATCTTATAGTATTCACAGCATTGTTTTGTTATGTTACAGCCTAATTCCAAAATGGAATACATTTGTTTTTGTCCTCAAAATTCTACACAAAATACCCAATAATCAAAATGTGAGTTTTTTTTTTTAATTAATTAAGCAAATGTATTAAAAATAATAAACTTTAAAAAATCCCATCTAAAAGTATTTAGAGCATTTTTTTGTTATGTTACAGCCTTATTCCAAAATGGAATACATTAGTTTTTGTTCTCAAAATTCTACACAAAAAAAACCGATAATCACGATGTGACTTTTTTTGTTTTTGTTAATTAAGCAAATTTATTTAAAATAATAAACAAAAACAATCCCATCTGAAAGTATTTACAAAATGTTTTTGTTATATTACAGCCTTATTCCAAAATGGAATACATTAGTTTCGTCCTCAAAATTCTACACAAAATACCCAATAATCACAATGTGAGGTTTTTTTTTCATTAAGCAAATTTATTCAAAATAATCAACTAAAAAAAAAATCAATCTAAAAGTATTTACAACATTTTTTGTTATGTTACAGCTTTATTCCAAAATGGATTAAATTAATTTTTGTCCTCAAAACTTCTACACAAAATACCCAATAACCACAAAGTGAGTTTTTTTTCTTTTTTTTAATTAACCAAATTTATTACAAATAATAAACTAAAAAAATACCATCTAAAAGTATTTACAACATGTTTTTGTTATGTTACAGCCTAATTCCAAAATGGAATACATTTGTTTTTGTCCTCAAAGTTCTACACAAAATACCCAATAATCACAATGTGAGTTTTTTTTTTAATTAACCAAATTTATTAAAAATAATAAACTAAAAAAATCCCATCTAAAAGTATTTACAGCAGTTTTTTGTTATGTTACAGCCTTATTCCAAAATGGAATACATTAGTTTTTGTCCTCAAAATTCTACACAAAATACCCGATAACCACAATGTGACTTTTTTTGTTTTTGTTGATTAAGCAAATGTATTAAAAATAATAAACAAAAACAATCCCATCTGAAAATATTTACAAAATGTTTTTGTTATATTACAGCCTTATTCCAAAATGGAATACATTTGTTTCATCCTCAAAATTCTACACAAAATACCCAATAATCACAATGTGAGGTTTTTGTTTTTCATTAAGCAAATTTATTAAAAATAATAAACTAAAAAAAAAATCAATCTAAAAGTATTTACAATTTTTTTTTTGTTATGTTACAGCTTTATTCCAAAATGGATTAAATTCATTTTTGTCCTCAAAAATTCTACACAAAATACCCAATAATCACAATGTGAGGTTTTTTTTAATTAAGCAAATTTATTAAAAATAATAAACCCAAAAAATCCCATCTAAAAGTATTTACAGCATTGTTTTGTTATGTTACAGCCTAATTCCAAAATGGAATACATTTGTTTTTGTCCTCAAAATTCTACACAAAATACCCAATAATCACAATCTGAGTTTTTCTTTTAAATTAATTAAGCAAATGTATTAAAAATAATAAACTTTAAAAAATCCCATCTAAAAGTATATACAGCAATTTTTTGTTATGTTACAGCCTTATTCCAAAATGGAATACATTAGTTTCGTCCTCAAAATTCTACACAAAATACCCAATAATCACAATGTGAGGTTTTTTTTCATTAAGCAAATTTATTCAAAATAATCAACTAAAAAATCCCATCTAAAAGTATTTACAGCATTTTTTTGCTATGTTACAGCCTTATTCCAAAATGGAATAAATTCATTTTTGTCCTCAAAATTCTACACAAAATACCCAATAATCACAATGTGAGTTTTTTTGTTTGTTTTTTAATTAAGCAAATTTATTTAAAATAAAACAAATCCCATCTAAAAGTATTTCTAACATTTTTTTGTTATGTTACAGCCTTAATCCAAAATGTAATACATATGTTTTTTTCCTCAAAATTCTACCCAAAATACACAATAATCACAATGTGAGTTTTTTTGTTTTTATTAATTAAGAACATTTATTAAAAGTAATAAACTGAAAAAATCCCATCTTAAAAGTATTTACAGCATTTGTTTGTTATATTACAGCCTTATTCCAAAATGGAATACATTTGTTTCGTCCTCAAAATTCTACACAAAATACCCAATAATCACAATGTAAGGTTTTTTTTTCATTAAGCAAATTTATTCAAAATAATCAAATAAAAAAATCCCATCTAAAAGTAATTACAGCATTTCTTTGTTATGTTTCAGCCTAATTCCAAAATGGAATACATTCATTTTTGTCCTCAAAATTCTACACAAAATACCCAATAATCACAATGTGAGTTTTTTTTTTTTAATTAAGCAAATTTATTAAAAATAATAAACTAAAAAAATCCCATCTATAAGTATTTACAGCATTTTTTTGTTATGTTACAGCCTTAATCCAAAATGGAATACATTTGGTTTTTTTCCTCAAAATTCTACACAAAATACCCAATAATCACAAAGTGAGTTTTCTTTTCTTTTTTTTAACTAACCAAATTTATTAAAAATAAACTAAAACTAAAAAAAATACCATCTAAAAGTATTTATAACATTATTTTGTTATGTTACAGCCTAATTCCAAAATGGAATAAATTAGTTTTTTGTCCTCAAAATTTTACACAAAATACCCAATAATCACAATGTGAGTTTTTTTTTTAAATAAGCAAATTTATTAAAAATAATTTTAAAAAAATCCCATCCGTTTGTTTGTTTGTTTGTTTGTATGTTTTAATTTAGCAAATGTATTAAAGTTTAAAAAATGTAAAAAACATTCCATCTACAGTACATCCGAAAAATATTTACAGCATTTAATTTTTTTTTTGTTATTTTACAGCGTTATTCCAATATGTAATAAATTAATTTTTGTCTTCAAAATTCTTTAGACGATAACCCATGATGACATGGTGATTTTTTTAAATTTTTTAAATGAAATGTATTAATTTTATTTATTATATATTAAAAGAAAAAATTACAAAAAAATCACATCTACAATACATTCAGAACAAATTCATAGTATTCCACTTTTTCCACATTTTGTTATTTTACAGCCTTATTCCAAAATGAAATACATTTGTTTTTGTCCTCAAACTTCTACACAAAATACCCCATGATCACTATGGGATTTTTATTTTTTTTATTTAGCAAATTTGTTAAAAAATTATGAAATAAAATAATTAATGACACTGTAAGAATGTTTTTTGTTTGTTTTAATTTAGCACATTTATTAAAGTTAAAAAAAAAAAAAAAATCTCATCCACAGTGCATCTGAAAAGTATTCACAGCGCTTCACTTTTTCCACATTGTGTTATGTTACAGCCTTATTCCAAAATGGAATAAATTAGTTTTTGTCCTCAAAATTACACACACAATACCCCATAATCACTATGTGAAATTTTGTTTTTTTAATTTAGCAAATTTATAAAAAATAATAGGTTGGTGGCCACGGGGAAGACCCAGGACACGTTGGGAAGACTATGCCTGGGAATGCCTTGGGATCCCCCGGCAGGAGCTGGACAAAGTGGTAGGGAAGTCTGGGCTTCCCTGCTTAGGCTGCTGCCCCCGCGGCACAACCTCGGATAAGGGGAAGAAGATGGATGGATGGATGGATGGATGGAAACTAAAATAATTAATGACACTGTGAGAATTTTTTTAGGTTGTTTGTTTGTTTGTTTTAATCTAGCAAATGTATTCAAGTTTTAAACATTTAAAAAATCATATCTACAGTACATCTGAAAGGTATTCACACGCTTTTTCCACATTTTGTTATGTTACAGCTTTATTCCAACATGGAATACATTCATTTTTGTCCTCAAAATTCTTCAGACGATAACCCATGATGACAAGGTGATTTCATTTTTGTATTTTATTTTAAGCGAATTTATTAAAGATTTAAAAAAAAAAATTAAATAACAAAAAATCACATCTACAATGCATTCAGAAAGAATTCATAGTATTTCGCTTTTTCCACATTTTGTTATGTTATGTTATGTTATGTTATGTTATGCTTTATTTGAAAATGGACTAAACTCATTTGTGTCCTCAAAATTCTACACACAATACCCTATAATGACAATGTGAAAACCTTTTTTGTTTTGTTTTGTTTTGTTTTTAACAAATGTATTAAAAAAAATAAAATAAAAATAAAAAAATCACATCAACAGTGCATCTGGAAAGTTTCAATTTACAGCTTTATTCCAAAATGGAATACGATCATTTTTGTCCTTCAACTTCTAGACACAATACTCTAATAATAACAATTAGAAAATACGTTTTTTTTTTAATTTAGCAAACTTATTAAAAAATATTAAACTAAAAATCTCACTTCTAAAGTGCATTCAGAAAGAATTCATAGTATTTCACTTTTTACACATTTTGTTCTGTTACAGCCTTATTCCAACATGGAATAAAATCATTTTTGTCCTCAAAATTATTCAGGCAATAACCCATGATGACAAGTTGACTTTATTTTTTAGTGAATTTATTAAAGTTGTTTTTTTAAATTAAATAAGAAAAAATCACATCTACAATGCATTCAGAAATAATTCATAGTACTTCACTTTTTCCACACTTTGTTATGTTACAGCCTTATTCCAATTTGTACTAAACTCATTTTAGTTCTCAAAATTCTGCACACAATACCCTATAATGACAATGTGAAAACCTTTTTTTTTTCTTTTTTTTAGCAAATTTATTAAAAATTAAAAAAATTTAAAAATGACATCGACAGTGCATCCGGAAAGTTTTCATTTACAGCTTTATTCCAAAATGGAATAAGATCATTTTTTAGAATATATATATATGTTTTATATATATATATATATATATATACTGTATAAAATATATAATTCCAGAATTATATATTTTATACAGTATATATATATATATATATATATATATATATGTGCATACTGTATAAAATATATATGTATATTTTATACAGTATATATATATATATATATATATATATGCATACTGTATAAAAAATATATGTATATTTTATACAGTATATATATATACGCATACTGTATAAAATATATAATTCCAGTGAATTTGTTTTAGGACAAAACAAAGTTGAATTCATTTTAAAAAATTTAAAAAATTAATTCAACTTTGATTGCAAAACGTATAAAACTCAGTTATGTTAATGAAAGAATGTGAAAATATTTTAATGAAATAAAATAAATAAAAATATTTAAAAAATAACAAATAACTGTCTGCCTCAGCAGTTTAGCCAGAGGAAAACATTTCTTTCTTCTGCAGGGGATTTTTTTTTTTTTTTTTTGTTCCACTATCAGCGAGTGGCATTTATAGTCCCAAAAAAAAGTGTAAAAATTTTCAAGTAAGTAATGCAGACATCATCTCTTCCTTTTTATTTTTTATTTTTTACTGTCTATTTTCTACTCCAGTCCACTTCTGTTTTCCATTTCCATGTCAATGTTCCGTGTAGCGTGTTCATGTGTCATCAGTCGGGGGACTTTAAAAAAAAAAAGTGATGGAAAAAGTGCACGAAAGGACTTTTGGTGTTTTTGATGAGTGGATCAATAAAAACAGAATACAATGATTTGCAAATCCTTTTCAACTTATATTCAATTGAATAGACTGCAAAGACAAGATGCTTAACGTTCGAACTGGAAAACTTTGCAATTTTTTGCAAATATTAGCTCATTTGGAC
>NC_084551.2:53340000-53395000 GCF_033978685.3 Nerophis lumbriciformis | reverse complement strand
CGTCCTTATATATGTATTAATAACGATTAAACATGTTTAACACTTTAACGTTACAGCTTTTATTTAAATATTTAATGACTTATTACTAATAATCCAACATGCTTTAAAGTACTTTTTACATGCAGCTTTTTATTAAAAATATACTGTCCTTATATGTATTAATAATGATTTAACATGTTTTCAATACATATGCTTTTTTGCTGTATTACTATAATGGAACATGCTTTAAAACACTTTATCATTACAGCCTTTTATTTAGATATTTAAATATGTATTACTGACAGTTTAACATGTTTTAATGTACTTCTTATACACATTAAAGTATGCTGTGTCAATAGATCTACTACTAATTATTTAACATCTTTTAAACACGTTTTTATTTGATGTATCATCATTTATTATGGATTATTCAACATGTTTTTAAACACGTTATCATTGTAGCTTTTTTATTTAAATATATCCTCATTTGTTACTGATTATTTAACTTGTTTAAAGACTTTATAATGGCATATTTTTATTAAAATATATAATAATTTATTGCTAGTAATTTAACATGTTTAAAGACTTTATAATGGCATATTTTTATTAAAATATATCATCATTAATTACTAATAATTTAACATGTTTAAAGACTTTATAATGGCACATTTTTATTAAAATATATCATAATTTATTACTAATAATTTAACATGTTTTAAACACGTTATATTAGCAGTTTTTATTCAATATATCATGATTTATTACTGATTATTTCACATATTTTAATCACTTTATTGTAGCAGATTCTTATTTAAATATATCATGATTTATTAGTGATTATTTCACATATTTTAAACACTTTATCATGGCAGCTTTTTATTTTATTTGTCTAATGATATATTAGTGATTATTAAACATATTTTAAACACTTTATCATGGCAGATTTTTATTTAATTTGTCTAATGATTTATTAGTGATTATTTAACATGTTTTTCAAACCACTTGACATATTTTTTGTGACTCTTATTGGATTTAAATGTAGTGTATTTACACTCTTATTGGTGATGACTGAACACTTAAAGTGGTTTTAATAATCGGTGAGTCTATGAACTCCAGTTTGACACCGGGCAGTGTTTACTTTTCTTTGATGATGTCATTGTTTTGAATGATGTTCTGGCACACAAAACACTTTCATATTAGGTTAGAATTCCCCTAAAATGTCCCAGCACAGACAATTTGGCTTCATTCGTCCGTAAAAGCTCTTTCGATGCATCTGATATTGAAGTGTTCAATATGTTTATGATATAGTAGTCATGTTTTTATGCTGGTGGAACTTGGCAGCTTGTACTTTCACTTTGAGTCTGCAGGCTGCAGCATGATTTTATTGGCAAATAAAACATTTGAATGTTTGCGTCACTGCTGATAGACGCAAAACTTCAAAGTCAAAAAGTTGACATGCATTTAATAATAAGCCGTCACTCGGGTCAAAAAGGTTGTTTATTGCTCTGTGTGTGTGTGTGTGTGTGCGTGCGTGCGTGCGTGCGGGCGTGCGTGCGTGCGTGCGTGCGTGTGTGTGTGCGTGTGTGTGTGTGTCTTGGGTGGGATAGTGTTGTTTGTGCTCCTGAGACCCCCCAAATGGAAACGTTTTGGCGCTCCCTTCTTCAACACCTCCTCCTGGTCACCAGGATGGTTCAATGTTTTGGTTCCTCTGCTTCCAAATTTAGTTTCATTCCCTCACAGGAACTGTTTCCTTCCTCTGTTCTCTCTCTCTCTCTCTCTCTCTCTCTCTCTCTCTCTCTCTCTCTCTCTCTCTCTCTCTCTCTCTCTCTCTCTCTCTCTCTCTCTCTCTCTCTCTCACACACATACACACACACTCTTTAAAATCCCTAATTTATCAATGATAATGATCAAACTTTTTTTTTTACAGTTAGTGAATAATTTTAGAAAATTATTCATAATTGTAAAAAAAAAGGATATAATTTACAAAATGGTTAAATAATTTTTAAGTTTGACCAAATATGTAATAATTATTTTTTTTAAAAGAAAGAAAGAAAAAGTATTTATTTTATAAAATGATTATATTATTTTCTAAAATATTTGCAATTTTACAAAGTGACCATACAATGTTAAAAAATAATATTATGTATACATTATACATTATGAAGTATTTTTATTTATAGTTGAATTAAATATTTTATAATTTTATGAAGTCACATTGCTGTAAAACCATTTTTATAAAATTATTATATGTTCTAAAATATTTGTCATTTTACAAAATGACAACATAATTTTATAAAATAGTATTATATATACAATTATTATTTAATTTGACAACATTATGAAGTATTTTTATTTATTTATTTATAGTTTGATTAAACATGTGATCATTTTATGATGTCATATCACTGTAAAATGCATTTTATAAAAATGATTATATTATTTTCTAGAATATTTGTAATTTTACAAAGTGACCATATAATTTTATAAAATAATATAATATATAACATTATTATTTAATTTGACAAAATTATGAAGTATTTTTTTTAATTATTTATAGTTGAATTAAATATTTTATCATTTTATGAACTTGTATCGCTGTAAAGAATATAATTAGTTTTACAAAAAGGTCAGATAAGTTTATAAAATAATTTATGACTTTACAAAATTACAATTTAATTTTATAAAATTATATTATAATTTATAAAATTACGATATGATATGACAAAACTATGAAGTATTTTTATTTTATTATTTATAACTGTGTTCAATAATTTATAATTTTATGAAATCATTTTATGGTTGTAAAATATAATTTTTTTATAAAATGGTCATAACATTTTATAGAATCATTTATGACCTAAAAATTACAATATCATTGTATATAATGATATTAAAAATTATGATATCATCAAATAAATTTTTTTTAAATAAAATAATACTATAATTTATAAAATCATTATATAATTTGACAAAATTGTGAAGTAAATTTTAAAAACTATTTATAATTGTATTGAATTATTTTATCAATCTATGAAATCCTTATACAGTTGTAAAAAAAATGTATTCATTTGATAAAATATTTATATAATTTTATAGAATACTTTTGGATTTTACAAAAATCACAATATCATTTTATAAAACGATATTATAATTTATAAAATTATATCATTTGACAAATTCATGACGCATTTTTAAAAATTAGTTATAATTGTAATACATGATGTTATGTTGTAAAAAACTGTATTATTCTATAAATTGCTCATATAATTTCAAAATTACAATACATTTTTTGTTTTATAAAATAATACTATAATTTATAATATCATTATATAATTTGACAAAATTGTGAGGTACATTTTAAAAAACTATGTATAATTTTATTTAATTATTTAATCAATTTATGAAATCCTTAACAGTTGTAAAAAAAATTGATTTATTTGATAAAATATTTATATAATTTTATAGAATAATTTGAGATTTTACAAAAATCACAAATCATTTTATAAAATTATATTATATCATTTGACAAATTTATGACACATTTAAAAAAAAAATAGTTATAATTGTAATACATGATGTTATCAAGTCATTATGTCGTAAAAATGTTTATTATTTTATAAATTGCTCATATAAATTCATACAATAATCCATAATTTTCAGAATTACAATTAAAAAAAAAAAAAATATAATAATACTATAATTTATAAATACAGTATATAATTTGACAAAATAGAGAAGTAAATTTTTTTTTATAATATCACAATATCATTTTATAAAATGATATAATTCACAAAATGATGATATCATTAAAAAACATTTAAATAATGATTTATAATTGTGTTCAATACTTTTATAATGTAATTATATTGTTTAAAAATTCTATTTAGTGATGGTTTTGTACTTTTATAATATCATTATATTGTTTAAAAACTTTATTTTAAATACATGACTAAGTAAAAATCATTATTAGTTTTATGTTGTCATATTTTTTCCTGTCTTATTGTTTCCCTGAGAGCTTCCTGCGTGCGTGCGTGTGTGTGTGTGTGTGTGTGTGTGTGTGTGTGTGTGTGTGTGTGTGTGTGTGTGTGTGTGTGTGTGTGTGTGTGTGTGTGTGTGTGTGTGTGTGTGTGTGTGTGAGATAATCATGCTCTTCCTCTCCATCAGTGTTGATTTTATCATCTCCCCCTCTTTGTTTCCTCTTTTCACGCCTTATCAGGCTCCGCCCACATCTCCTCTTATCTTATCTTAGCTCCTGCGGCCGCCTTCCATGACTTTTTTCTCCCTCCCCTAACTTTCCCTCAAAGTGCAGATTCCCCTCGCCATCTTTCCTCGACTAATCAAAGTTTTCCCCTCCTCCTCGTCTGTCAGGCGACCTCTCAAAGCTCGGCCATGTTGACCAGTGAGGGGGCGCACACCGTGGAGCAGGACGACGCCCACCGCGCCGCCAAGACGGCCGCCGCCGCTGGCTCGGACGGCGCCGAGACGGCCAGCGACTCCGAAGTGGACATGGACGCGGACGAGGCGGACATGTCTCGCTGGACGGAGGCGGAGTTTGAGGAAAAGTGCACGTACATCGTCAAGGACACAATGTGGGAGGCGGGGCCTGACGCCGAGGCCGCCGCCAACGTCACCAGGGCCGAGGCCTCGCTGCCCCGGAACCTGGGGTTCAAACACACGGCAGACGGCAAGGAGGTCAGACACGTGCACGCGCACACACACACACACACACACACACACACACACACACACAAGCGTGCGGGTCAAAGCCGTAGTACCACTTCCTGCTGCCAGGGGGCGACCGACCGCCGTCACATGACCCGAACTAGCCAATCCGTGACCTCGGACCAACTCAGGGTCTGCCCCGGGAAGGAAAACCCCGCTTCCTGTATTCCTAGTCTTGTGACTTCTGTTCCCGAAAGAGTCAAAGGTCAAAGGTCGAAAAGGTGGCGCGTGATCCGACTGATTGGTTCATCAGCTCTTATCGACAGGAAGTAGGAGGACCAAGCGAAAGGCCGAGTGAAGGATTTTAAAACGAAACAAAACAAAAGATGATGTAACCCTCCCGCGACAGAGGGGGGGCGTGGCTTCGTTTGTGTTGCTATGGTAATTGCTATGCATCGTTGAAATGGGCAAATGGTTATGAAATGTTGATGTCATAAAACAGAACGTAACGTAAAAAAAGTTAGTAGCGTTGGAAAGTCAACATTTGGGAAACGTAACAAACGTGTACATTTTTTATAATTCTATATTTGTTTAACATTTATTCATTTCCATTCTAAATTGACTCATCATTTCCAAAAATCGATTAAAAACAAATGCATACGTCTTTTTTTTTCCATTCATAATTTTCAAAAATCTATTAAAAAAATTTTAAATACAAATTATTGAGATATTTTTTGTAAATTTTTTATCATTCATAAATTTAAAAAAAAAATCCATGTAAAAACATTTTTAAAACTTCTCTTTTACTTTTCTTAAAAGAATAGACTTTTAAATAAATAAATACAAGTTCTTTTAGTATTTTTAAAATTTGTTTTTTTTAAATTATTATTCATACAGTAGAAAAATCAATTAAAAAAATTCCAAATAAAAAACTTTTTTTTTTAAATGTTCTTAATAGAATACAAATAAGAAATACAAATTAATGTATTTATATATGTATATATAATTTAATATATATATAGATATTTACATATATACATACATACATACTGTATATATGTATATATTTACATACATACATATATACATATTGTATATACATATATATATTTCCATAATTACATATGTACATACATATATTAATACTGTATATACATGTATATACATATTTACATATATACATACATATATGTATACATATTGTATAAACATATATTTACATACATACATATATACATATTGTATATACAGTACATATTTACATATATATTTTCCATAATTACATACGTACATACATATATTGATACTGTATTTATATATGTATATACATATTTACATATATACATACAGATATACATACTGTATATACATGTATATACATACATATATACATACATATTTATATACATATTTACATATATACATACTGTATATACATATATATTTACATACATACATATTGTATATAAAGTACATATTTACATATATATTTCCATAATTACATATGTACATACATATATTAATACTGTATATATGTATATACATACTGTATATACATGTATATACATATTTACATATATACATACAGATATACAGGTACATACTGAATATACATATGTACACATACATATTTACATATATACATACTGTATGTACAGTACATATTTACATATATACATACAGATATACATACTATATATACATATATATATCCATCCATCCCATCCATTTTCTACCGCTTATTCCCTTTGGGGTCGCGGGGGGCGCTGGAGCCTATCTCAGCTACAATCGGGCGGAAGGCGGGGTACACCCTGGACAAGTCGCCACTTCATCGCAGGGCCAACACAGATAGACAGACAACATTCACACTCACATCCACACACTAGGGCCGATTTAGTGTTGCCAATCAACTTATCCCCAGGTGCATGTCTTTGGAGGTGGGAGGAAGCCGGAGTACTCGGAGGGAACCCACGCAGTCACGGGGAGAACATGCAAACTCCACACATATATATAAACATACATATTTACATACAGATATACATACTGTATATACATATATACATACATATTTACATATATGCATACTGTATATACATATATACATACATATTTACATATGTATATACATATTTACATATATATACATATATACATACTGTATATATATATATATATATATATATATATATATATATATATGTGTGTGTGTGTGTGTGTGTGTGTGTGTGTGTGTGTGTGTGTGTGTGTGTGTGTGTGTATATATATGATTGAAATATGTATTGAATGTGATGACCTATAAGTGTGTGTGTGTGTGTACAGGTGGTGGGTGTGTGCAGCAGAGAGTACATCCCCAAAGGGACGCGCTTCGGCCCCCTGGTGGGTGAGATCTACACGGCCGACAGCGTCCCCAAAGACGCCAACCGCAAGTACTTCTGGCGGGTGAGTGCGTTTGCTTCCTCTCGGAACTGTGACAGGAAGGAAGTGGGGTTTGCCGTTTCCGCGTGTAAGCGGGCTGGGGGGATGTGGGGATGGCAAGGGGGGGGGGGGGGGTGTTCCTGTAAGTCCACAACAAGGACCGACCCACTTTGTCCGTGGCAGGAAGTTGTGAGTTTGTGTTTTAAAAGAGCGCTTTCCTCTCGCCAGATCTACGCAGACGGCGACTTCCGCCACTTCGTGGACGGCCTGGACGAGACGCGCTCCAATTGGATGCGCTACGTTAACCCCGCCCACTCGGCGGGCGAGCAGAACCTGGCAGCGTGTCAGAACGGCATGGAGGTCTACTTCTACACCGTCGGAGCCATCCCCGCCGGCGCCGAGCTGCTGGTGTGGTACTGCCACGACTTCGCCCGCCGCCTGCACTACCCGCCCTCCGGAGAGCTGATGATGCAGAGACTCAGTAAGTCTTCCTGATTGGCTGCTTCCTCTCATGGAGGCGGAGTCATGGGGGAAGACCTGATAAGTTCGAAAGGGAAAGAGATGATGCAGTATTATCTGCTCACAGATGCTACCTGGTGGTTGCTAGTGCTGGATAGTCCCACTCCTTAATGCAGGATTCCACCAGGGCCGCATTTATATATATATATATATATATATATATATATATATATATATATATATATATATATATATGTAGGTTGTGAGTTCAAACCCCGGCCGAGTCATACCAAAGACTATAAGAATGGGAGCCATTACCTCCCTGCTTGGCACTCAGCATCAAGGGTTGGAATTGGGGGTTAAATCACCAAAAATGATTCCCGGGCGCGACCACCGCTGCTACTCACTGCTCCCCTCACCTCCCAGGAGGTGATCAGGGGTGATGGGTCAAATGCAGAGAATAATTTTGCCACACCTAGTGTGTGTGTGACAATCATTGGTACTTTAACTTTAACTTAATATATATATATATATATATATATATAAACGGTAGAAAAATGGATGGATGGATGGTTTATATATATATATATATATATATATATATATATATATATAAATATATACATATATATGTATATATATATATATATATACATATATATATACATATATATATATGTATGTATAAACATTTATATATGTTTATATATGTATATAAATATATATATATATACATATACACAGAATATATACTGTATATAAATGTTTATACATACATACATATATAAATATATTTATATATATATATATATATATTGTGCTATATATATATATATATATATATATATATATATATATATATATATATACATATACACACACACACATACATATATATGTTGTGGCTTGTGCAGCCCTTTGAGACACTCGTGATTTAGGGCTATATAAATAATCTTTGATTGATTGATTGACTGATATATACTGTATGTATATATATATATATATATATATATATATATATATATATATATATATATATATATATATATATATATACGTTAGGTCAGGAAAAACCACAGAGGCTATTTCATCCCTACAAGCCTGTTTCACAGGATTCCCTGCTCTTCAGGGGATTTTATACACATACATGTAATTCTATATAAATATAAAAGGGGATTTTATATCAATATAAAATCCCCCGCAGGTTTCCCTGCTCTTCAGGGGATTTTATATAAATATATATAATTTTATATACAAATAAAAGGGGATTTTATATAAATATAAAATCCCCTTTTATATGTATATAAAATTATATATATTTATATAAAATCCTCTTTTATATTTATATAAAATTATATATATTTATATAAAATCCCCTGAAGAGCAGGGAAACCTGCGGAACAGGCTTGTAGGGATGAAAAAGCCTCTGTTTTTTCCTGACCTAACGTATATTCCGCTTTACCCCGGTATTGAGCACTGTATAACGGATAAACCACAGTAACCTCGACTATATATATATATATATATATGTGTATATACATATATATATATATTTTTTTTTTATACTTTAGAGCAGGGCCTCTTAGTAGTGTTAGCATCTTAGTAGTGTTAGCCTCTTAGTAGTGTTAGCATCTTAGTAGTGTTAGCCTCTTAGTAGTGTTAGCATCTTAGTAGTGTTAGCCTCTTAGTAGTGTTAGCATCTCAGTAGTGTTAGCATCTTAGTAGCGTTAGCCTATTAGTAGAGTTAGCATCTTATTGTGTTAGCATCTTAGTAGTGTTAGCCTCTTAGTAGTGTTAGCATCTTAGTAGTGTTAGCATCTTAGTAGCGTTAGCCTATTAGTAGAGTTAGCATCTTGATGTGTTAGCATCTTAGTAGTGTTAGCATTTTAGTAGTGTTAGCATCTTAGTAGCATTAGCCTATTAGTAGAGTTATCATCTTATTGTGTTAGCATCTTAGTAGTGTTAGCCTCTTAGTAGTGTTAGCCTATTAGTAGTGTTAGCATCTTAGTAGTGTTAGTCTCTTAGTAGTGTTAGCATCTTATTGTGTCAGCATCTTAGTAGTGTTAGCCTCCTAGTAGTGTTAGCCTCTTAGTAGTGTTAGCCTCCTAGTAGTGTTAGCATCTTAGTAGTGTTAGCCTCTTAGTAGTGTTAGCATCTTAGTAGTGTTAGCCTCTTAGTAGAGTTAGCCTCTTAGTAGTGCTAGCATCTTATTGTGTTAGCCTCTTAGTAGTGTTAGCCTTTTAGTAGTGTTAGCATCTGAGTAGTGTTAGCATCATAGTAGTGTTAGCATCTTATTGTGTTAGCATCTTAATAGTGTTAGCATCTTATTATGTTAGCATCTTAGTAGTGTTAGCATCTTAGTAGTGTTAGCATCTTATTATGTTAGCATCTTAGTAGTGTTAGCATCTTATTGTGTTAGCATCTTAGTAGTATTAGCATCTTAGTAGTGTTAGCATCTTAGTAGTGTTAGCATCTTAGTAGCATTAGCCTCTTAGTAGAGTTAGCATCTTATTGTGATAGCCTCTTAGTAGTGTTAGCATCTTAGTAGTGTTAGCCTCTTAGTAGTGTTAGCATCTTAGTAGTGTTAGCCTCTTAGTAGTGTTAGCATCTTAGTAGTGTTAGCCTCTTAGTAGTGTTAGCATTTGACTAGTGTTAGCATCTTATTGTGTTAGCATCTTAGTAGTGTTAGCCTCTTAGTAGTGTTAGCATCTTATTGTGTTAGCATCTTATTGTGTTAGCATCTTAGTAGTGTTAGCATCTCAGTAGTGTTAGTATCTCAGTAGTGTTAGCATCTTAGTAGTGTTAGCATCTTATTGTGTTAGCCTCTTAGTAGTGTTAGCATCTTAGTAGTGTTAGCCTCTTAGTATTGTTAGCATCTTAGTAGTGTTAGCCTCTTAGTAGTGTTAGCATTTGACTAATGTTAGCATCTTATTGTGTTAGCATCTTAGTAGTGTAAGCCTCTTAGTAGTGTTAGCATCTGAGTAGTGTTAGCATCTTAGTAGTGTTAGCATCTTATTGTGTTAGCATCTTAATAGTGTTAGCATCTTAGTAGTGTTAGCCTCTTAGTAGAGTTAGCCTCTTAGTAGTGTTAGCATCTTATTGTGTTAGCCTCTTAGTAGTGTTAGCATCTGAGTAGTGGCGCAGTGGAAGAATGGCCATGCGCGACTCGAGGGTCCCTGGTTCAATCCTCACCTAGTACCAACCTCGTCATGTCCGTTGTGTCCTGAGCAAGACACTTCACCCTTGCTCCTGATGGGTGCTGGTTAGCGCCTTGCATGGCAGCTCCCTCCATCAGTGTGTGAATGGGTAAATGTGGAAGTAGTGTCAAAGCGCTTTGAGTACCTTGAAGGTAGAAAAGCGCTATACAAGTACAACCCATTTATTTATTTATTATGTTAGCATCTTAGTAGTGTTAGCATCTTAGTAGTGTTAGCATCTTATTATGTTAGCATCTTAGTAGTGTTAGCATCTTATTGTGTTAGCATCTTAGTAGTATTAGCATCTTAGTAGTGTTAGCATCTTAGTAGTGTTAGCATCTTAGTAGCATTAGCCTCTTAGTAGAGTTAGCATCTTATTGTGATAGCCTCTTAGTAGTGTTAGCATCTTAGTAGTGTTAGCCTCTTAGTAGTGTTAGCATCTTAGTAGTGTTAGCCTCTTAGTAGTGTTAGCATCTTAGTAGTGTTAGCCTCTTAGTAGTGTTAGCATTTGACTAGTGTTAGCATCTTATTGTGTTAGCATCTTAGTAGTGTTAGCCTCTTAGTAGTGTTAGCATCTTATTGTGTTAGCATCTTATTGTGTTAGCATCTTAGTAGTGTTAGCATCTCAGTAGTGTTAGTATCTCAGTAGTGTTAGCATCTTAGTAGTGTTAGCATCTTATTGTGTTAGCCTCTTAGTAGTGTTAGCATCTTAGTAGTGTTAGCCTCTTAGTATTGTTAGCATCTTAGTAGTGTTAGCCTCTTAGTAGTGTTAGCATTTGACTAATGTTAGCATCTTATTGTGTTAGCATCTTAGTAGTGTAAGCCTCTTAGTAGTGTTAGCATCTGAGTAGTGTTAGCATCTTAGTAGTGTTAGCATCTTATTGTGTTAGCATCTTAATAGTGTTAGCATCTTAGTAGTGTTAGCCTCTTAGTAGAGTTAGCCTCTTAGTAGTGTTAGCATCTTATTGTGTTAGCCTCTTAGTAGTGTTAGCATCTGAGTAGTGGCGCAGTGGAAGAATGGCCATGCGCGACTCGAGGGTCCCTGGTTCAATCCTCACCTAGTACCAACCTCGTCATGTCCGTTGTGTCCTGAGCAAGACACTTCACCCTTGCTCCTGATGGGTGCTGGTTAGCGCCTTGCATGGCAGCTCCCTCCATCAGTGTGTGAATGGGTAAATGTGGAAGTAGTGTCAAAGCGCTTTGAGTACCTTGAAGGTAGAAAAGCGCTATACAAGTACAACCCATTTATTTATTTATTATGTTAGCATCTTAGTAGTGTTAGCATCTTAGTAGTGTTAGCATCTTATTATGTTAGCATCTTAGTAGTGTTAGCATCTTATTGTGTTAGCATCTTAGTAGTATTAGCATCTTAGTAGTATTAGCCTCTTAGTAGTGTTAGCATCTTAGTAGTGTTAGCATCTTATTGTGTTAGCATCTTAGTAGTATTAGCATCTTAGTAGTGTTAGCATCTTAGTAGCATTAGCCTCTTAGTAGAGTTAGCATCTTATTGTGTTAGCCTCTTAGTAGTGTTAGCATCTTAGTAGCGTTAGCCTCTTAGTAGTGTTAGCATCTTAGTAGTGTTAGCCTCTTAGTAGTGTTAGCATCTTAGTAGTGTTAGCCTCTTAGTAGTGTTAGCATTTGACTAGTGTTAGCATCTTATTGTGTTAGCATCTTAGTAGTGTTAGCCTCTTAGTAGTGTTAGCATCTTATTGTGTTAGCATCTTATTGTGTTAGCATCTTAGTAGTGTTAGCATCTCAGTAGTGTTAGTATCTCAGTAGTGTTAGCATCTTAGTAGTGTTAGCATCTTATTGTGTTAGCCTCTTAGTAGTGTTAGCATCTTATTGTGTTAGCCTCTTAGTAGTGTTAGCATCTTAGTAGTGTTAGCACTTGAACGCACCTTGCAGCCGTGTGTGTGTGTGTGTGTGCGTGATTATCCGTAAAAAAACCTGAATGAAGTGGTGGAGGAAGTCGTGGTGCCGCCCCCCTGCCGCCCTCCCTCACCCCCTCCTTTGACTACTTGAACTTCCTGGCTGGGGGGCGATGCTGACAGATGAATATCTCCAAGATGGCGGCGCTGTTTGTTTAGCGGACGAGGGAAGACGGGAGGAGGAAGGTCGGCTGATAAGCTCGGTGTTTACTCACCGCCGCCTTACTCCTCACTCAAGGCCCTCTGATGTGGCCCCTCCCCCGCACCCCCACCCCCATCCCCCCGGGCCCCGCCACATCACACACGCACACATTCTGTCCTGGTTGAAAGTGGGCGGGGCCGTAAAAGGCTTACGGATAATAGACGGCGGCCATTTAGCGACCATGCGAGCTGACATGGCCGAGCTTTTAGACTTTGCGATGTTAATCCTCTCTTTCATCACGCCTGTGGAGAGTGTGTGTGAGTGTGTGAGTGTGTGAGTGTGTGTGTCACCGACCTCCAACCTCTCTCGTCCGTCAAGGTGTCACTCGGGTTGCGCGTCAGGCTCACTAATGCACTTTTATCTCCAAACTTCCACTTCTAGTTTCCGACGCTCTAACCCGCTAACCTTTGAACCCTTGTCCTTACAGAGCAGTCGCTGCTGGAGGTCAAGCAGCAGGCGAGCGCAGGCGAGCGCACGGCCCAGGCGTCGGGACCCTCGCCGCTTGCCGCAGCCGCCGCCACCCCTAAGGCCCCCAAGAAGGAGCACAGCGTCCAGTCCATCCTGCGCGGCAGCAACAGCGAGTCTCCCGCCCGACCGCGCTGCGCCTACAGCCCCGAGCGTCCCCTCTACCCCCGCGCCTTGTACCCGCCTCTAAGGGGCCACGTCAGCGAGGACTTTCTCAAAGCGTTCCCCCGCTCCCCTGGCAACCAGTCGTCGGCCACGCCCAGCCCGTCAGCGAGGAGCAGCCCCGAGAGCAGCCCCCGAGGGAGCCCGTCCACTCCTGCGCCAGCTTCGTTTTTCCCTGGATTGGGTCCCTACCCCAGCTACTCACCGCCATCCGCCCCCCTGTCACCCTTCTACGCCCCAGCTGCGCCCTACTCACGCTACCTCCTGCCCCACCACTATCCCCTGCCCGGCAGCGGCGTCCCCACCGTAGGGAACATCTACCCCAGGATGTACCCCCTCTACAGCAACCTCCTTCCCCCACACATGCCCCTACTCCCATCAGACGCAGCTGGGAGGCGCTTCCTTATGTCTGACTCCACCCAGCCATCCTCCATCCCGGCCCACAGGGACTTCCTCCTGCCAGGGCCCACTAGTGCCTTCTCCGCTGCCACCTCTCTCAAGGACAAGGCAGGCCCGCACCACACTTATGCCGGGCACCCGCACCCTTCTGAGCACGCTCCCTCCAACGGATCCCCCACCGCAGGCACGGCTCCGCCCAGTGAGCGGGCACCTACCAAGCCTACCTCCGCCCTCCTGGGTGAGCCCATTTCCGACGAGGAAGTGATGAACCTGAGCAAGGTGAAGCGGGGCGTGAACTCGGCGGGCTACAAGGCTCTGCCGTACCCGCTGAAGAAGCACAACGGCAAGATCAAGTACGAGTGCAACATCTGCAGCAAGACTTTTGGACAGCTGTCAAACCTCAAGGTACTGCTTCTGGTTCTGCTGCAAAACCTCATGAGAGACTGAGGAGTTTCACCTTGGTGACGTTCTCACTTCCTGTCCCGCAGGTTCACCTCCGAGTCCACAGCGGCGAGCGCCCCTTCAAGTGTCAGACATGCAACAAGGGCTTCACGCAGCTGGCTCACCTGCAGAAACACTACCTGGTCCACACGGGCGAGAAGCCGCACGAGTGCCAGGTGAGGCTCGGGTGGCGCCGGCGGTGCCGTATCCTAGGTAGCGGCAGAAAGGGTATGGCCAACACCGTTTCAAAGTTGGTACCAAACATGAGTGGCTTTTGACCAATCATTTAGGAGATGGTCTGGCTGTACTCCATACTTGCCAACCCTCCCAATTTTTCCGGGAGACTCCCGAATTTCAGTGTACCTCCCAAAAATCTCCCGGGGCAACCACTCTCCCGAATTTCTCCCGATATTCACCCGGACAACTATATTAAGGGTGTGCCGTGATGGCACTGCCGTTAGCGCCCTCTACAAACTGTCGACGCATCAGCTTTTTCACCATACAAACAGCGTGCCGGCCCAGCCACATGTTGTTTGCAGCTTCTGCATACACACGACAGGGACTGCAAGGTATACTTAGTCAACAGTCATACAGGTCACACTGAGGGTTGCCGTATAAACAGCTTTAACACTGTTACAAATATGCGCCACACTGTGAACCCACACCAAACAAGAATGACAAACACATTTCGGGAGAACATCCGCACCGTAGCACAACATAAACACAACAGAACAAATACCCAGAATCCCTTGCATCCCTAACTCTTCCGGGCTACACTATACACCCGGGCTACCACCTAACCCCGCCCCCCCAACCCCCCCCAACCCCCACCAATCTCCCGAATTCGAAGGTCTCAAGGTTGGGAAGTATGCTGTACTCTTTCTGTTTTGGTCAAAAGCCCCTCACGTGACTACAAGGCGTCACTTGAAAACCGAGTTGGCCATACTCTCTATATGCACGGGTGCGGGCAACAGTCTTCAGGCGAGGAGCTGACGCGACATTTGTTTTTTTTTCTCCCGCCAGGTGTGTCACAAGCGCTTCAGCAGCACCAGCAATCTCAAGACTCACCTGCGCCTGCACTCGGGCGAGAAGCCATACCACTGCAAGCTCTGCCCCGCCAAGTTCACCCAGTTTGTGCACCTCAAGCTCCACAAGCGCCTGCACTCCCGCGAGCGGCCGCACAAGTGCCCGCAGTGCCACCGCCACTACATCCACCTGTGCAGCCTGCGCCTCCACCTCAAGGGCTACTGCCCGGCCTCGCCCGCCCCCCGCCGGACCCCCCCGGACGAGGTGCGGCGCGCCAACGAGGAGATCGAGCGCTTCGACATGAGCGAGCACGCCGAGCAGCTGGAGCAGCTGCGCGGCGGCGTGGAGCTGGAGGCCGTGCTGGAGAAGCAGGTCCTGGGGATGCTGTGGCGAGACGGCGAGTGCCCGAAGTCGGCCCGCTTCAGGGGCGGCGAACTTCCCTACGAGGAGACGTCGGTCATCAAGATGCGGCCGCTCGTCGTCAAGCAGGAGAGCGAGGATCACGTGTAGATAAATACACAACCACTTCCTGGGGCGCTGGCGGCCATCAGGAGGCCTTCAGGGACTCGCCACTCAGGACTGAACTTTGACAATCACCGAGCGTCTTCTTCCCGTCCAAATGTAGCCTCTTAATTTATTAGCGGGACCACGTCTTTGCCTCTCGTCTTCGCCTCAAACGCTCCAAAAACTGCGAGAGGAACTCCGCCTCCACGCCGGCGTTTCCCAAAGTGTGACTGCGTCTTTTTCCCGCGCCTACTTAATTTAAATGAAAGGAACAAAGGGCGGTGTGTGTGTGTGTGTGTGTGTGTGTGTGTGTGTGTGTGTGTGTGTGTGTGTGTGTGTGTGTGTGTGTCTCACAACAGTTACCTCAGTGTGTGTGTGAAGGGAAGGCTGACGACGGATCGTTCTATTTATTTGCTCCTTGGCGAGGCGGAGACGGCGCCGAGCGGCGTGCGGCTGGTCAACATGTAGCACAACGTGTTTTGTCGTTTTTATTTTTGGATTTCAAAGTCCCCCGCCAGCGACTTCCACTCGACACGAGAAACCAAAGTTCACTGGACTGGAAGGAAAAGGGGAAGAATGTGAAAGGAAAGGGATGAAGTCGTCGGGGGGCGGACGGAGCGAAGACTTTGGCTGTTTGGTCCGTAGCCCCGCCCACACAAGCACGTCTCTATGCACTGGCCCCGCCCACTACTCCTCCACTGTGTGCAGCTTTTTTTTTCTTTTTTTTCTTCCTCTTTCGGAATGGTGGACTCCACCTGAGTCTCTCCGAGCTTTAACGACTGTCTCTGTTTACATTCTGGTTTACAAAAGTTATTTATGTGCAAAAATGTCCAAATGTGTAAATTATGATAACTATAAATGTTCACTGCCTTTCATCTAAAACTATGACGTCATTGTCTTTATTGCTGTGTCACCCTTCATCAGCTGTGTGCCATTTCTTCCAGGAAAATATCCCAGATTACCCAGAATTCCGGGCTTCCCGGGACATTTTTCCTATAAAAAATAAACGGGACATTTTCCGAACTTGCCCAACTCCCCACATTTCTCACCCGATTCGAACCGTTCCACACTCCACTCACCTTGGACAAATCAAAAAAGTTCCAGGAATTTCCCAGAATTCCCGGTTTTTCAAAGTTCTATTTTCAACTACTGTCAACAAAGTTTTTCACATTTTTCAAACAATTCCAACCATTCCACCTTCAAAACATTCCTCTTAGTGGTGACAACAAATGTTCCATTTTTTTTTTTTTGTCCAAATTCCCAGTTTTCCTGAAATTCCAGGAAATCTGAAATACTCATTCTCAATTCAAACTGTTACTATCAACATTTTTCAACTGATTCGAAAAATTCCAACACAAATCCATTCATATCGTCTAGGACAATTGTACTAGTATCAATATTTTCAAAAAGTCCAGGTTTTCCCAAAATTCCCAAATTTCCAGGAAATTTCTATTAAAATTAATGAACGTATTCAAAGTTCTAAAATGTGCTAAATTTTAAGTTTATAAGTTTTACGCCATTTTTAAACCCGATTCTGACTTTTCAACCATCCACACAAACTACTCTTCCGATAGCTTGAATGCAAAACATGTTTTCCCTTTCTCAAAATTCCCGGTTTTCCCGGAATTTCCAAAAGATCTGAAATACCCATTCTCAATTGAAACTGTTACTATGTCGACACATTTCAACAGATTCCAACAATTCCAACACCAACACATTCAATAGTCTAGGACAATTGTGGTAGTATCAATATTTTTAAAAATTCCCGGTTATAGCGAAATTTCAGAATTTCCAGTAAATTCCCATTAAAATGAATGAACATATTCAAAGTTCTACAATGCCCTAAATTATCCAAATTCTCAAAATTTGGAATTTCTCAATCAACTGCATATCCCATGTTTTCTCACACGATCCGAACGGTTCCAACATCCAAACACTCCACTCACTTTGGACAATCAAACTTCCAACTTCATACTTCCAAGCTCAAAAAATTTCCAGGAATTCCCAGTTTTCCAAAGTCCTATTTTCAACTTGTCCCCAAAGTTTTCACAGTCAACATTGTTCAAACAATTCCAACCATTCCACCTTCAAAACATTCCTCTTAATGGGGACAACAAATGTTCCGGTTTTTTTTGTTTGTAAAAATTCCCAATTTTCCCGAAATTCCAGGAGTTCTGAAATACCCATTCTCAATTCAAACAAACTACGAAGCTGATGCTTACAAGTTTAAAAAAAAAAATTCCAGGAATTCCCGGTTTTCCAAAGTCCTATTTGTCCCCAAAGTTTTCACAGTCGACATTTTTCAAACAATTCCAACCATTCCACCTTCAAAACATTCTTCTTAGTGGTGACAACAAATGTTCTATTTTTTTGTTTGTTTGTCCAAATTCCCGGTTTTCCCGAAATTCCAGGAGACCTAAAATACCCATTCTCAATTCAAACTGTTACTATGTCAACAATATTTCAACAGATTCGAAAGATTCCAACACCAACACATTCATACAATTTAGGACAATTGTGCTAGTATCAATATATATATATATATATATATATATATATATATATATATATATATATATATATATATATATATATATATATATATATGTGTTTAATTCCCGGTTTTCCCGAAATTCCAAAATTTCCAGGAAATTCTCATTATAATGAGTTGTTTTTTTTTAAATTGCGCCATTCCCACCTTTCAAGCATCCTCACACACTACTCTTCAGATATCTTGAACGCAAAACATGTTTTCCCTTTCTCAAAATTCCCAGTTTTCCTGGAATTTCCAGGAATTTCTCCTCATTGACAATGAATGGGAAATATACAATCGACTGCATATCCCGCATTTTGTCACACGATCCGAACCGTTCTAACATCCACACACTCCACTGACCTTGGACAATTCAACAAGTTCAAAATATTCCAGGAATTCCCAGAATTCCCGGTTTTCCAAAGTCCTATTTTCAACTCCTGTCCCCAAAGTTTTCACAGTCGACATTTTTCAAACAATTCCAACCATTCCACCTTCAAATTATTCCTCTTAGTGGGGACAACAAATGTTCTGTTTTTTTTGTTTGTAAAAATTCCCAATTTTCCCGAAATTCCAGGAGTTCTGAAATACCCATTCTCAATTCAAACTATTACCATGTCAACATTTTTCAACAGATTCGAAAAATTCCAACACCAACACATTCGTACCATTTAGGACAATTGTGCTAGTATCAATTTTTTTTTTTTAATTCCCGGTTTTCCCGGAATTTTCAGGAAATTCTCCTCATTGACAATGAATGGGAAATATACAATCGACTGCATATCCCACATTACTCACCCGATTTGAACCATTCCACCATCCAAACACTCCACTCACCTTGGAAAAACAAACTACGAAGCTGATACTTACAAGCTTAAAAAAATAAATTCCAGGAATTCCTGGTTTTCCAAAGTCCTATTTTCAACTCTTGTCCCCAAAGTTTTCACAGTCGACATTTTTCAAACAATTCCAACCATTCCACCTTCAAAACATTCCTCTTAGTGTGGACAACAAATGTTCTGTTTTTTTTGTTTGTAAAAATTCCCAATTTTCCCGAAATTCCAGGAGTTCTGAAATACCCATTCTCAATTCAAACTATTACCATGTCAACATTTTCCAACAGATTCGAAAAATTCCAATGCCAACCCATTCATACCATCTAGGACAATTGTGCTAGTATCAATATTTTCTAAAATTACAGGTTTTCCTGAAATTCCTAAATTTCCAGGAAATTCTCATTAAAATGAGTGAACATATTCAAAGTTCTACAATGCCCTAAAGTTTAAAAATAATGTTTTCGCCATTCCCACCTTGCAACCATCCTCACACACTACTCTTCAGATATCTCGAAAGCAAAACATGTTTTTTCCTCTTTCAGAATTTCCAGTTTTCACGGAATTTCCAGGAATTTCTCCTCATTGACAATGAATGGGAAGTATACAATTGACTGCATATCCCACATTTGGGAGTGTCATACAGAGCAGAGTGGTCTGTGATTGACAGCTACTAACATGTTCAAGTCAGTAGTGGGAGTGTCATACGGAGCAGATGTCTGTGATTGACAGCTACTAACATGTTCAAGTCAGTAGTGGGAGTGTCATACAGAGCAGAGTGATCTGTGATTGACAGCTACTAACATGTTCAAGTCAGTAGTGGGAGTGTCATACGGAGCAGATGTCTGTGATTGACAGCTACTAACATGTTCAAGTCAGTAGTGGGAGTGTCATACAGAGCAGAGTTGTCTGTGATTGACAGCTACTAACATGTTCAAGTCAGTAGTGGGAGTGTCATACGGAGCAGATGTCTGTGATTGAAAGCTACTAACATGTTCAAGTCAGTAGTGGGAGTGTCATACGGAGCAGATGTCTGTGATTGACAGCTACTAACATGTTCAAGTCAGTAGTGGGAGTGTCATACGGAGCAGATGTCTGTGATTGACAGCTACTAACATGTTCAAGTCAGTAGTGGGAGTGTCATACGGAGCAGATGTCTGTGATTGACAGCTACTAACATGTTCAAGTCAGTAGTGGGAGTGTCATACGGAGCAGATGTCTGTGATTGACAGCTACTAACATGTTCAAGTCAGTAGTGGGAGTGTCATACAGAGCAGAGTTGTCTGTGATTGACAGCTACTAACACCAATCAGTGCATGCTGCTGGCAAAGTCGAGGGCCCCTGATTGATGGGGTGGGGACCCCGACTTTGACTTCAGCCCATATAAGGGCGTGCATTGAAGCGACCCTGCAGGCTCCAAGGAGAATATTAGTCAGGCCCTGCTTTGAAGTCTGATACTGCCACAGAGTGATACTGCGATACTGCCATAGTGTGTTACTGGCATAATGTGATACTGCGATACTGTGATACTGCCATAATGTGATACTGTGATACTGCCACAGTGTGATACTGTGATACTGTAATACTGTGATACTGTTGTACTGTTATACTGTGATATTGTAATACTGTAATACTGCAATACTGTTATATTGATATACTGCCATACTGTTATACTATGATACCGCCATACTGTGATACTGTTATACTGTGATACTGCCATACTGTGATACTGTTATACTGCTATACTTTGATACTGCCATATTGTGATACTGTTATACTGTGATACTGCCATACTGTAATACTGTTATACTGCCATACTGTGATACTGTTATGCTGTGATACTGCCATATTGTCATACTGTTATACTGTGATACTGACATACTGTGATGCTCTTATACTATGATACTGTGATTCTGCCATACTGTGATACTGTTATACTATGATACTGTGATACTGCCATACTGTGATACTGCTATACTGTGATACTGCCATACTGTGATACTGTTATACTGTGATACTGCCATACTGTGATGCTGTTATACTGTGATACTGTTATACTGCCATACTGTGATACTGCCACAGTGCGATACTGTGATACTGTGATACTCTAATACTGCGATACTGCCATACTGTGATACTGTTGTACTGTTATACTGTGATATTGTAATACTGTGATACTGTTATACTGTGATACTGCCATACTGTGATACTGCCACAGTGCGATACTGTGATACTGTAATACTGTGATACTGCCATACTGTGATACTGTTGTACTGTTATACTGTGATATTGTAATACTGTGATACTGTTATATTGAGATACTGCCATACTGGGATACTGTGATACTGCCATACTGTGATACTGCCATACTGTGATACCGCCATACTGTGATACTGTTATACTGCCATACTGTGATGCTGTTATACTGTGATACCGCCATACTGTGATACTGTTATACTGCCATACTGTGATGCTGTTATACTGTGATACTGTTATACTATGATACTGTGGTACTGTTATACTGTGATATTGTAATACTGTGATACTGCAATACTGTGATACTGTTTAATTGAGATACTGCCATACTGTGATACTGCCATACTGTGATACTGTTATACTGTGATACTGCCATACTGTGATACCGCCATACTGTGATACTGTTATACTGCCACACTGTGATACTGTTATACTGCCATACTGTGATACTGTTATACTGTGATGCTGTAATACTGTGATATTGCAATACTGTTATACTGTGATACAGTTATACTATGATACTGTGATACTGTTATACTGTGATACTGCCATACTGTGGTATTGTGATACTGCCATACTGTGATACTGTGATAATGTGATACTGCCATACTGTGATACTGTTATACTGCCATACTGTGATGCTGTGATACTGTGATACTGCAATACTGTGATACTGCCATACAGTTATACTATGATACTGTGATACTGCCATACTGTGATACTATCATACTGTGATAATGTGATGCTGTCATACTGTGATACTATTATACTGCCATACTGTGATACTGTAATACTGCCATACTGTGATAATGTTACACACGGATATTGTTATACTGCCATACTGTGATACTGCCGTACTGTGATAATGTAATACTGTGATACTGTTATATTGTGAAACTGTTATACTGTGATGATGTAATATAGGATACTGTAATTCTGTGATATTGTAATACTGTGATATTTTAACACTGTGATTGTAGCTGAGATAGGCTCCAGCGCCCCCCACGACCCCAAAGGGAATAAGCGGTAGAAAATGGATGGATGGATGGATATTGTAATACTGCAATACTGTGAAAACTTAATACTGTCTTACTGCAATATAGTAAGATTGTGATACTGTTATACTGTGATAAGGTAATACTGCAATACTGTGATACTGCAATACTGTGATAATATAATACTGCGATACTGTAATACTGCAATACTGTGATACTAAAATGCTGCAATAGTGTGATACTGTGATAATGTAATACTGTGACATTGTTATAATGTATTACTGCAATACTGTGGTACTGTAATACTGCGATACTGTAATACTGCAATACTGCCATACTAAAATGCTGCAATAGTGTGATACTGTGATAATGTAATACTGTGATATTGTTACAATGTATTACTGCAATACTGTGGTACTGCAATACTGTGATAATGTAATAATGTAATACGATGATACTGCAATACTGTCATACTAAAATACTGCAATACTGTGATAATGTAATACTGCAATACTGTGATACTAAATACTGCAATATTGTGATACTAAATACTGCAATATTGTGATACTGCAATATTGTGATTATACTGCAATATTGTGATACTGCAATACTGTGATTATATTGTGATACTAAAATACTGCAATAGTGTGATACTGTGATATTGTGATACTGCAAAACTGCAATACTGTGATACTAAAATACTGCAATAGTGTGATACTGTGATAATGTAATACTGTGATATTGTTACAATGTATTACTGCAATACTGTGGTACTGCAATACTGTGATAATGTAATACTGTGATATTGCTACAATGTATTACTGCAATACTGTGATACTGCAATACTGTGATAATGTAATACTGTAATACGATGATACTGCAATACTGTGATAATGTAATACTGCAATACTGTGATACTAAATACTGCAATATTGTGATACTGCAATACTGTGATTATATTGCCATACCATAATACGGTGATACTGCAATACTGTGATACAAAATACTGCAATAGTGTGATACTGTGATAAAGTGATATTGTGATAATGTAAAACTGCAATACTGTGATATGGTGATACTACAATACTGTGATACAAAATTATTGCGATACTGTAATACTGCAATACTGTGATAATGCTATGCTGCGATAATGTAATACTGTGATACCCTGACACTGCGATACTGTGATATGTGATACTGCGTTACTGTGATACCGCAATACTGCTATACTGTGACACTAGAATACTCTGATACTGCAATAATGTGATACTGCAATACTGTCATACTGTGATACTGCAATAATGTAATAGTGTCATACTGTGATATTGCAATACTGACAATGTAATGCTAGGATAGTGTGATACTGCAATGCTGCGATAATGTAATAGTGTGATACGGTGATATGTTATACCGCAATACTGTGATATTGGGATACTGAAATATTGTGATAATGGGATACTGCAATACTGTGATACTACAATACTATTATACTGCGATAATGCTATATTGCAATACTGTGATACTACAATACTGTTATACTGCGATAATGGGATACTGCGATACTGCAATAATGTAATACTTTGATACTGCAATAATGCTATACTGCAATAATTGATACTGCGATACTGTGATACTGCAATACTGTGATACAGCAACAGAGGTGGGTAGTAACGCGCTACATTTACTCCGTTACATCTACTTGAGTAACTTTTGGGATAAATTGTACTTCTAAGAGTAGTTTTAATGCAACATACTTTTACTTTTACTTGAGTATATTTATAGAGAAGAAACGCTACTTTTACTCCGCTACTTTTATCTACATTCAGCTCGCTACTCGCTACAAATTTTTATCGATCTGTTAATGCACGCTTTGTTTGTTTTGGTCTGTCAGACAGACCTTCATAGTGTCTGCGTTTCAACAAATACAGTCACTGGTGACGTTCACTTCGTTCCACCAATCAGATGCAGTCACTGGTGACGTTGGACCAATCAAACAGAGCCAGGGGTCACATGACCTGACTTAAACAAGTTGAAACAAGTTATTCGGGTGTTACCATTTAGTGGTCAATTGTACGGAATATGTACTGTACTGTGCAATCTACTAATAAAAGTTCCAATCAATCAATCAAAAGTGTGAAGGAAAAAAGACCCTTTTTTATTTCAACCGTACATCCTGTCAAAAGCCTAAAGACTGACTTCACAGTTCCTGTCTTCACAATAAAAGTGCCGCTCAATCGCGCCTGCGCTTTCAAAATAAGAGTCTCCGAAAGCCAGCACAAACAAGCTAGCAAGCTACGGAGTTTGCCGCCAATGTATTTCTTGTAAAGTGTATAAAAACAAATATGGAAGCTGTACAAATAAGAAGCCAAAAACCAACCACTTTCATGTGGTATTAGACAGAAAGGAGGAACTTTTTTTCTCCTCCATTTGAAAACGTGGACGTTATCATCACTACTGTCTGATTCCAATCAATGCAAGTCATCAGAATCAGGTAATACACCAACTTATATTCTTGTCTTCATGAAAGAAAGGAATCTATATGTGTTAAACATGCATGTATATTCATTAAAACACCTTTAACATGTAAACAAAAACGGCAAAATAAATAAATATAAATTATATACTGTATATATCAATGTATGTATATATATATATATATATATATATATATATATATATATATATATATATATATATATATATATATATATATATATATATATACATATATATATATATGTGTGTGTATATATGTTACTCATCAGTTACTCAGTACTTGAGTAGTTTTTTCACAACATACTTTTTACTTTTACTCAAGTAAATATTTGGGTGACTACTCCTTACTTTTACTTGAGTAATAAATCTCTAAAGTAACAGTACTCTTACTTGAGTACAATTTCTGGCTACTCTACCCACCTCTGTACAGCAATAATGCTATACTGCAATTTTGTGATACTGCGATACTGTGATACTGCAATACTGTGATAATGTAATACTGCAGAACTGCGATAATATATAACTGTGATAGTGTGATACTGCAGTACTGCAAAACTGTGACGCTGCAATACTGTGATTTTGCGATACTGCTATAGTGCCATACTGTGATACTGCAATATTGTGATATTGCGATACTGCTATAGTGCCATACTGTGATATTGCCATACTGTGATACTGCAATACTGTGATTTTGCAATACTGCTATAGTGCCATACTGTGATATTGCCATACTGTGATACTGCAATACTGTGATTTTGCAATACTGCTATAGTGCCATACTGTGATACTGCTATACTGTGATATTGTCATTAAATGCTTCTTAAGTAGGACAAATACTTCATGTGCTGACTCGACAATATTTGAAAGAAAAAGCTTGTCTTCTTCTTCTTCTTTTAGTAAAAGCAGGCGTCGTCAATCTTGACTTTACGTCCTTTTCTGTGCGGCGGCAGGAAACTAGTCTCTCTCTCTCATTGTCTCCTCGCTCACTTAGAAGATTATGTCCTGCTTTTATTTGAATAAAATACCGCATAAATATCCACTTGAAATCTGCATTCCTCTCCTGTTGGGCTGACTCGCTCGGGACTGGGCGGCCTCCTCTTCCTACGCTGTGCACTTGCTCAGGAGTCGGCTCCGCCCCTTAAACCTCTAAAAAACGTGTCAAGGTACTCGATATTTGTAGTACAATTGTCACATTTGAAAAATACTCGCTGTATTGTGTTTCCCAGTCCTGGGAAACTTATTTTCTATTATTATTTTGTGGCGATCCATAAAGATATTCATTCAATTTCCAAGTTGCGAGTGAACAATGCTAACACCGGATGCTAACAACACAGCGAATGGTCGCAGCTGCAACTGTCAAGTCGACCGACATTTGACCAAACAACTTGCGCCCGTGGTTTCGCCACAAAAAAAGCCCACTTCTCAGGGATCAGCCGGGATGTGATGAAGTATTTCCAGGCAGTGGATCCGATGTGGTGGCCGGGTGATGCTTGGAGGATCCTACAGACTAGCGATGAGTACGGTAACCTACAGAAGAGCACACTCGAGGCTTCTATATTGGGTGGAAGGAGTGTGATATTGTACAAGTAGTATATTGTAATGTAGTTGTAGTGATATTGTACAAGTAATATATTGTAATGTAGTAGTAGTGATATTGTACAACTATTATATTGTAAGTAATGTAGTAGTAGTGATATTGTACAAGTAATATATTGTAATGTAGTAGTAGTTATATTGTACAAGTATTATATTGTAAGTAATGTAGTAGTAGTTATATTGTACAAGTATTATATTGTAAGTAATGTAGTAGTAGTGATATTGTACAAGTATTATATTGTAAATAATGTAGTAGTAGTGATATTGTACAAGTATTATATTGTAAGTAATGTAGTAATAGTGATATTGTACAAGTAATATATTGTAATGTAGTAGTAGTGATATTGTACAAGTATTATATTGTAAGTAATGTAGTAATAGTGATATTGTACAAGTATTATATTGTAAGTAATGTAGTAATAGTGATATTGTACAAGTAATATATTGTAATGTAGTAGTAGTGATATTGTACAAGTATTATATTGTAAGTAATGTAGTAGTAGTGATATTGTACAAGTAATATATTGTAAGTAATGTAGTAATAGTGATATTGTACAAGTAATATATTGTAAGTAATGTAGTAATAGTGATATTGTACAAGTAATATATTGTAAGTATTGTAGTAATAGTGATATTGTACAAGTAGTATATTGTAATGTAGTAATAGTGATATTGTACAAGTAGTATATTGTAAGTAATGTAGTAGTAGTGATATTGTACAAGTATCATATTGTAAATAATGTAGTAGTAGTAGTGATATTGTACAAGTAATATATTGTAATGTAGTAGTAGTGATATTGTACAAGTAATATATTGTAATGTAGTAGTAGTGATATTGTACAAGTATCATATTGTAATGCAGTAGTAGTGATATTGTACAAGTAATATATTGTAAGTAATGTAGTAGTAGTGATATTGTACAAGTAGTATATTGTAAGTAATGTAGTAGTAGTGATATTGTACAATTAATATATTGTAAGTAATGTAGTAATAGTGATATTGTACAAGTAATATATTGTAAGTAATGTAGTAATAGTGATATTGTACAAGTAGTATATTGTAATGTAGTAGTAGTAGTGATATTGTACAAGTAGTATATTGTAAGTAATGTAGTAGTAGTGATATTGTACAAGTAATGTATTGTAATGTAGTAGTAGTGATATTGTACAAGTAACATATTGTAATGTAGTAGTAGTGGTATTGTACAAGTAGTATATTGTAAGTAATGTAGTAATAGTGATATTGTACAAGTAGTATATTGTAAGTAATGTAGTAGTAGTGATATTGTACAAGTAATATATTGTAAGTAATGTAGTAGTAGTGATATTGTACAAGTAATGTATTGTAATGTAGTAGTAGTGATATTGTACAAGTATTATATTGTAAGTAATGTAGTAGTAGTTATATTGTACAAGTAATATATTGTAATGTAGTAGTAGTGATATTGCACAAGTAGTATATTGTAAGTAATGTAGTAGTAGTGATATTGTACAATTAATATATTGTAAGTAATGTAGTAATAGTGATATTGTACAAGTAATATATTGTAAGTAATGTAGTAATAGTGATATTGTACAAGTAGTATATTGTAATGTAGTAGTAGTAGTGATATTGTACAAGTAGTATATTGTAAGTAATGTAGTACTAGTGATATTGTACAAGTAATGTATTGTAATGTAGTAGTAGTGATATTGTACAAGCAACATATTGTAATGTAGTAGTAGTGGTATTGTACAAGTAGTATATTGTAAGTAATGTAGTAATAGTGATATTGTACAAGTAGTATATTGTAAGTAATGTAGTAGTAGTGATATTGTACAAGTAATATATTGTAAGTAATGTAGTAGTAGTGATATTGTACAAGTAATGTATTGTAATGTAGTACTAGTGATATTGTACAAGTATTATATTGTAAATAATGTAGTAATAGTGATATTGTACAAGTAGTATATTGTAATGTAGTAGTAGTGATTTTGTACAAGTAGTATATTGTAATGTAGTAGTAGTAGTGATATTGTACAAGTATTCTAATGTAAGTAATGTAGTAGTAGTGATATTGTACAATTAATATATTGTAAGTAATGTAGTAATAGTGATATTGTACAAGTAATATATTGTAAGTAATGTAGTAATAGTGATATTGTACAAGTAGTATATTGTAATGTAGTAGTAGTAGTGATATTGTACAAGTAGTATATTGTAAGTAATGTAGTAGTAGTGATATTGTACAAGTAATGTATTGTAATGTAGTAGTAGTAGTGATATTGTACAAGTAACATATTGTAATGTAGTAGTAGTGGTATTGTACAAGTAGTATATTGTAAGTAATGTAGTAATAGTGATATTGTACAAGTAGTATATTGTAAGTAATGTAGTAGTAGTGATATTGTACAAGTAATATATTGTAAGTAATGTAGTAGTAGTGATATTGTACAAGTAATGTATTGTAATGTAGTAGTAGTGATATTGTACAAGTATTATATTGTAAGTAATGTAGTAGTAGTTATATTGTACAAGTAATATATTGTAATGTAGTAGTAGTGATATTGTACAAGTATTATATTGTAAGTAATGTAGTAGTAGTGATATTGTACAAGTAATATATTGTAAGTAATGTAGTAGTAGTGATATTGTACAAGTATTATATTGTAAGTAATGTAGTAGTAGTGATATTGTACAAGTAATATATTGTAATGTAGTAGTAGTGATATTGTACAAGTATTATATTGTAAGTAATGTAGTAGTAGTGATATTGTACAAGTATTATATTGTAATGTAGTAGTAGTGATTTTGTACAAGTATTATATTGTAAGTAATGTAGTAGTAGTGATATTGTACAAGTATTATATTGTAATGTAGTAGTAGTGATTTTGTACAAGTATTGTATTGTAAGTAATGTAGTAGTAGTGATATTGTACAAGTAATATATTGTAATGTAGTAGTAGTGATATTGTACAAGTATTATATTGTAAGTAATGTAGTAGTAGTGATATTGTACAAGTAATATATTGTAATGTAGTAGTAGTGATATTGTACAAGTATTATATTGTAAGTAATGTAGTAGTAGTGATATTGTACAAGTATTATATTGTAATGTAGTAGTAGTGATTTTGTACAAGTATTATATTGTAAGTAATGTAGTAGTAGTGATATTGTACAAGTATTACATTGTAATGTAGTAGTAGTGATTTTGTACAAGTATTGTATTGTAAGTAATGTAGTAGTAGTGATATTGTACAAGTAATATATTGTAATGTAGTAGTAGTGATATTGTACAAGTATTATATTGTAAGTAATGTAGTTGTAGTGATATTGTACAAGTAGTATATTGTAATGTAGTAGTAGTGATATTGTACAAGTACTATATTGTAAGTAATGTAGTAGTAGTGATATTGTACAAGTAGTATATTGTAAGTAATGTAGTAATAGTGATATTGTACAAGTAATATATTGTAAGTAATGTAGTAGTAGTGATATTGTACAAGTAATATATTGTAAATAATGTAGTAATAGTGATGTTGTACAAGTAGTATATTGTAAGTAATGTAGTAGTAGTGATATTGTACAAGTATTCTAATGTAAGTAATGTAGTAGTAGTGATATTGTACAAGTATCATATTGTAAATAATGTAGTAGTAGTGATATTGTACAAGTAGTATATTGTAATGTAGTAGTAGTGATATTGTACAAGTATTCTATTGTAAGTAATGTAGTAGTAGTGATATTGTACAAGTATCATATTGTAAATAATGTAGTAGTGATATTGTACAAGTAATATATTGTAAGTAATGTAGTAATAGTGATATTGTACAAGTAATATATTGTAATGTAGTAGTAGTGATATTTTACAAGTAGTATATTGTAAGTAATGTAGTAGTAGTGATATTGTACAAGTATTATATTGTAAATAATGTAGTAATAGTGATGTTGCACAAGTAGTATATTGTAAGTAATGTAGTAGTAGTGATATTGTACAATTAATATATTGTAAGTAATGTAGTAATAGTGATATTGTACAAGTAATATATTGTAAGTAATGTAGTAATAGTGATATTGTACAAGTAGTATATTGTAATGTAGTAGTAGTAGTGATATTGTACAAGTAGTATATTGTAAGTAATGTAGTAGTAGTGATATTGTACAAGTAATGTATTGTAATGTAGTAGTAGTGATATTGTACAAGCAACATATTGTAATGTAGTAGTAGTGGTATTGTACAAGTAGTATATTGTAAGTAATGTAGTAATAGTGATATTGTACAAGTAGTATATTGTAAGTAATGTAGTAGTAGTGATATTGTACAAGTAATATATTGTAAGTAATGTAGTAGTAGTGATATTGTACAAGTAATGTATTGTAATGTAGTACTAGTGATATTGTACAAGTATTATATTGTAAATAATGTAGTAATAGTGATATTGTACAAGTAGTATATTGTAATGTAGTAGTAGTGATATTGTACAAGTAATATATTGTAAGTAATGTAGTAGTAGTGATATTGTACAAGTATTATATTGTAAGTAATGTAGTAGTAGTGATATTGTACAAGTAATATATTGTAATGTAGTAGTAGTGATATTGTACAAGTATTATATTGTAAGTAATGTAGTAGTAGTGATATTGTACAAGTATTATATTGTAATGTAGTAGTAGTGATTTTGTACAAGTATTATATTGTAAGTAATGTAGCAGTAGTGATATTGTACAAGTATTATATTGTAATGTAGTAGTAGTGATTTTGTACAAATATTATATTGTAAGTAATGTAGTAGTAGTGATATTGTACAAGTATTGTATTGTAAGTAATGTAGTAGTAGTGATATTGTACAAGTAATATATTGTAATGTAGTAGTAGTGATATTGTACAAGTATTATATTGTAAGTAATGTAGTTGTAGTGATATTGTACAAGTAGTATATTGTAATGTAGTAGTAGTGATATTGTACAAGTACTATATTGTAAGTAATGTAGTAGTAGTGATATTGTACAAGTAGTATATTGTAAGTAATGTAGTAATAGTGATATTGTACAAGTAGTATATTGTAAGTAATGTAGTAATAGTGATATTGTACAAGTAATATATTGTAATGTAGTAGTAGTGATATTGTACAAGTAATATATTGTAAGTAATGTAGTAGTAGTGATATTGTACAAGTAATATATTGTAAATAATGTAGTAATAGTGATGTTGTACAAGTAGTATATTGTAAGTAATGTAGTAGTAGTGATATTGTACAAGTAGTATATTGTAATGTAGTAGTAGTGATATTGTACAAGTATTCTAATGTAAGTAATGTAGTAGTAGTGATATTGTACAAGTATCATATTGTAAATAATGTAGTAGTAGTGATATTGTACAAGTAGTATATTGTAAGTAATGTAGTAATAGTGATATTGTACAAGTAGTATATTGTAAGTAATGTAGTAGTAGTGATATTGTACAAGTAGTATATTGTAAGTAATGTAGTAGTAGTGATATTGTACAAGTAGTATATTGTAATGTAGTAGTAGTGATATTGTACAAGTAATATATTGTAAGTAATGTAGTAGTAGTGATATTGTACAAGTAATATATTGTAAATAATGTAGTAATAGTGATGTTGTACAAGTAGTATATTGTAAGTAATGTAGTAGTAGTGATATTGTACAAGTAGTATATTGTAATGTAGTAGTAGTAGTGATATTGTACAAGTATTCTAATGTAAGTAATGTAGTAGTAGTGATATTGTACACGTATCATATTGTAAATAATGTAGTAGTAGTGATATTGTACAAGTAATATATTGTAAGTAATGTAGTAATAGTGATATTGTACAAGTAATATATTGTAATGTAGTAGTAGTGATATTTTACAAGTAATATATTGTAAGTAATGTAGTAGTAGTGATATTGTGCAAGTATTATATTGTAAATAATGTAGTAATAGTGATGTTGCACAAGTAGTATATTGTAAGTAATGTAGTAGTAGTGATATTGTACAAGTACCGGTAGTATATAGTAAGTAATGTAGTAGTAGTGATATTGTACAAGTATCATATTGTAAATAATGTAGTAGTAGTGATATTGTACAAGTAATATATTGTAAGTAATGTAGTAGTAGTGATATTGTACAAGTAATATATTGTAAGTAATGTAGTAGTAGTGATATTGTACAAGTAGTATATTGTAAATAATGTAGTAGTAATGATATTGTACAAGTAATACATTGTAAGTAATGTAGTAGTAGTGATATTGTACAAGTAGTATATTGTAATGTAGTAATAGTGATATTGTACAAGTAATATATTGTAAGTAATGTAGTAATAGTGATATTGTACAAGTAGTATATTGTAATGTAGTAGTAGTGATATTGTACAAGTAATATATTGTAAGTAATGTAGTAGTAGTGATATTGTACAAGTAATATATTGTAATGTAGTAGTAATATTGTAAAGGTATTATAATATAAGTAATATTGTACAAGTAATATATTGTAAGTATATCCTTTATAATAGTGGTAAGTGGTACCACATTAACAACAACAACAACAACAACAACAACAACACTTCCTGATTACGCACCAATGACGATTTTGGCAAGCGATGTTGCATTCAGGAACCCCCGTAATTAGGATTATCAACATCGCTATAGTCTCTTTCTGCACGTTTTCCAAGTTGTGTTGCTGCAATGTTTACCACCACTTCTTGTACTTTTCATTGAAGTCTTTTCTAACCTTAACTATCATTCCAATGTCTTTAAAGTCTTTCAACTACTTAGTTTCTGCGCAACTTCAACAACACTAAATTCCATAACAATACTTCTGTTTTGTTTTTGTCGTGCCTACAAAAAAAATGTGCAGGCTTTCCATTTTTTTTTTCCACGTCACGAGACGACTTGAAGTGTACATTTCCTACCCGGGGTGGCCTGGGTACACTCTGAAGTACTTTCTGTGTACTTTCTGCGTGAAGGAGCAGACTGGCAGCTGGGTGACGTGGCCCTCCAGCTGTGCACAAACAGGAAGTGGCCCTCCTCCATGTTATTGAGAACCCCCCCCTTTGACTCAGCATCTTTCAGTCTTATTACTGCGAGGGGAAACTTGTCGGGTCGCACGTCCACGCAGCAGCTTCCACTCGCCGTTGTCACATCACAGCATCGCGGCGCCCTGTGCGGGGGCACATGAGGAGGGGGGGGGGCATCCCAGGCTGTTTTGCTAACGATGCCCTCATGGAACGTTCTTCAAAACCTTTCGAGTCAACGCCCTTTGTGGTGCTTTGATGCCGCTTTTGTAGCGCCGCTTCTTCCTGTCGGCTTTTTTGCGCGGCATCATGGCGGACGGCGGGTGTCAGAGACGCCAACTTTGTGTCTGCTGACTGATGTGACCTTCTAAAGTATCACCATCAGCGTTATTAGTTAGCACGCGAGCAACTTGGCAGACCGGGCTCTCTTTGTTGAACATTTAAAGATCAATTTCTAAAACAGGGCAGTAAAACGGCTGATCAAACAAAACAGAAGCATCGCGAAAACAGGAATATTTCGTAAATTTTAAATAATAATAATAATAATAGACTGTCTTTGTACATTGAGCAAACAACCTCAAAGTGCTACAGTGCATTAAAAAAAAAAAAAAGATAATAAAAGTAAATAAAAATAAAAACTAGAACAGCCTAATAGCTAGAACTAGCACGCAAATATCTAAAAAAAAAAGCTTTTTAAAAAAAAAATTATCGACAGTCTGTGGTGCCCTCAGGTGGTCAGGGAGAGCGTTCCACAGACTGGGAGCGGCGGAGCAGAAAGCCAATTGTTCGGATCTTTGTCCTCGGAGGTTGGAGGAGGTTAGCATGGTGTCGTGTGGAGGCCCCTCCAAGGTTTCTCATTGTCCCATTGGGTTGAGTTTTTCCTTGCCCTGATGTGGGATCTGAGCAGAGGATGTCGTTGTGGCTTGTACAGCCCTTTGAGACACTCGTGATTTAGGGCTATGTAAGTAAACATTGATTGATTGATTGATTGATTGATTGATTTGGGGGTGAGCAGTTCTTTGAGGTAGAGGGGGGGGGGCATTTCCATGGAGGCACTGGTGGGTTAGTGGGGAGACTTTGTATTCAAACCTGAGTGGAACAGGAAGCCAGTGAAGGGATGAACTGTTTCCAAACGGTGTCTGTAACACGGCAGTAAAACGGCCGATCAAACAAAACAGAAGCATCGCGAAAATTAGTTATTCACACAGGAATTTTCCGTAAATGTTACATAATACATAATAATAATAATAATAATAGATTATATTTGTAAAAGCACTTTACATTGAGCAAACAACCTCAAAGTGCTACAGTGCATTAAAAAAAATAAAAAGATAATAAAAAAATAAAAAATAAAAAAACTAGAACAGCCTAACAGCTAGAACTAGCATGCATATATAAAAAAAAAAAAGGCTTTTTTAAAAAAAGAACGGTTTTTAAGCCTTTTTTTTTTTTTTTAAACATCCACAGTCTGTGGTGCCCTCAGGTGGTCAGGGAGAGCGCTCCACAGACTGGGAGCGGCGGAGCAGAAAGCCAATTGTTCGGATCTTTGTCCTCGGAGGTTGGAGGAGGTTAGCATGTCCGGAGCGGAGGTGTTGTATGGAGGCCCCTCCAAGGGTACTCATTGTCCCATTGGGTTGAGTTTTTCCTTGCCCTGATGTGGGATCTGAGCCGAGGATGTCATTGTGGCTTGTACAGCCCGTTGAGACACTCGTGATTTAGGGCTATGTAAGTAAACATTGATTGATTGATTGATTGATTGATTGATTGATTTGGGGGTGAGCAGTTCTTTGAGGTAGAGGGGGGAATTTGCATGGAGGCACTGGTGGGTTAGTGGGGAGACTTTGTATTCAATCCTGAGTGGAACAGGAAGCCAGTGAAGGGATGAACTGTTTCCAAACGGTGTCTGTAACACGGCAGTAAAACAGCCGATCAAACAAAACAGAAGCATCGCGAAAATGAGTTATTCACACAGGAATTTTCCGTAAATGTTACATAATACATAATAATAATAATAATAATAATAGATTATATTTGTAAAAGCACTTTACATTGAGCAAACAACCTCAAAGTGCTACAGTGCATTAAAAAAAATAAAAAGATAATAAAAAAATAAAAAATAAAAAAACTAGAACAGCCTAATAGCTAGAACTAGCATGCATATATCTAAAAAAAAAAAGGCTTTTTTAAAAAAGAACGGTTTTTAAGCCTTTTTTTTTTTTTTTTTTTTTAAACATCCACAGTCTGTGGTGCCCTCAGGTGGTCAGGGAGAGCGCTCCACAGACTGGGAGCGGCGCAGCAGAAAGCCAATTGTTCGGATCTTTGTCCTCGGAGGTTGGAGGAGGTTAGCATGTCCGGAGCGGAGGTGTCGTATGGAGGCCCCTCCAAGGGTACTCATTGTCCCATTGGGTTGAGTTTTTCCTTGCCCTGATGTGGGATCTGAGCCGAGGATGTCGTTGTGGCTTGTACAGCCCTTTGAGACACTCGTGATTTAGGGCTATGTAAGTAAACATTGATTGATTGATTGATTGATTGATTGATTGATTGATTTGGGGGTGAGCAGTTCTTTGAGGTAGAGGGGGGGCATTTCCATGGAGGCACTGGTGGGTTAGTAGGGAGACTTTGTATTCAATCCTGAGTGGAACAGGAAGCCAGTGAAGGGATGACTGTTTCCAAACGGTGTCTGTAACACGGCAGTAAAACGGTCGATCAAACAAAACAGAAGCATCGCGAAAAAGAGTTATTCACACAGGAATATTCCGTAAATGTTACATAACACATAATAATAATAATAATAATAGATTTTATTTGTAAAAGCATTTTACATTGAGCAAACAACCTCAAAGTGCTACGGTGCATTAAAAAAAATTAAAAGATAATAAAAGTAAATAAAAATAAAAACTAGAACAGCCTAATAGCTAGAACTAGCATGCATATATCTAAAAAAAAAAGGGTTTTTAAGCCTTTTTTTAAAAAACATCCAGTCTGTGGTAACCTCAGGTGGTCAGGGAGAGCGTTCCACAGACTGGGAGCGGCGGCACAGAAAGCCCGGTCTCCCATTGTTTGGAGCTTTGTACACACGGGACGGTTTAGTAAGTATGAATTGTTTTAGGTGTATTGTAAAACTTTCAAACGTTGATGGAAGTAGCGAATGAAGATTCTATACTAGTAGAAACGCTATGGATGGCTATTGTGTTTATTTATTTTATTTCATTAGTTTATTTAAACACACACACATTGATTGACATTGCTGTAAATGCGCCAAGTTTTAGCTACGGAGCGAGTTACCAACCGTAGTCCCTGGGCAAGACCTGGGTCGCCTGGAGCAAACAATATACAATTAACATAATTGTTAAAAGCCTACTTAAAATAGCAAAACAATTGATTAATATCTCACACACACCAACATTCAGCACAAGCTATAGGCAGTTCCACACACGCTAGAAGCCGGAACGGCACTTCTACTTCCGGTCGAGAATACTTAAATTGCCCGAAAGGTGGCGCCATAGCAAAACCAATAAAACACCTTGTCAGTGTTTCTTGCGTTGTTGTTGTTTTTTAAACTATTTGCAGGTGTTCCCGAGTAATTGGAGGCCTTTTGAGGGCATATTTTTCAACAGTTTGGCATATTTTGGTGAGGCAGATGAGTCCAGCAGGTCTTCCCGGGTAATTGGAGGCCTTTTGGGGGCATATTTTTAAACAGTTTGGTGTATTTTGGTGAGGCAGAGGAGTCGAGCAGGTCTTCCCGGGTAATTGGAGGCCTTTTGGGGGCATATCTTTAAACAGTTTGGCGTATTTTGGTGAGGCAGAGGAGTCGAGCAGGTCTTCCCGCGTAATTGGAGGCCTTTTGGGGGCATATTTTTAAACAGTTTGGCGTATTTTGGTGAGGCAGAAGAGTCGAGCAGGTCTTCCCGGGTAATTGGAGGCCTTTTGGGGGCATATTTTTAAACAGTTTGGCGTATTTTGGTGAGGCAGAGGAGTCGAGCAGGTCTTCCCGGGTAATTGGAGGCCTTTTGGGGGGCATATTTTTGAACAGTTTGCGTATTTTGGTGAGGTAGAGGAGTCCAGCAGGTCTTCCCAAGTAATTGGAGGCCTTTTGGGGGCATATTTTTCAGCATTTTGGCGTATTTTGGTGAGGCAGAGGAGTCGAGCAGGTCTTCCCGGGTAATTGGAGGCCTTTTTGGGTATATTTTTAAACAGTTTGGCATATTTTGGTGAAGCAGAGGAGTCGAGCATGTCTTCCCGGGTAATTGGAGGCCTTTTGGGGGCATATTTTTAAACAGTTTGGCGTATTTTGGTGAGGCAGAGGAGTCGAGCAGGTCTTCCCGCGTAATTGGAGGCCTTTTGGGGGCATATTTTTAAATAGTTTGGCGTATTTTAGTGAGGCAGAGGAGTCGAGCAGGTCTTCCCGGGTAATTGGAGGCCTTTTGGGGGGCATATTTTTGAACAGTTTTCGTATTTTGGTGAGGTAGAGGAGTCCAGCAGGTCTTCCCAAGTAATTGGAGGCCTTTTGGGGGCATATTTTTAAACAGTTTGGCGTATTTTGGTGAGGCAGAGGAGTCGAGCAGGTCTTCCCGGGTAATTGGAGGCCTTTTGGGTGCATATTTTTAAACAGTTTGGCGTATTTTGGTGAGGCAGAGGAGTCGAGCAGGTCTTCCCGGGTAATTGGAGGCCTTTTTGGGTATATTTTTAAACAGTTTGGCATATTTTGGTGAAGCAGAGGAGTCGAGCATGTCTTCCCGGGTAATTGGAGGCCTTTTGGGGGCATATTTTTAAACAGTTTGGCGTATTTTGGTGAGGCAGAGGAGTCGAGCAGGTCTTCCCGCGTAATTGGAGGCCTTTTGGGGGCATATTTTTAAATAGTTTGGCGTATTTTAGTGAGGCAGAGGAGTCGAGCAGGTCTTCCCGGGTAATTGGAGGCCTTTTGGGGGCATATCTTTAAACAGTTTGGCGTATTTTGGTGAGGCAGAGGAGTCGAGCAGGTCTTCCCGGGTAATTGGAGGCCTTTTGGGGGCATATTTTTAAACAGTTTGGCGTATTTTGGTGAGGCAGAGGAGTCGAGCAGGTCTTCCCGGGTAATTGGAGGCCTTTTGGGTGCATATTTTTAAACAGTTTGGCGTATTTTGGTGAGGCAGAGGAGTCGAGCAGGTCTTCCGGGGTAATTGGAGGCCTTTTGGGGACATATTTTTTAAACAGGTGGCGTATTTTGGTGAGGCAGAGGAGTCGAGCAGGTCTTCCCGGGTAATTGGAGGCCTTTTGGGGGGCATATTTTTGAACAGTTTGCGTATTTTGGTGAGGTAGAGGAGTCCAGCAGGTCTTCCCAAGTAATTGGAGGCCTTTTGGGGGCATATTTTTCAGCAGTTTGGCGTATTTTGGTGAGGCAGAGGAGTCGAGCAGGTCTTCCCGGGTAATGGGAGGCCTTTTGGGGGCATATTTTTAAACAGTTTGGCGTATTTGGGTGAGGCAGAGGAGTCAAGCAGGTCTTCCCGGGTAATTGGAGGCCTTTTGGGTGCATATTTTTAAACAGATTGGCGTATTTTGGTGAGGCAGAGGAGTCGAGCAGGTCTTCCCGGGTAGATGGAGGCCTTTTGGGGGCATATTTTTCAACAGTTTGGCGTATTTTGGTGAGGCAGAGGAGTCGAGCAGGTCTTCCCGGGTAATTGGAGGCCTTTTTGGGTATATTTTTAAACAGTTTGGCATATTTTGGTGAAGCAGAGGAGTCGAGCAGGTCTTCCCGGGTAATTGGAGGCCTTTTGGGGGCATATTTTTAAACAGTTTGGCGTATTTTGGTGAAGCAGAGGAGTCGAGCAGGTCTTCCCGGGTAATTGGAGGCCTTTTGGGGGGCATATTTTTCAACAGTTTGGCGTATTTTGGTGAGGTAGAGGAGTCCAGCAGGCCTTCCCAAGTAATTGGAGGCCTTTTTGGGTATATTTTTAAACAGGTTGGCATATTTTGGTGAAGCAGAGGAGTCGAGCAGGTCTTCCCGGGTAATTGGAGGCCTTTTGGGTGCATATTTTTAAACAGTTTGGCGTATTTTGGTGAGGCAGAGAAGTCGAGCAGGTCTTCCCGGGTAATTGGAGGCCTTTTGGGGGCAAATTTTTAAACAGTTTGGTGTATTTTGGTGAGGCAGAGGAGTCGAGCAGGTCTTCCCGGGTAATTGGAGGCCTTTTGGGGGCATATTTTTAAACAGTTTGGTGTATTTTGGTGAGGCAGAGAAGTCGAGCAGTTGAATATACAATTAAAACAACAATTGTTAAAAGCTTACTTAAAATAGCAAAACAATTGATTAATATCTCACACACGCTAGAAGCCGGAACGGCACTTCTAGTTCCGGTCGAAGTACTAATTGGAAGAACACTGCAGCGGCAAAAAAATTGTCCAAAAGGTGGCGCCATAGCAAAACCAATAAAACACCTTTCCAGAGTGTTTGCTTTGTTGTTCTTCTTTAAACTATTTGCATTATGGCCGTCAGAGAAGAAAACCGGACCCAGTCCCCAGTCCTGTAGGTGTCCTCCTTGGCCTGAGGTGTAGGTCCTGGTCTGCACACGCGTGTCCTGATGCATGATGTCACAGAGGCAGCGAGTTTGTCAACATTCTCTGAGGCAACTTCAAAGACACTCCAATCTGTGCGATCAAAGCAGACCTGGAACTGCCACTTTGAGTCCTTAGACCGTCTTCGTCACGGTCCTTAATACAGGCTAAGCCGTTTGCCTGCAAGTCCAGGATGAGGCCAATCAGACCGTGATCAGAGAGTCCGAAAACTGCGCGGGGAACAAAGTGATAAAGAGTCCTTTATTGCTGTGTAGCAGTGGTCCAGTGGGTTAACACCCCCGGTGGGTCAATCATAACATGCAATGTTATTATGCAGCACACGCAATGTGATTTATCAACACTCATCACCGTTTTGGGAGCATTATTTTGTGTTTTATTTAGCAAGGACACGCAAACTGACACAGTTCCACACGCGGCTGTGAGAGAGGAGCCCACAGAATCCTCCGTCCTTCGGGTATGTTTCAAGATAATCACAGGGTCTCTCTATAAAATATTAGACACATTGACTTTTCAGCAACATCCTTTTATAATTTTAGAACTGCTTGATGACGGTACGTTTCAACATAATCGCATGGTCTCTCTTTAAAATATTAGACACATTGACTTTTCAGCAACATCGTTTTATAATTTTTGAACTGCTTGATGACGGTACGTTTCAACATAATCGCATGGTCTCTCTATAAAATATTAGAAACATTGACTTTTCAGCAACATCCTTTTATAATTTTACAACTGCTTGATGACGGTAAGTTTCAACATAATCGCACGATCTCTCTATAAAATATTAGAAACATTGACTTTTCAGCAACATCCTTTTATAATTTTATAACTGCTTGATGACGGTAAGTTTCAACATAATCGCACGATCTCTCTATAAAATATTATAGACACTGACTTTTCAGCAACATCCTTTTATAATTTTAGAACTGCTTGATGACGGTACGTTTCAACATAATCGCATGGTCTCTCTTTAAAATATTAGACACATTGACTTTTCAGCAACATCGTTTTATAATTTTTGAACTGCTTGATGACGGTACGTTTCAACATAATCACATGGTCTCTCTATAAAATATTAGAAACATTGACTTTTCAGCAACATCCTTTTATAATTTTACAACTGCTTGATGACGGTAAGTTTCAACATAATCGCACGATCTCTCTATAAAATATTATAGACACTTTGACTTTTCAGCAACATCCTTTTATAATTTTAGAACTGCTTGATGACGGTACGTTTCAACATAATCGCATGGCCTCTCCATAAAATATTAAACACATTGACTTTTCAGCAAGATCCTATTATAATTTTAGAACTGCTTGATGACAATACGTTTCAACATAATCGCATGGTCTCTCTATAAAATAATAGACACATTGACTTTTCAGCAACATCCTTTTATAATTTTAGAACTGCTCGATGACGGTACGTTTCAACATAACCGCGTGGTCTCTCCATAAAATATTAGACACATTGACTTTTCAGCAACATCCTTTTATAATTTTTGAACTGCTTGATGACGGTACGTATCAACATAATCGCATAATCTTTCTATAAAATATTAGACACATTGACTTTTCAGCAACATCCTTTAATGATTTTAGAACTGCTTGATGACGGTACGTTTCAACATAATCGCATGGTCTCTCTATAAAATATTAGACACAATGACTTTTAAGCAACATCCTTTATAATTTTAGAACTGCTTGATGACGGTACATTTCAACATAATCGCATAATCTTTCTATAAAATATTAGACACATTGACTTTTCAGCAACATCCTTTAATGATTTTTGAACTGCTTGATGACGGTACGTTTCAACATAATCGCATAATCTTTCTAAAAAATATTAGACACATTGACTTTTCAGCAACATCCTTTTATAATTTTTGAACTGCTTGATGACTTAAGGGGCTGATTAAAACAAATGTAATTGATTTAGTTTTTTGTTGTTTTTAATGATGTTTGTTTTTTTCCACATAGAAAATACACTACTATCACGTATCCTGTATGATAAAAACGTCTTCTATGCATTTATTTTTTGCGCCTTGAGCGGAGCGAGCGCAGCCTCTCACCAATGAGTGGTAAAAAAAAAAGAAGAAAAAAAAGTGGTGTCCGTGATGCACGGTGGGACGGCTTCTAAAATGCCCATAAAAAGTGGTACGTGTCACGTTTGAAGACATAGCAAAACGCCGCATGATAAGATGAATGCAGTAAATGAGTGTTTCCATGGCACAGGCAAAAGGCGCTCTGCACCACCTTTTACTTAGTACATCACACGCTATTTCATAGATTTCACATGGTGTTTAGCGGGTGGTGTTTGGGTCTTAGTACATCAGGCCCTATTAGCCGTATTAGCGCCTCTTTTTCGCATTTCGGAGTCCAGAACGGAGCTGAGCGTCACGTTGTTTCAATCAAGCTCAGAACCAAACATGGTTCCTGGGTAACGAAGGCTTTTACTGTAAATACAGTGTGAGGCGTGGAGGAGGTCCAGCGGTCAGCAGGAAGTCTGAATCACTTTCCCCTTCTTCACATCCCAGTCAGGACGTACAGGAGGGCTTTTTTTTGTTTTTGTTAGCTTTTTTTCTCGACTCGGAATGAAGGCCACATTTGCCATAAAGTCCACTTTATCATGCTTCAAACCCCGCTTAGAAAAGCACTTTTTGGTCATTTTGTCCATCATTCACAATTCTTATGTACAAACACACTTTTTCTTGTTTTGTTTTTAAACAGTTTGGCGTATTTTGGTGAGGCAGAGGAGTTCAGCAGGTCTTCCCGGGGAATTGGAGTCCTCTTGCTGGGCATTTTTTAAACAGTTTAGCGTATTTTGGTGAAGCTGAGGAGTCCAGCAGGTGTTCTCAGGGAATTGGAGGCCTTTTGGGGGCATCTTTTTAAACAGTTTGCTGTATTTTGGTGAGGCAGTGGAGTCAAGCATGTGTTCTCTGGGAATTGGAGGCCTTTTGGGGGCATCTTTTTAAACAGTTTTGCATATTTTGGTGAAGCTGAGGAGTCCAGCAGGTCTTCCCGGGGTATTGGAGCCATTTTGGGGGCATCTTTTTAAACAGATTGGCATATTTTGGTCAGGCAGAGGAGTCGAGCAGGTCTTTCCGGGGAATTGGAGGCCTTTTGGGGGCATATTTTTAAACAGTTTGGAATATTTTGGTGAGGCAGAGGAGTCGAGCAGGTCTTCCCAGGTAATTGGAGGCCTTTTGGGGGCATCTTTTTAAACAGATTGGTGTATTTTGGTGAGGCAGAGAAGTCCATCAGGTCTTCCCGGGGAATTGAAACCCTTTTGGGGGCATCTTTTTAAACAGTCTGGTGTATTTAGGTGAGGCAGAGGAGCCAAGTAGGTCTTCCCGGGGATTTGGAGGCCTTTTTGGGGGCATCGTTTTAAACAGGTTGGCGTATTTTGGTGAGGCAGAGGAGTCGAGCAGGTCTTTCCGGGGAATTGGAGGCCTTTTGGGGGCATATTTTTAAACAGTTTGGAGTATTTTGGTGAAGTAGAGGAGTCGAGCAGGTCTTCACGGGGAATTGGAGCCCTTTTGGGGGCATCTTTTTAAACAGTCTGGTGTATTTAGGTGAGGCAGAGGAGACAAGCAGGTCTTCCTGGGGATTTGGAGGCCTTTTTGGGGGCATATTTTTAAACAGTTTTGCATATTTTGGTGAGGCAGAGGAGTCCAGCAGGTCTTCATAGGGAATTGCAGGCCTTTTGGGGGCATCTTTTTAAACAGTTTGGCATATTTTGGTGAGGCAGAGGAGTCCAGCAGGTCTTCCCGGGGTATTGGTGCCATTTTGGGGGCATCTTTTTAAACAGTTTGGCATATTTTGGTGAGGCAGAGGAGTCCAGCAGGTGTTCACGGGGAATTGCAGGCCTTTTGGGGGCATCTTTTTAAACAGATTGGCATATTTTGGTGAGGCAGAGGAGTCCAGCAGGTCTTCCCGGGGTATTGGTGCCATTTTGGGGGCATCTTTTTAAACAGTTTGGCATATTTTGGTGAGGCAGAGGAGTCCAGCAGGTCTTCACGGGGAATTGCAGGCCTTTTGGAGGCATATTTTTAAACAGATTGCCGTATTTTGGTGAAGTAGAGGAGTCGAGCAGGTCTTCACGGGGAATTGCAGCCCTTTTGGGGGCATCTTTTTAAACAGTTTGGCGTATTTTGGTGAAGCTGAGGAGTCCAGCAGGTCTACCCGGGGTATTGGAGCCATTTTGGGGGCATCTTTTTAAACAGTTTGGCATTTTTTGGTGAGGCAGAGGAGTCCAGCAGGTCTTCCCGGAGAATTGGAGCCATTTTGGGGGCATATTTTTAAACAGATTGGCGTATTTTGGTGAGGCAGAGGAGTCCAGCAGGTCTTCACGGGGAATTGGAGCCCTTTTGGGGGCATCTTTTTAAACGGTTTGGCGTATTTTGGTGAGGCAGAGGAGTCGAGCAGGTCTTCCCGGGTAATTGGAGCCCTCTTGCTGGGCATTTTTTAAACAGTTTTGTGTATTTTGGTGAGGCAGAGGAGTCGAGCAGCTCTTCCCGGGGAATTGAAACCCCTTTGGGGGCATCTTTTTAAACAGATTGGAGTATTTTGGTGTGGCAGAGGAGCCAAGCAGGTCTTCCTGGGGATTTGGAGGCCTTTTTGGGGGCATCTTTTTAAACAGATTGGCGTATTTTGGTGTGGCAGAGGAGTCGAGCAGGTGTTCCCAGGCAATTGGAGCTTTTTTGGGGGCATCTTTTTAAACAGTTTTGCGTATTTTGGTAAAGCTGAGGAGTCGAGCGGGTGTTCTCGGGAAATGGAGCCCTTTTGGGGGCATCCTTTTAAACAGTTTGGCATATTTTGTTGAGGCAGAGGAGTCCAGCAGGTCTTCCCAGGGAATTGGAGCTCTCTTGCTGGGCATCTCTTTGAACAGTTTTTCCCGTATTTAGGTGCCGATGAGACAGGCAGGTGTACCCGAGGAATTGGCGCTTTCCTATAATTAATGATTAATTAATTAAAGCTTTAAAACTAAATTCAAAGTCAAAATGAACACTGCACACACACTCGATGGAGAGTATCAAAAATAAACATGCACAGTCATTAGTGTCACACACACACACAAATAGAAACAGAGCATGATGTCATTTGATCAGATGACAAAGCAAAGTGGAAACTACCTGATAATTCTGACACATCAATATTTTGCTATGTTGCACAACGTAAAATAAGATTTTCCGGCCGCAAGTACGGTATGTCACCCAACTGCTGTGACTGACATGAAGCAAACATGCTGCATACCAAAGCGCATCTCGGTTTTTATTGCTCCTCTGCATTTTGTCTGAGCACAATAGCAACACAAATAAAAAGACCAATTACCAAGCAAAAACTCGGGTCATGATCCTCCTCACAGTGAGGCTCATTGGTCCGGGGTCGGACGGTCCAATCCTTTCCTGAAACAACACTGAAATACCAATACCAAAGTATGCGGGGGCCATTCTGATAGGTTTCATTTTCAGAACCTTTAGAGCTTGCCTGGAATTGATTAAACGTCGTCAAAAAGCTTGGTTTGAGTCGTCCAACGTCAGGTCCTGATTCAACGACTTCTCAATGTTGTTTCAATGAAAGGGTGGTGTGCCATCTACAAGTGGAGAAGTTCAAGGACCTCGAGTGAGGCGAGAGTGGATCGTGAGATCGGTGCGGCGTCTGCAGTGATGCGGACCCTGTATCGGTCTGTCGTGGTGAAGAAGGAGCTGAGCCGGAAGGCAAAGCTCTCAATTTACTGGTCCATCTACGCCCCCATCCTCACCTATGGTCATGAGCTTTGGGTTATGACCAAAAGGACAAGATCACGGGTACAAGCGGCCCAAATGAGTTTCATCTGCCGGGTGATGAGGCTCTCCCTTAGAGATAGGGTGAGGAGCTCTGCCTCGGAGTTAAGTCGCTGCTCCTCCACTTGGAGAGGAGCCAGCTGAGGTGGTTCGGGCATCTGGTCAGGATGAGGGCATGTCCGACTGGTAGGAGGCCACAGGGAGGACCCAGGACACGTTGGGAGGACTAGGTCTCCCAGTTGGTCTGGGAACACCTCAGCATCACCCACTCGTCTGTGCATCGGTTGGGGACGTCTCTGCGCTGCTGACCAGTCTCCGCTTGGGATGGTCTCCTGCTGGCCCAACTATGGACTGGACTCTCACTATTATGTTAAATCCACTATGGATTGGACTCTCATTGTTATGTTAGATCCACTATGGACTGGACTCTCACTATTATGTTAGATCCACTATGGACTGGACTCTCATTGTTATGTTAGATCCACTTTGGACTGGACTCTCACAATATTATGTTAGATCCACTATGGACTGGACTCTCACAATCTTATGTTAGATCCACTATGGACTGGACTCTCAATATTATGTTAGATCCACTATGGACTGGACTCTCACTATTATGTTAGATCCACTATGGACTGGACTATCACACTATTATGTTAGATCCACTATGGACTGGACTCTCACAATATTAAGTTATATCCACTATGGACTGGACTCTCACTATTATGTTTGATCCACTATGGACTGGACTCTCACTATTATGTTGGATCCACTATGGACTGGACTCTCACTATTATGTTAGATCCACTATGGACTGGACTCTCACACTATTATGTTAGATCCACTATGGACTGGACTTTCACTATTATGTTAGATCCACTATGGACTGGACTCTCACACTATTATGTTAGATCCACTATGGACTGGACTCTCACACTATTATGTTAGATCCACTATGGACTGGACTCTCACACTATTATGTTAGATCCACTATGGACTGGACTCTCACACTATTATGTTAGATCCACTATGGACTGGACTCACACTATTATGTTGGATCCACTATGGACTGGACTCTCACTATTATGTTAGATCCACTATGGACTGGACTCTCACTATTATGTTAGATCCACTATGGACTGGACTCTCATAATATTATGCTAGATCCACTCGAAGTCCATTGCGCCAGTCGCCCAGGGGGGTGGGGGAGGTCCCACATCTGCGGTCCCCTCCAAGGTTTTTCCTTGCCCTGATGTGGGATCTGAGCCGAGGATGTCGTTGTGGCTTGTGCAGCCCTTTGAGACACTCTTGATTTAGGGCTATATAAATAAACATTGATTGATTGATTAATTGAAGAGGAGCTGGATGAAGTAGCTGGGGGGAGGGAAGGCTGGGCTTCTCTGCTTAGGCTGCTGCCCCCGCGACCCAACTTTAGATAAGCGGAAGAAGATGGATGGATGATTGTATGGACACAAGGGGAACTTTATTTACCCGATCAATGGGAAAGTTCCTGGGGTGGAAACGGGCCTTAAAAGCTCTAGGCTTCAGTCTATCCAATGAAACGCATTCCCTGCGCCCACCCTTTCAGGACCACATTCCAGCACCGTAAACGGGCCCTCGAACAGAGGTTAGAGGTGATCACGACAGGGTCACTAATGTGGCAAACGTGAGTGCATTTTCTTGCAACACATTGCAAAAAAGTTGTCACGGGGGCATTTTTACTACTGTGTTACATGGCCTTTCCTTTTAACAACACAGTCCAGATGGTTCTTTTCCTCTTTCTTTCTGAGGACACGACTGTGGAGGGGGGGCGTGGCCTGCGGGCCTGCCGCGGAAACGGGGGTGTGCCAGGATTGGCCTCGAATACAGGGACAGGTGAGTAGACGGCCCAGGTGGGCCTTGTTATCCAATCACCTGTCGCCTTTATTAGCAGCAGCCGGATTGAGACACGGAGTCGGAGTTGGAGGTGCTGCTGAGCGGACGCAGGAGAGAAGGACGTTGTGCTGGAAAGCAAAAGACTTGCACTATTCTATGAAGATAAAACAGTGTTATACCCTGAATTCTGGGCTCTCCTGGCAGTGTGTGGTGGTCCGAAGAACCCACCAACGATGTCCACAATTTCCAAAAACTATTTGAAATGTGGACTCGTCAGACCACAAAGCACTTTTCCACTTTTGCATCAGTCCATCTTAGATGAACTCGGGCCCAGCGAAGCCGGCGGCGTTTCTGGGTGTTGTTGATAAATGGCTTTGGCTTTGCATAGTAGAGTTTTTAACTTGCACTTACAGATGTCGCGACCAACTGTAGTTACTGACAGTGGTTTTCTGAAGTGTTCCTGAGCCCATGTGGTGATATCCTTTACACACTGATGTGGCTTTTTGATGCAGTACTGCCTGAGTGATTGAAGGTCCATAATATCATGGCTTACGTGCAGTGATTTCTCCAGATTCTCTGAACCTTTTGATGATATAACAGACTGTAGATGGTGAAATCCCTAAATTCCTTGCAATAGCTGGTTGAGAAATGTTGTTCTTAAACAATTTGCTCAGGCATTTGTTCACAAAGTGGTGACCCTCGCCCCGTCCTTGTTTGTGAACGACTGAGCATTTCATGGAAGCTGCTTTTATACCCAATCATGGCACCCACCTGTTCCCATTTAGCCTGTTCACCTGTGGGATGTTCCAAATAAGTGTTTGACGAGCATTCCTCCACTTTCTCAGTCTTTTTTGCCACGCGTGCCAGCTTTTTTGAAACATGTTGCAGGCATCGAATTCCAAATGAGCTAATATTTGCCAAAAATAACAAAGTTTTCCAGTTCAAACTTTAAGTATCTTGTCTTTGCAGTCTATAATTGAATATAAGTAGGGATATTATCGGCCGATAAATGCTTTAAAATGTAATATCGGAAATTATCGGTATCGGTTTCATAATTATCGGTATCGGTTTCTAAAAGTAAAACGTATGACGTTTTAAAACGCCGCTGTGTACACGGACGTAGGGAGAAGTACAGAGCGCCAATAAACCTTAAAGGCATTTCCTTTGCCTGCGTGCCGTCCGAGTCACATAATATCTAACGGCTTTTCACACACAAGTGAATGCCATGCATACTTGGTCAACAGCCATACAGATCCCACTGAGGGTGGCCGTATAAACAACTTTAACACTGTTACAAATATGCGCCACACTGTGAACCCACACCAAACAAGAATGACAAACACATTTCGGGAGAACATCCGCATACTTGCCAACCTTGAGACCTCCGATTTCGGGAGGTGGGGGGGTGGGGGCGTAGTCGGGGGTGGGGCAGGGCGTGGTTAAGAGGGGAGGAGTAAATTGACAGCTAGAATTCACCAAGTCAAGTATTTCATACATATATATATATATATATATATCCTGAAAATATGCAAACAAAACTGTGTTTAGATAATTGATACTTCAAACTTGCATACATAAATCTTAAGGAATATAACATAACTTGGCTTCTGAGAGCTTCAAAATGTAATGAATAAAATGCTAAAGTTGTTGATAAACAAGCAATTATTTTAATAATTAAATATGGTCATTTTAAATGAATTATTATGATAATTTAAAATTAATTAGTTTATTTTAATGTATAATTCTAATGCCTGGATGTAATAAGGAGTCAGAAAAAATACAAATAAAAATACAATTAATTTGGATGTTTTTAGCAAAATATAGTAAAAATGTATTTAGTTTTTCTTTTTTTTTTAAATTAATAAATATATTTATTTTTAGGTAAGATAAACATAATAATACAATTTATCTCTAGTCTGGATGATTTAGTTCTTGTCAACCTGTTGTCCTCCCGTCAAAAAAGGCTGTCCTCACTCAGGTCCGCATGGAGCTGGAGGGTGCGTGGCCTCCAGCTCCGGCTGAAAATCGGGAGATTTTCGGGAGAATATTTGTCCCGGGAGGTTTTCGGGAGAGGCGCTAAATTTCGGGAGTCTCCCGGAAAATTCGGGAGGGTTGGCAAGTATGCATCCGCACCGTAACACAACATAAACACAACAGAACAAATACCCAGAATCCCTCGCAGCACTAACTCTTCCGGGACGCTACAATATACCCGCCCACCTCAACCTTCTCAAGCTCTCTCAGGGAGAGCATGTCCCAAATTCCAAGCTGCTGTTTGGATGGATGGATAGATAGATAGATAGATAGATGGATGGATAGATGGATAGATGGATAGATGGATAGATGGATAGATGGATAGATGGATGGATGGATGGATGGATGGATGGATGGATGGATGGATGGATGGATGGATGGATGGATGGATGGATGGATAGATAGATAGTACTTTGATTCCTTCAGGAGAGTTCCCTCGGGAAAATTAAAATTTCCAGCAGCAGTGAACAAAATTGAGATCGAATTTAAAAAGTAAAAAATAAATAATGGGGGTATAAATGGAAACAGAATAGAAAAATATTACAATAAGAATACAAATAAAAAGCAACAAAGAGAATAAAAATATAAAAGTAAAATAAGAATATAACAAGAGAAACTAGGCAGTAGTGACCATGTTATGAAAAAGTATTGCAATGTTATTGTTTTGAGGCATGTTAAAAAAAAAAAATGCACTTTGTGACTTCAATAATAAATATGGCATTTTTTTTTCCATAACTTGAGTTGATTTATTTTGGAAAACCTTGCTACATTGTTTAATGCATCCAGCGGGGCATCACAACAAAATTAGGCATAATAATGTGTTAATTCCACGACTGTATATATCGGTTGATATCGGAATCGGTAATTAAGAGTTGGACAATATCGGATATCGGCAAAAAAGCCATTATCGGACATCTCCATTGAAAAGGATTTGCAAATCATTGTATTCCGTTTTTATTTACCATTTACACAACGTGACAACTTCACTGCTTTTGGGGTTTGTACTTGACAATCTGAATAAACTTTTGATTGATTGATTGATGAATGTGCGGTAAATGAGTGTCTCCATGGTGTACTTGCTATCAATTATACACGCAGTCATCTCTATTTAGTTGTGCTTTGGGACACTAAGTGTACCAAGTGGAAATACACACATGCAGCCATTGAGCGCTAGAACCATAATTCATGGTGAGTCAGCAGAATGGAAGAAAAGATAGAAAGTTGGGTGGTTGTGGTTGAAGGTGTGTCAACAGGACTGTCACGTTCATGCTAACAATGCAGTCAGTGATCACCATCAAAGTCACCTACGCCCTTGCTTATATATTTCTTTTTAAGTGACGAGCTGTCATGTAATGAAAAGTCACTTCCTTTTTGGCACTTTTGACCCACCAAGGCCTCGAACGAGACGGCATCACACGGTGCTTATTAATACTAGTGTGTGTGTGTGTGTGTTCTTGTATTTCTGCCCTTCTTGAGACATCAAGAAGGAAAAGTAGCTGCCATATGAGGAGGTGTGAACAAGTGATGACATAAATCATGGTCCCAATAACATTGCATCTAATAGAGAATGTCTCATTTGCACCCCTGGTGGTGACATCTATCAACATGAGGGTGGTCCCAAAAAGGGGGAATTTTTCACATTGACTGTGTGTCGCTTTTAAAAGTGCTCCCCCTCTGGTCAACATATGAAATAACAAGTGTGTGTAAGAAATTGAAATATGCCCCCTTTGGCCAAAATTGATTAAAAACATAAAATAAATATGCATATAGAAACATACTGTAATAACGAAGTAAATCATGAAGATTAAAAACCAATCACAAGCAAAAAAATCAAAAAAATGAACTAAAAGCAGTCTTTTTCTCACAATGTGTTGACTTTTTTCTTATAAAATTGGGAACAATTTCTCATATTCTTTCTGTTTCTGTAATATTGCAATATTTTCTTTTAAAATGATTACTTTTCAATGTAAAATGATTACTTTTTAATGCAAAACAGTGACATTTGTCATATAAAATTCTGACTTTTATCACAATATTGCCCATTTTTTGTTGTTCTTGTAAAATAGTGAAATTTTTTGAGGTAAAATTCCAATTATTATTATAATATTGCCAACATGTTTAAGTTTTCTTATACAATTCTGACTTTTATCGCAATATTGCCAATTTTTTTGTTGTTCTTGTAAAATAGTGACATTTCTTGAGTAAAATTATGACTTTTGTCATCATTTTGCCAAGTAAAATTCCGATTATTATTATAATGTTGCCAAAAATTGTTACGTTTTCTTATAAAATTGTGACATTTGTCGAGTAAAATTCCGACTCTTTTCATAAAATTGCCAACATTTTAAGGTTTTTCTTGTAAAATTGCGACTGTTATTGAGTAAAATTACAACTTTTATCATAATATTGCACAAATGTTCAGTTTTTCCTACTAAAATTTTGACTTGCGTTGAGTAAAATGATGACTTTTATTATAATACTGCTAAAATTCTACGTTTGTCTCGTGAAATTTTGACCTTTTTCTTGAGAAATTCCAACTCATTTTTCACAACAAGCTTTTTTATATGTGCATAGTATGTATATATTATTAATGTTGTAAATACACATCTTTATATATCTAGAAAGGCTGGTCCTAAAGAGGGAGGCATTTTTCTCAGGTCTCAGGAAGGTAAGAAATACAAGTGTGTGTGTGTGTGTGTGTGTGTGTGTGTGTGTGTGTGTGTGTGTGTGTTCTTGTATTTCTGCCCTTCTTGAGACATCAAGAAGGAAAAGTATCTTCCATATGAGGAGGTATGAACAAGTGATGACATAAATCATGGTCCCAATAACATTGCATCTAATAGAGAATGTCTCATTTGCACCCCTGGTGGTGACATCTATCAACATGAGGGTGGTGCCAAAAAGGAGGGATTTTTCACATTGTAAAAGTGCCCCCCCTCTGGTCAACATATGAAATAACAAGTGTGTGTAAGAAATTGAAATGCGCCCCCTTTGGCCAAAATTATGTAAAAAAAAAAAAATATATATATATATATATATATATATGTATATAGAGACATACTGTAATAACTTGAAGTAAATAATGAAGATTAAAAACCAATCACAAACAACAACAAAAAATAATTAATTACTAAAAGCAGTCTTTTTCCTCACAATGTGTCGACTTTTTTTTTTTTTATAAAATTGGGAACAATTTCTCATATTCTTTCTGTAATATTGCAATATTTTCTCATAAAATTATGACTTTTTTAATGTGAAATTATTACTTTTTAATGCAAAAATGGTGATATTTGTCATAAAATTCTGACTTTTATCACAATATTGCCAATTTATTTGTTGTTCTTGTAAAACTGTGACATTTTTTGAGTAAAATTATGACTTTTGTCAACATTATCCAAGTAAAATTCCGATTAACATTATAATATTGCCAAAATGTAAAATTTTTTCTTAAGAAATTGTCACTTTTGTTTCGAGTAAAATTACGACTCTTTTCATAAAATTGCCAAAATGTTAAGCTTTTCTTGTAAAATTGCGACTGCTATTGAGTAAAATTCCAACTTTTATCATAATATTGCACAAATGTTCAGTTTTTCTTGTAAAATTTTGACTTGCGTTGAGTAAAATGAGGACTTTTATTATAATACTGCCAAAATTCAAAGTTTTTCTTGTGCAATTGTGACCTTTTTCTTGTGAAATTCCAACTTATTTTTCACAACAAAGCTTTTTTATATTTGCATAGTATGTATATATTATTAATGTTGTAAATACACATCTTTATATATCTAGAAAGGCTGGTCCTAAAGAGGTAGGCTTTTTTCTCAGGTCTCAGGAAGGTAAGAAATACAAGTGTGTGTGTGAGTTCGTGTGTGTGTGTGTGTGTGTGTGTGTGTGTGTGTGTGTGTTCTTGCATTTCTGCCCTTCTTGAGACATCAAGAAGGAAAAGTATCTTCCATATGAGGAGGTGTGAACAAGTGATGACATGAATCATGGTCCCAATAACATTGCATCTAATAGAGAATGTCTCATTTGCACCCCTGGTGGTGACATCTATCAAAATGAGGGTGGTCCCAAAAAGGAGGGATTTTTCACATTGTAAAAGTGCTCCCCCTCTGGTCAACATATGAAATAACAAGTGTATGTAAGAAATTGAAATGCGCCCCCTTTGGCAAAATTAAGTAAAAAAAAAAATATATATATATATGTATATAGAGACATACTGTAATAACTTGAAGTAAATAATGAAGATTAAAAACCAATCACAAACAACAACAAAAAATAATTAATTACTAAAAGGAGTCTTTTTCCTCACAATGTGTCGACTTTTTTTAAATAAAATTGGGAACAATTTCTCATATTCTTTCTGTAATATTGCAATATTTTCTCATAAAATTATGACTTTTTTGATGTAAAATTATTACTTTTTAATGCAAAAATTGTGACATTTGTCATAAAATTCTGACTTGTATCACAATATTGCCAATTTTTTTGTTGTTCTTGTAAAAGAGTGAAATTTTTTGAGTAAAATTATGACTTTTGTCAACATTCTGCCAAGTAAAATTCCGATTATTATTATAATATTGCCAAAATGTAAAATTTTTCTTAAAAAATTGTCACTTTTGTCGAGTAAAATTACGACTCTTTTCATAAAATTGCCAAAATGTTAAGCTTTTCTTGTAAAATTGTGACTGCTATTGAGTAAAATTCCAACTTTTATCATAATGTTGCACAAATGTTCAGTTTTTCTTGTAAAATTTTGACTTGCGTTGAGTAAAATGACGACTTTTATTATAATACTGCCAAAATTCAAAGATTTTCTTGTGCAATTGTGACCTTTTTCTTGTGAAATTCCAACTTATTTTTCACAACAAGCTTTTTTTATATGTGCATAGTATGTATATATTATTAATGTTGTAAATACACATCTTTATATATCTAGAAAGGCTGGTCCTAAAGAGGGAGGCATTTTTCTCAGGTCTCAGGAAGGTAAGAAATACAAGAGTGTGTGTGTGTGTGTGTGTGTGTGTGTGTTCTTGTATTTCTGTCCTTCTTGAGACATCAAGAAGGAAAAGTAGCTGCCATATGAGGATGTGTGAACAAGTGATGACATAAATAATGGTCCCAATAACATTGCATCTAATATAGAATGTCTCATTAGCACCCCTGGTGGTGACATCTATCAAAATGAGGGTGGTCCCAAAAAGGAGGGA